>NC_051430.1:16822704-17052943 GCF_001649575.2 Kryptolebias marmoratus | reverse complement strand
TCTCCTGAAACGCAGAAGACACTTGCGACAACTGAAAGTGAGGAATCTTCCGTTAGATCAGAGGAAAGCTCAGTGTCCGCAACAAGAGAAAAGGCAGGCTCAGTTGAATACACCACTGAGATGTCCAGCAGACAGACGACATCTTCTAAAGCTTTCTCATATTCCAGCATAATAATATCAGCTACTGATAGTACAGAGCATCCAACATCAGTGCCAACTGATGCTTTCCGCCAAACCTGGAGCATTGTCATAATCCCCACAACAACAGATGTAAGCCAGGCAACATTGACTCAGACTGCATTTCAGCCCGTTGTAGATTCATCAACCCAATCCTCACCTGAGTTCATGACAAGTGTACCCACAGATGCTTACAGATTTACTTCCAGAACTAAGGTGGTGACACCATTAACAACTGATTTTGAAAGCAGTGGCTCAGGTTATACAGAGTACTCGGGAGATGAAACATCTGGATACACGGATGAAACTACCCTAGAAACGCCAACAATGTCTACTCACCCCTTTGTGGATTTATCAACCCCAGAACCAGTCACTTTTAAAGCATCAACAAGTGGAGCAGGCTTCATTGAAATGACCACAAAATCCCAGGGTGAATATATTGTGGCAACAGATGAGGGTGAAACAGATTCTATGACTGCTACAGTTAGACCAAACATACGTTCTTTTATGAATAATACATATGTGTCAAATACAACCCAGTTCCAATATGCCGATGATAATGCTGGCTCTGAAGCATTTTCAAGTTACAAAACTGAGAGTACAACAACATATCCAGAGGTCCACCCTGATGACAGTTCCCTGATTTCACCTGTATTATCATCAACCCCTCAGCCTTTATTAATGGAATCAGTAACATTTTCCACTCAAATAACTGAAAAGCCAGCCGAACCAGCCAAACCTGCCAAGCCAGATTTGAATACTACTGTTCACTCATTAGATGCAATCTCAGTTTATAAGGGAGAAGATGATTCAGGTGATGGTTCAACAACTCATGAAAGTGCATCCTTAGGTACTATAAAGAGTACAGACTCATCCTTTTTTAGCACAGAGAAACGTGAAACAACAATGATGCACACTTCCTTTGAACCCACTTCAAAGGTCATCTCAGCTTCTGTGGAGCCTGAAAATACAGTCCAATTTCACACAACTGTTTCCCCTTTGTACCTTGTGGCAACTTCCCAGGAGTCAGTTGAACAAGTGAGGTCAGAGATCACACTAACACACCGCCCTCAGACTGACCTTTCCTCTCAGGATTCATTGACCTCAACTTACCCTGTGTCTGCAAGTCATGAAAAAAATCTGATTACAGAACCAGTAGTTGTTCAAGCTGGTTTGAAATCGAATGACACAATTCAACCAAGGATTTCGTTATCTTCTGATACAAATGGCCAAAAAATAGTCTTCCCAAGTGACTATTTTGACATTGTTGATCCATCTCCTGTCATGATTGAATCAGTTCCTCACTACAGTGAAACCATAAAGCCAAGAACAGACTCTGTGAGTAATTTTTCAACAGAGCCTGTTCCCCAAACCATTAAAAGTGAGCCTGCTTCCCCATCATTGGACAATATTGAAAGTAGCTCAAAAGAAATGACAACTAAGCCACCTTCAGTGACACCAGTTACCTCTGTTGTAGCAACGAGTCTTGTTTCTAGTTCTGAGATTGGATCAGAAAGCATCTCAGTCACAAGCATGATCACAACAAGCACCGTTACTGAAGACTGGGATGAGGTTAAAAACATTACATCTAAGTTTCTATCATCCACAACTAAATTGCCATTTGTCTCTACCACAACCACAGAAAGTGAGTCAGACATCTCTGATAGTGTATCTGGAGAGCAGATAACTACAAAGATACCAGAGAGCGACAGAGTAAAAGAAAAGACTCTGTCCCCCGATGAAATCCAGACTGTATTCAAGGAAAATGCAACAGCGTCTTCGAAGATGGAGATAATTAGAATTAGAAGTGACAACGAAACTTCCACAACAACCCAGGCAGAGTATACTACCCCGTCATCAGCCCAAGCTACATCTTTATCCACCACGCCTACGTCATTTTCTAGGAAAGTTGGGAACCATAGTGACTTACCAACATATCCACCCTTTAATGGTAGTGCACCAGTAACAGGAAAGGAAGAAACAACAACCCAGGCTGCTTTAGGACTGGATTTGGGGCACACGGTTGTTGGCGAGACTGTGGAAATTCCTGGTATGTTGGTTTTAATGACCTCTATTAAAATAAAGTAAAAAGAAAACTCAGAATATATTTTTCTCAAGTTATTTTTTTTTTCCAACAGAAATTTATGCTTGCAAAGAGAACATTTGTCTGAATGGAGGATCTTGCTACAAGAGCGGCAGCGTCTGTTCATGTAGCTGTGCCCCTGGTTACACTGGTCCTCAGTGTGAAACAGGTAGGATTATCCTCTCACGTACCTTTTACTAATTATTTCTTGCAGGTTAGTTCGTAACATTTTCTTTTTTTAATGTGTTCCCTATAAAGAGATTGATGAGTGTCACTCAAACCCATGCCGCAATGGAGGCACATGTATTGATGGGCTGACTTCTTTTACATGTGTGTGTCTTCCAAGCTACGCTGGGCTGTATTGTGAGGAAGGTAAGACTTTAGTTAATTCAAGAGTGCTTCTTTAGGTACCTTTAGGTTCTTAGGTTTCAGACACAAGACGGTTGACATATTGTCTGAATACACTAATGTTGACAGATTGTCATGGTGTAAAGTGTAGAATAAAAGTGTGGTCAAAGAGTCAGAGGAAAAATAAAAAGCATCCTAAACACTTTTTCTTGATTTTGATGGAAAATATCAAGAGGTCAAGGAAAAAAAGGAAAGTAAAATGCATAAAGGTTGGGGAATACATCTGCATTACTAAGTCAGACTACACAACACTGAGACAGGGGTTTGTTTTGGTGAAACTATAGCTATTCCAGAAATAAACAACAAAAAGCATTTTAGATACCGGTGATGCAGGCTGTATAATAAAACAACTTAAATTTAAAAGGTTTTACTTAAATGAAGGAAGAAAGAAAAAAAGGGAAATAAGCCCTGATATGTATGTAAGTATAAGTATAATTGTTGTTGTTGTTGTTAAAAAAACAAAAAATCAGCTGGTACAGTCAGAAACACACTGACATTAGATCTTTGAGACAGTGTACACTGTTTCTGCACGTAATGTTTTTACACTTCATTTGATAGTAAGCAATCAACAAGCTGTGTTCTTGCAAGATCAATGTGACGTTTGTGCATCAAGTTGTACTTGATGAACCTGCACTCTCTTTCCCCAGATCAGATCTTTTTAGTGTCAGAGTGAGCAGAGCATCTGAGGTTGCAGCAAGCACCCACGCAACTCTGTTACCAATTTTCCTTTTTTTATACTTCACAAAAACAGCCTTAGCAATTATCATCTTAAAATTACTCATATATCATATCCTCATATTTATCAACAAAAATAACGAATGATACAATTGAAAATAATGAAGTGTTGCTTTAAACAATGTAGTGGCAAAACATTTTTAGAATTATTTCTTTTGCTCACGTAAAAGTTTTTCCTATGCCAAGGGGGAAAAGAAAACATTGTTGATCCTATTCTCCTATTCATTTTACTCACTTAGCAACCTTCCCAAGCAAATAGAAGGCTTTTTGACAGCACCGAAACACGCTTTAGGGTCTGCTACTCCTCATGTCACATCTTTCGTTTCCTGTCTTTGTTAGTGAGACCTAAAAATTGTTTTGAAATCTCTTCACACTAGCTGGATGTTCATGTTTGTCCACGTTTGAGTATGATATTGAGGCAACATAGGTCTTGGCTGTTTGCTCTCAACTGGTCTACACCCTAGATTTTAGTTTGAATCACTCATCAGGGAATCCCACCCATATTGTGTACACATTTTGCCAAGTGAAAAGAAGGGGAAAACTAGTATAAAGAGGAACAACCCAGAACAAGTTTCCACTCCTGGTTTTGTTATTTAGTTTGCTAAGGATAAAACGTGGAAAGGGAGAAAAAAACATGCATGCATACATACATACATAGGCTATTTATGTTCCAACTAAACTTAATTTGTACATTTTGTACCTGTTTACCACATTTATTACATTGTTGTTATTCACGCTTAAATTGTTTTTGTTCTCCTCCTAATTGATATTTCAAAAAATGAGAAAGTTTATTTTGTGTTTTTTATTATTTTTCTGAACAAAATAATTCAGTTGAACTTGTTTACAACTATCATGCTGCATTACCCCAAACAGGTTAAAAAGCCAAAACAACTTATCAAAACGATAAAAGTCCTCGGATGAGAAGCGAAATGTCTTCAGAAACAGAAGAGAAGTCCAGTTGTTTTTGCTTTTTAACCTTGTTTGGATTTAGCATGTCCTGGATGAGTGAGACTCCACATCAGCATATCATGCTGCATTAGTTCACTCTTTTGTTTGACTCTGAGCTGTCATTTTAATTTTGTCATTAGGATTGCTTACTTTGTAAAATCACTTCAAGACACTAGTTAGACTTTGAAAAGTTTTCTCACCTAACTGGACTCATTTCCCCTTTTTTGCCTTTATCTACGAACAGCAACAGAGATAACTGCAGGCCTGAAGGGCCACTTTACCCAGATTAGTTGATGTCAGAAATGTTAAAGTGTTAAAAAGGCAATTGGACAATTGGATGGAAGTAAAAACTAATAAAGGTTTACAGTTTGTACTGTATTTCATGTATGTTGATGTTTTACCACGATATAAATCATGCATAATTCCATTTCATCTTTTTCTCTCTTGCTTCAGACACAGAAACATGTGACTACGGCTGGCACAAGTTTCAGGGACACTGCTACAAGCACTTCCCGCAGAGGAAATCCTGGGACTCTGCAGAGCGAGACTGCCGCGTTCAGGGTGCTCATCTCAGCAGCGTCCTTTCCCACGAGGAGCAACAGTATATCAACCGTAAGTTATAGACTGCACTGGATAATCACTAATGGGTACAAGAACATGCCTTTGTGTTCCTTCATGATAATCGCCTTGCATGATTAAACTGAAACAAAACAAGTTCTCTGATAAAGCCATGTAAGTGCAGAGAAATTTAAAGGCATTAAAAATATCACTGTTATTTTTATCGTTCCCTTGTACTTTCTGTTTCTGAACTATCTGGAAAAGTATGTATGTCAAAAGAAGAAATGTAATCTGACATTTTTTATTTTCAACTGCATTTCAGGTCTGGGACAGGACTACCAGTGGATTGGCCTAAATGATAAGATGTTTGACAGTGACTTCCGATGGACTGATGGCAACCCCGTGGTAAGATAGGTTGCTTTCTCACTTATTTTAGTCTCAACAAACATGGCGCACAGACAGTGTAAATATTTGGATGAGATGCAGATGACGAATGCAGGGAGAGTCAATTGTTTAAGTAAGCTCTGGTGACTCTTTCATGACATACTCTCCTCTGCCTCATACCCCTATGCCTTGTCAAGTGATCAGGCAAACAAACTGATGAGGAACATGCTGTAAGGCTGCACTGGATCGCCTAATGAGTGTTGGTTGGGTGCTTGAAAATCAATACCTTCAACATTGCAAAATGTAAATAAGTAGACAAAGGCAAAACGAAAACAATTTTTTTCCACAAATGGCATGTTTCTAAAACAGTATATAAGTGTATGTTTTCTGCAATGGTTGTAGCTGCTGAAGATTCCCTTCACCTGACAGAAAAATGTCTAATTACAACGTGCGACTGTGTTGTTTAGACTGATGTCCTTGCTTCAAAGATGATTCCCCCAGCAGCAGAGATAGAGAGGAAACAGAAAACAAGCCTGAGGGGTTAAAAGATAAGCACAGGTCCCCATGTTAAGACCAATTTAGAGGTGATGAGGGTTTGAGTGAGGCTGTGTTTGGCAGGCGTGGACTGGTATGGGTCCTTCATTCCCCACTTTCAACCAGAAGGCAGCCACTCGGGGGCAGGGCCACCAAACAGACACACAGATGGACAGCACCTGTGCTCCGCTGTAGCTTGGGAAAAGGAAAAGACCACCACCAAAAAAAAGAAACAACAGTGTAGAAACACCCCTAGGGGGTCTGGGTGGGTGGTCACCTCTGCTGTCCCTAAATAAATGAGTAATTTTAAACTACTGTGACCTATTAACTCCCGAAAACAATAAAGAAAATCTATTAATGTTAGCAGCAGGGCACAGAAAAAAAGACACTTGCTGATATATGTGTTTATGTTGGGGATCAAACTTTGTTTAATTGTTCTTGAGGAGGATGCAGACCTGCTGGGCAGTTGATGGGTCGACCATTTGTTAAGCTGGACTGAGCAGAGCAGGAAGCCGGTGTATGTTGTTTGTTAACCATAATGACAGAGCAACCAGGCCTGGAGGCATCGTGGAAGGAGTTTGAGGGGGTTAGGGGGCCAGAGTCACAGCTTTGAAGAAAGTGTTTGAACCTAGAATGCGCTGAAAGACTGCAGTTACCATCAGCTCCGGCCCAAAGGCCCCACAGCTTTGCAGCTGTGTGTATACTGTTTACCTGGCTATATGTACAGTATGTGTGAGGGTGCTTTTTTGTTTGTTTGTTTGTTTTCTGGGCAGAAATGAAACATGAAACCATAGGCAAATACACTGAGTGATGAAATGTCATCACAAAGTCATGATAGTCTATTATCACAAAAACACACAAAGTGTGATCAAATAAACACCAAAAATGACAAGAAAATAAAGTCCCATTAGACTATAAGTAATTCAATAGGTCAAAAACATGTCTAAATAAATGGGATCTGTTGCAGAAGCACAAACAGTTTTCAATTCTACTTAATCTTAAATCTTAATCTTGTCATATCAAATTTGAAATGTTTTTACAGACTTGATTTATGAGGAACTGCTGAGTTTAGCGGCCTTCTAAAGAGGCCCAGTTACTCCCTCTTGTGGACAATATTTAAGATCATAGTGTGGTCTGGGATTTACAGACCACTTTTTGTAAGGATATTCAGAGTCCCTCTCTCCCTAACGTTTGAAATAATTTCTGTTTTAAATGTAATCACGACATTCACAATACCTCAGGTGTTGACAAGAAGGTGATTCAGACTGATCTTTCATACAGAGATTTCTTACCAAAAGAAATTTAATATTCACTCTTGCACATCTTCTGCTTTGGTAACCTCTGTCGCAAACAAAAATAAAGTCAAACTAAAACCACATTTATCTTGAAAGGAATAGGAAATACGCCTAACATGGCTTTCTTTTTGTTCCCTTTTTTTTCGACAGCAATATGAAAACTGGAGGCCGAACCAGCCGGACAGCTTCTTTTCTTCTGGCGAGGACTGCGTGGTGATGATATGGCACGAGGACGGCCAGTGGAACGACGTCCCATGCAACTATCACCTCACATTTACCTGCAAAAAGGGCACAGGTACTCATAAAAGCCCCTCTGTTCGTTGCTGTCGAATGAGTTCAATTGCACAAGCAATTTCTTAAAGCTGTGATAAGATACATTTCTGTTGTTTATTTGTTAATTTTTTAATTCATGATGTTGCCTGTTTTGGTTTTTAGTGGCCTGTAATCAACCCCCCCTGGTAGAAAATGCACGTACTTTTGGGAAGAAGCGTGAAAGGTATGAAATTAACTCACTGGTGAGGTACCAGTGCCGATCAGGCTTTATTCAGCGGCATGTTCCAACCATCCGTTGCCGTGGGGATGGACGATGGGATATACCTAAAATCAGCTGCATAAACCGTAAGTTCAGCAACTGTTGCTCCTAGTTTTTTTAAAAATAAAATTAAAATAAAAGCTAAAATATTTTCACAGGTGTATTATTCTAGCTATATACACGTACAATATTTTTCTTCTTCCAGCATCAACCTACCAGAGGACTTATATAAGAAGACATCATCACAGTAGTCTCTACAGCATCAACAACTTCCACCATCCACGATACCGATGGAAAAGAGACACAACAGAACAGAAGAGGAAGAAGCTGTGATTTCAGAAAAAATATGGAAGAACTTCTTCCAAGAACACTCACTTGACGCTTGTGTGGAAAAAAAAAAAAAAAGCACAAAGTTCATAAAAGAAACCAAGAGGATAAACTGCAGTTTTCTTCAATTTTGGGTGATGATGGAACCATATGAAGTGCCTTCTAAATGTTCATAAGTGACTTTTTATATCAAGGAGACTGTTGTATAACAGCTCCAGTGTGGACAAAAACAATTTAGCTGGCTACTGGAATAGCAAAAAAAAAAAAAAAAAGTGCTCTTATTTTGTGTTCTGTCTAGCAGCAAAAGTTTTTATCTTCAACCTCAGCTGACTCTGTAAGAAATTCATCAGTGTTTAAACACAAACTCTGCTTTTCAAATATCAATGCAAAGCGTTCCTTAGTCACAGAAAGACAGTCATAGAAATAGCGCTTATAACGTTCGTATGGTTTCAAACTGAACCGTGCACATTCATGCAAAGTTCTTACATCTGATGAAGTTTGAACTGAAACAGGAGGGATTATGGCAACGAACTAATCCTGCAGTTTAAAAAGGTTTTACGTGAGTTTCTCTCTCATCCATCAAAGTCATTCTCCAGTCGTCAGACTGAAGACTGGAGAATCAAGTGTTCAAATGAAGTAGATATTAAGATTTCAGATGAAACTAAAAAAAACGCTCAAGTCGCAGGAGGTTTCAACAGACAGCTCAGTTATCAGCTGGAGAGCTGTCTTTGTGGTGGCAGCTTTCAAAGGCGTCATCTAGCAGCCTCTGGTGTTTTCTGGTTTCGCTGGTTGCAGTCGAGTCAATTCATACACTGTTTTTACAGAGACATCTATAGAGAGAAATGTTAAAATGATTTCTTTTGTATGATGCAGTCTATTATGAAAGATTCCTCTCTAAGAGTACTTATTGTCAAAGCTTTTCTATGCAGATGGAAATTGATTTCTTTTTGTTTTTTAAAGGTAAAGAAGGGAAGTGTGGCTATTTTGTATTTCTGTATTTTCTGTTCAGTGTATAGCTCACATTTAGTTGGTACAGCATGTTTACATCACCCGCAATGCTGTTCATAAAGAACATGCCAAAGAGTCTATTTTTTGGGTTCCTCTTTTCCTGTTCTGTTGTAGCTTGCATTTAATCATTTAACTTGATGTTTTGGACTTGTGCTTTTCTTCACTGTACTTTTTATTTTTTTGTGATTTTGGTCCATTGAGAGAATGTATTGTGAAACACTCAAAGGCTTGAACGTAACAGCTGCTTAGGCAGAGATACATATAATTTATTTTCAAGCTGCTTTTGATCTCTTCGTGTGTTTTATGCTGCCAGGTTCAAAAATTGTTTTGCTGTCACTTGGCCCAGCAGCACTTTTTATACACACACACACACATATTTATATGTTCAACAGAAGCCAGGACACTTTCACAGATTGATCAAGCAGGATGCATCAATGATGAGAAGTTACTCAGCAACATAATTAGTTCACATATGTTTTTACATTGTTAACACCATCAGCGGACCAAGTAATACAGCGGGCTACAAAAGCAATAATTATGTTCTGTAACACTGACAAAACATGTGTATGGAAATGCGTTTTCTTGGAGAAAAGTTTTATTGCCTGTGAACGTCTCTGGGTGTTTTACCCTTATTGTGCACATATTATCATTTTTATATTTATATAACAACTATTTTTTTTTTTCAATTTTACAATGTGAATGTCTGAGATATTTTGTGATTTTTTTTAAATATTTTTTATTTGAAATGATATTTGTTTTTCTTGCTCTAAGTCACCAAAGAAATAAAATAAAATAAATATATGTTTTAAAAATTCTAATGTGTTTTTCCGCACTTCCGTGGTGCTTGAGTACCATGGGAGAGGAGGGTTACTGGGAGGGTGCAGATGGCTTCCCTCACACTGACCTTGCAGGGGTTCCACCAGCAGGTAGTGCTATAAAGCTAAAAAACATCCACCTTAAAATGTTGGGCTTTCATTTGGTAGAGAACAGAACGTGTTCGAAAGGGCTTTAAAGCTTTATGTGACGTGAACGTTGAGGATTTTCAGAGCAAAACAGAGTCTTGCACATAAATCTCAAGTTCACATACGGCAAAGCTCTGAAGTAAGAGCTGGGTTAGAGAAAAGTGATGCTCGAACGGAATCTGCTGATGCTGCAAAACAGCACGTCTGTCCTACAGAAAAAGCTTTTATTTTTTTAGTCGGTGTGACTGAAGCTGTGTCTCTTGAATGTCAGTTTATGCTGCGGTGCATGAAGAAGTCCTTTGCTGCGAAACACAGAAGCCTGTTTAGTAGATTGTCCTTCACCTGCGAGCCCACAGTGCTCTCCATTTACAGCAGCCACTTGAAGTTCATGGTGACATTATTGGCACAGAGCACATAAGCTGGGTAATACCATTAATTTATAGTCTTCGTAAAAGTTATAACTGCTGTTTTCACTGAAACTGCTCACCTTGTCATCAGCCAAGACTTGTGATCAAAGGCGGCTCCGAAATGCTCCAGAGATTATAAAACCTGGACTCGTGAAACTCAGACGTCTCAGTGGAAAACCCTAAACCCCCTCTGCTCAGGTCTCGCTGGGACTTAACAGGCTTTTGAGGTTTAATTAGAAGAGGAAATGCCCTGCCCTCTTGGCGTTGACAAATATACTTGTCTGATGAAAAGCGTCATTACTGTCATCAACTAATTACCCTGCCACGCTCTTGTCCCACATAACTCAATCTGGATGTCTGGGTGACAAATGTTTGGAGAGTATTGCATCTGCAGATTTGCTGGGAAGGTTGCACCACATCGGACACTGTGAAACCACATGAAATGTCAAAACAAAATGAAATGCTCAGCATCGATCCAGCAACAGATCATTCATTTTGCTCTCTGCTCAAACCACACACAGACAAAGAAAATCTGTCAAAATTAGTGTCTGTCACATTTTGATGAGATGAATAACTAAATAGAGGAATTTTTATGTTAAATAATATGGGATGTTTAAAATCTTTTTATTACATTTAGTTGTACATACAGAAATGCCGATTATTTTATTTTCTTACTGTATCCACATTTTAGAGTTTTACAATACCCTTTATTATGCTATTGAGGCAGAATGTGTTTTTGTGTTTATTTTTTACATTTCACCTGTGTTCTGTTGTTCCCCAGTGTTTCATTTACCATCAGTACCTTTCCTCAGTCTGTTCTGCCCCTCCCATTCACACCTGTTCTCTGTAACCATTAGGCTCACCTGTCACCTCTTACCTTATCAGTCCCAGTGCATATCATCCTCCAGCCCTCACTCATCTGCAGTTAGTCATTTGGTTTCATGCCGTCTGGTTCTTGCGTTCTTTGCTACTTTGTATTTTTGCTGCCATGCCAGCCTTTTTGTTTTGATTATTATTGTGGATAATCCTTTATTTGAGTTCCCATGAAAGTCTGCGTCCTTGGGTCTTACATAACCGTAATTTCTGTTGTTTTTGTTTTTGATTTGTTTAAGTAATTTCTGTAATCAAACTGATTAACTTTAAAACTAGTTTATTGTTTTGAGAAATCCACATTTTGACTGAGCAGTTTTTTGAGGTACTTGGTAATTATGTATTTGGCGTACTTAGTGTTGAGAAATGACCTAAATCTCTTTTTCCTACAGCTGCCGTGATCAGTCACGGTAACAACACTTTATTAATAATTGTTTTAATTGCGACATAATAAATTTCGCTCAAACATGCTCTGAACTCAGATGTTCTGGAATGAGAAACAGACTTTCCCTCTTTGGAGTAAGTTAACTCAGAGTTTACGAATAAACTCGGCAGTTTTGGACCTCCTTCCTCAAGGGCTACTATCCTGCATGTTTTAGATGTTTCTCTGTTTCAACACATCTGGGTTGAATAGATGGATGATTAACAAGCTTCTGCAGAACTTAAGGAGACTCCGAAAAGATAATTTAACCATTGAATCATGTGTGCTGGATTGAGTAAACAAGTAAAACATGCAGGATAGTGGCCCTCAATGAGGATTGGTCACCACTGCTCTAATCTCTTTAAATTTTTGCTCAAGCTTTCCCGGTTTGACTCTATGCATTGTGGTTTTATTGTTAAAAAAAAACACTCTGGAAATTGAATCAAAAAGTTATATTCTTTATTTTAAACTGTGATGTTGCAAAGGGACATGGCAAAAACATAAAATTTCCTTCAATTTTAATGTGCAAGAGTGTTCAAATAACACATCCGCAAGAAGTGCCAACATGACAATGCTCAGGGTTAGAAAAAAAAATGTTAAAAAACTTTTAATGAGTCCCACAAAAAAATCAAATACATTTTGTCAAAATGGTTACAAATTATGTTATCTTAAAATCATCAAGAAAATTATATAAAAAAATCTTCCTCTGCTAGAACATACAAACATTTAAAATGTCTTTCAGACATTTTTTTAAAATCTGGACTTGATGTAATAGAAAAATGTATTGAAACGTATGTCACGATAAAAAGAACAAACAGAAGAAACCATTTACATTTGTTCTCTTTGCAGATGATTTGAACACAGCATTTCTGGTTAGAGACACTGCATGCAGTTTAAAATATACGTTTAAAATAAACTGCCTAAACTCTAGAAATCAATCCAATAGCTTGAATATTAGCATAACATTTGTTTAATAATAGCTTAAATCTTAGCCAAGGTATGTTTGTCACATTGTAATCAGTTTGTCTTTACTAATGTGGTACTTATTATATATATATTTAAGTATAAAAAAATTAAAGACACATTTTAGAGTGGCACAAATATTCTGCACATGAGCATTAGTGTTGCACTCAAACTTAAACTTCACAATTAAATTGCTTTTTGGGGAGACAAAATCAACTCATGGTCAAAGAATTCTTGCCTCTGTCACATAATAATAGAGTCACACTTTACCTAAAGGTCTGATCAAAGAATGCACAGCAAGAAGAACATCTAAAGGCTACAAACAGGTTGTTGTTTTTTGCATATTGATTGGAAATGGATAGTATCTTAGCATTATCACAGCATCAGAAACAAATTGACTTCATACTAGTTAATATCCAAAACTTTCCTGCTTCATTGTTTATTTAAACGACTGTAGTTGTTGTGGCACTTTGGTGGCTATGGTTTCTCCATAACTCTCATGGCTCAGCTTTGTAGCAGTAGACACCATAAGACTTAACCTGTTTGTCGGGGAAACTAACAAAGCGCACTGCAGCTTCTGTGGGGCTGCAGTTCTTGCGGGGCCTGGAAATGGGGTACCGGACACTTCCATCAGCCAGCCAGCCTGCATCGCAGCGATCGTAGCCATTGAGCTTCCAGGCAGCGAAAATGTGGCTCACCTTGGCGATCTCTGCATTGTCTTTGATGCACGCCTGCACAGCCTCATCAAAGGTCAACCTGTCTGGCTGGACCAGCCAGTAGACACGACCTGATGGAAGAGTAAGCAAAACAGTTGGTCAGAAAAGAAAAAAATGTTCACCAGTTCATTCAAGGAGCTTTGTGTGTTTACTTAAGGTCAACTGATTATTCCACTATAAATAACATTTTAAGAAAATGGAGATAAAAGAGGTTAAACAAAAACTTACCCTTGAGTGCGGAAGCATAGCAGAACACATCAAAGCGTCTGCTCTGCTTGTTTTGACGTCCATAACTTCTAAGGCCAGGTTTGTTAACGGAGCCACCACAAGGTTCTCTGGGTTTGGTGATGGGATACTGCACTGTACCATCATTCAGCCAGCCGGCGTTGCACCAGTCCAGACCATCCTTCCATTCCTTAAACAGCTGATCAAAGGAGGCAACTTCAGCGCCCTGATCTTTGCAGGCCTTCACAGCATCGTCAAAGTTCAGGTTGTAGCGTCCATGATGAGGAGAGTATGGGAATACAACACCTGAAGGAGGCAGAAGGTTTTTCTTAGGCCAACTTGTCAACAAAGAAAAATAGTCATACCTGTCTATAGTACTTTATACAGTGTAAGCAAGTACTTTTTAAAAGTACTTATTTAAAAGTGTGGTCAGCAAATATAAATGTCAATGTATAGCTCCAGAATGTAGATGCATAATTAGTCAGTTTGTACCTGTGTACCTATTCATGTTTCTCAAAAATGTATGACCATAATTCCTATCAACCAACAAACATGAATCCTTTACCATTTAAACTGCGGAATACTGCACTCCACTTTCTTTTCTTTAACACTGTGTTCTTAGTCTTTTTATACAAAGAATTCTTGTGCCAATCCTATTTTCTTCTAAAGGGCTGTAACATTGGTGTATCTCATTAGGTTGTGCTGCGTTTTTTTTTTTATATTTGAAAACTTGACAAGTAAAGGAAAAAAGAAGTGTCAAATCTAAAAATGTTTATACAGTATATTAAAATTACCTGCATTCTTGGAGAAATGGGGAAAATATTTCTGGAAACGTCTAATGAAGAACCTACAAAAATGCAAAGACTTGTATCCTATTCACTGATTGTATGCCAACTTTCTGGTTAATACCTCTCTGGGAACCAGCTTCTTGCTACACACATTCTTTTTTATGCTTGTCAAACTCTGTTATGTTTGACATTTTTCACAGATGCACCTAAAGGAATGAGAATAAATTGTGCCTTTGAGACAGTCTGCTAAAATTAGTGCCTAAATTTTAAACTAGTTTTCTGTTCAGTTGTTATGCTGTTATGTGTAGTCAAAACACTGGTTCAAACATTAATTTAAGCTGTGCTTTTAATGCTTGGACAATAAATAATTTGTGAACTAAAAAACTAAACAATCTTTAAAAAACCTTTTTTTTTAAAAAAAGCAACAACCTAATCATTATTAAGAACCTCTATGAGACATTACATGAAAGTTTGATTTGTTTGAAGCTAATTATAAAGAAATAAGGTCTAACGGCTTTGTACAATATATACTGTATGTATTTTTCATTCGTAGACTGCGATGTCTTTATTTTAGGCGACACAACTCATTTGGTTTACAGTTCAAAATGATTTAGCTTTAGTAACAATTGAAATCTTTCACTATATTGAGCTGTCTTGCTGCTCTGAATCAGGACAGTTTATCCGTGTTATTCCCCAATGGAATCTCAGTGGAAATTGAGAAATGAAGCTAGATAAAAAAACCTAAACAAAATACAACCAAACAATGACAAATAAAATAAAAAATCCTTTGGTATTATTACTCTTTGCATGTTCAGAAAATGGGTGAGATGCAAAAATCATAAAGAAAAAATCTGGAAATTGTAGAAGGCTATATCAAAAGGCGGACAAGGAAAGAGGAAGGAGACTTCAAATGTTCAAATGTTATCCTGACTGACCAGAAAAAAGACCAGAAATGATTAATATTTTATTAAACACAAAATAAAATACTTGCAGAAGAAAATTGCAAATCTTAAGAATAACAATGAAAGAATATATATATAAACATATATATTTACCTATTTGACCATTTTCCACCTCTAAGATGACATCTTGAATGATGTCTTCCACCCCATTCATGATCTCACAGTGGTATTTTCCCATGTCTTCCTTGGAGACATCAGTTATTGTTAAGGAGACATCCTCATTATCATCTGAGGCCTCCAGAAACACACGATTCCCAAATCTTCCATAAGTCTTCTGGTGTTGTCCCATTAATAACAGGACGTCTTCGTCCTCAGATCCATCTTCTGCTGCTTTGGTCCATTTAACTCTCAAACTGCCAAACATTACGCTGTCTGGCTCATATTTGCAGGGCAGAGTGACATTGCTGCCTAATTCAGCCTTGACTAGAAAAGAAGAAGAAAAAAATATTACTGTTACAATAAGCCCGTGCGACTTTGACATTAAAAATATGTTCTTCTTAAAGAACAGTTAATATTCATTAATTCCAAATGTCACCTTCAATTCTGCTTTGATTTGTATCTTTTATAAAACAGATTCAGAAACATTTTGATTGGGGATACTCTCCCAGTGATTTACCATTGGTTTTCGTCTTTATGGATAATTATTTTGTCTATATACACAATAGTAATGTAAAGTTTATTGATTTTACATATACAGTATGCAGCTATGGTCAACTAAAAACTCTGGAGTCTGGTTAATTTAATTTAGTGCTGGTAATTAGCCAGTTTTCAGCTTCCGCAGCCAATCCTCTACTTAAGTCTTATTCCTGCTGTTGTGAGTCCTGGCAATAGGCCTTTGGTTTTTCAGCATTAACTTTTAAAATTAAATTCTTTTCCTCTATGTGTTCCATCTGATTTGTGTTAAACATGTGAGTTTTTTTTTTAAATGAATGACAGAAATCATTTCCTTTGAGCAGGGATCTGTGTTATTCCTGTCCAAGAAAGGCCAGCCTTTAGCTGAAAAACTGGGGGTTACTTCTGTCTCACCATGGATTCCCATCATCTCCCTGACCTACATGATTAGACCTCACAGGACTTGCTTACTTAAGAAGACCTCAACCAGCATGTGCTGACCTACGCCAGGCAGTGATAAGCAACAAATGAATGGTTAAACAGGACCTCTGACTCCACTCCAAATCCATATACCAACACACAACACAGGTTAGTTAAGGCTTCTACAATCAGTTATGTAAATTGTGAGGAAGAAGACATAGTTGGCAACTAGTCATGCCACAGACAGCAAGGTAGTGAGATTTAACAAAGTGGCCTGTTTTAAAATTCCTTATCCCCATATACCTACTTCCTCTCCACGTCTCCTGTGTCTGAATTATGTAATTTTACTGTGTTAAACGCTTTGTGTGCACTAACTAAATCTGCCTGTTCAGGCCTCTACTTCAGGAGGCCTGAACAGCAAAATACAAGCTCTTATGAGTCACCAGAAGCACGTCTGGAATACGGTGTCCCTAGCTCTTCAAAAGGAAGGAGCATTTCCCTTACGGGTAATATGAGAAATAAAAGGAGCTACTGACTTGCTCCAGTCTGCTCTGCTCAGCCCAAAACTGTTGCACAAGAGCAAAGACTGAAATGAAAGAGGCCTATAATAAAGTTCATGTCCAAATTTTTCAGCTTTGGAGTTTTGTTTGAACTTTGTTTTATTAAAAAAAAAAAAAAAAAAAAACACTCAATGGGTCAAAGTTTGTTTGTCTTCTTTTATGTATACTTTGCTGCCTTGACATCTTTCATATGTGTCTGTTTTTTTTATCAAAGGGGTGCATTTACAGTCACCAATCTGGTTCTTTTAGCAAGACTAGTTCACTATAGTAACTCATGTTGCAGATGTTTTGATTTGAATGTAAATTAACTGAAAGTCACCCTGTCACATTTTTTTTATGATTATATTTTCCATCAGCAAAGGCACATTCTTTGCTAAGGTAACACATTATTCCTGCAAATGTGTTGTGATGTTTGTTGTTGAAGCCACCTAACTAAACCACATAATTAGAATATTAACTTTGCATGTCTCATGAGAACCTGCGCATCTATTATGCTAGGAGTTTAAAAAAGAGATAAATAATTTGAATGTTTTGTCCTGATTTACTGCCAAGTTTTCCCACACTGCTTCATTCTATCACATTAACATATTTTTAACTATAGTAATTAGTGCACAATAACTTTGGTGCTGAGGAACAATAACATTATTGTACTTTTTTATGGAAATAGGGAAAAAGCCTGAAGAAGAAAGCCTAAAATGAAGAAAAATGTTTGTTGATTAGAGTTTAAGATATTGTTCAGGAAACTAATGCAATGAAGGCCTGGATATGTTGGACCTGAATCTAACACTATTCAAGTTATTCATTTTCTTTCTAGGGCATAGTAATTTTTTTCTTCTTGTTAGACTTTGCCTATTTGTTCAGTTGCCAGATTTGTACACCTGCACCAGAAAGCTGTTCATCTCTGTCTCTATCCTGAATTTGGATCCCCTTTCTTGTATGAAACAGTGGGATGTAAACTATTTCAGCTAAACTATACAGTACATGTGTGTTTTTCCAATTCAGTGTCCCCAAGATTCTTATTATCAAGCACCTCTTCATAGGGATTAAGCAGAATCACTGCTGACAAGTCTAAGCTGTTGCTCAATCCCACTTTATACCTCGTTACACTTTCCTTTTCACTCACAAGCTTGTATATGCCAGTGACTCATTCTATTGCCACATTTTTAAATTTAATAACCCCACTCATGTTCCAAGTGGTTAACAAGATGCCAGGTATTTTATAAGCTAAGTAACACTTTCACTGCTTATGACTAATGTTTTCTTTTTTCTTTTTCAAAACAAAACAGTGTTTAAAAGACCTTTCTTTGCCAGTTTCGCCAGTGAGAAATGACTCAACCTCTCCTTCCTCATAAAGTCTCTGCATGGGTAGCAGTAGCGTGTGGGGCAGCTGAAGCCTAAGTGTGACTCAACAGCTCATCAAAGCGCTCGCAAAAGGTGACGTCAACGCCAACTCCCCAGGTGCGATGCCACCCAACTATAATGTCAAGATATTTCCAAAGTTTATTTATGAGTTTAGAGCAAACAAAGGGGTTCATTGTGCTGTTGCATGGAATTGTTTTTCAGTGCAAAGAAAAAAATTCAACGACTAGATTTGGTTTGTAGCCCTGCAAAATGAGATACAATGAGTCCACTGATTAATAAATATAATATCTCCAATGTGAATATCTTGAAGCCTGTTACTGTAAAAATAAATCCACACTCTTTCCTGCTCCTGTATTCAAACCTGCAGAGAATATAGCCTCAATTAAGCGTGACACATTATACTCATAATGCCACAGCCTGTTGTGTGTACCTTCAGAGCAGGAGAAAGCAGGGGATTAATCTTATTTTTTTTAGAACTAAAAACTTCATGTGACCCTCTAAGGTCAAAGGTGAACCAACATGACTCATTTTGCATACAAATGTGTGCTTAATTAGTGGACTTATTTTTTTCTTGAAGAGTCCAGTTGGTAATGAGAACCCAGTATAAAGATCTAAGTAAACATATGTATAAGAGTAAAGCAGCTGCAGCAAAGCCATGTTGCCATTTTATTACCAAGCACAATTATCTCTCACTCTGTAAAAAGTTGCATTAGCAAATGATTGGAACCATCTGTTTCTCTGCAACACTGAGCTTTAAGTTACCAACAATACAGAGATCCAAATTTACTCTGTGTGCTGAAACTACAAAAGTCTAATTAAACTGTTTCACCCAAGAGCATTCATTTTAATTGCTGATCAATTCTGGCCCAGATCCTAGATGTGAACACCTGCAAATCTGAAGACTGCACTTTGCTTGTTTACATCACTGCGTACCACACCCTTTAACGGAGCAGCAAGGCATTGGATGACTCGCAACATCCCACAGCTTTTACTCTCCTCTTCCTGTTGGCCCATTGGTGCGGAGAATGGAGAAAGGATTAACAAGCACAGCTGGGACAAACACAGCAGGCCAACTCCTTCACACTAGGTCCACTAAGTATTTCCTGTGTTCTGTCATACGGGGCAAACTCAAATGTGTGTCTGTGTGTGAGACATGTCATCATTTGGGCACACATATTAAATCCACGTCAGTTCCAATCATCAGAAATTGATGCCAACTGTTAAATTGTAAAAGAAACATTAAATGCAGCTCCATCAACATCTTATATATACCATTTCCAGTCAAGCTCCCTTTTCTCACCCAGCCTGAGCAACTGGGCCGAGGCTCAGTAACCAGCAGCCACAGTGAGCATTAGACCTAACAGACTATTACCTCACAGGGAAAGACAGTCATCTGGCTGCTGTTCAGTATGGGGCTCTATACATTTGGCTGTGGGTGATTAATCTTTGCTTGGCTCTTGTCAGGCTGCCTGTTGCCATGGCTCGTTTCCAAATGCTCCCAATGTTACAGTGACTCAGTATGTCTTAGGACAGGCAACACCCCATGAACAGACAGGCTGCTCCTATTACAAAAATATATACCGCACAGAACAATGATCGATTTGGCTGTAGCCAGGCAAATGTTTTTACATAATACAGAGAGAGAAAAGTCATTTACAGTGCATAGAAACATGACATCCCCGGCTCGTGAGAGAAATTTCAATGACTGGATAAAGAAAGCTTATTGCCTTAATAGTGAGAAGCCTATCTCCTTACAGAGGAACCATTTCCACTGTTCCTTGGAAGAAAGACAGCCTAATTTTGGATGTACTGAGTCAGCTTGCTGGGCTGTTGAAAATGCATTAAATATCACTCAATCTAAAAGATGATGGCTCCTGGATAGCCTATATTCTTCTTACCAGAGTACTACAGATGGGTACTCTGGTAGTATAATAGCTCACAGTTGCAGTTGGTGTCAACTTTTGAATAGGGCTCAAGTGCAAGTAAAATTACATAAAATAAATATATATAAAGGGCAAAAAGTCAACATTTAAACCCTGGAAACTCATGACTATTTTTGCATCTATGGAAGAGTTTATGTCCACAAAAAAGGACAAGCACTACTAGCCTAGTTTCAGCCACTGAGGCATTTGTGACCTACTTCTAGTACAACAAGTGGGATTAATGGTGTGGGTCTTGAGCAGCAGAGCCACCAGTAAGCCCCCCGGTGAATGACAGGGTAATTTATTCACCAGCCAGTCCATGCCGTGGTGGTCTGTATGCAAGTCAACGAGTCAGTGGTGAGTCACAGTGTATGCAAATGTGTGTTACCCCAGAGACAACTCTGTTAGTCAATTCTACAATGGCTCTGTTGTTCCACAAGCCTGCTGTGGTACCACTTTACTCAGATCCCTTACACATCTCATCCTCCTGCTCTTCTTCTTTCTGCACACTGTCATACATACACATATACATTCATACAAACAGAAACAGAAACACAATCAATGAAACTTAAAACATTTGCAGCATTTTTTTTCTTACCTGTTATTGGAGAAGGAGGACTTGTCATTTCACAATACGCACTGCCAGCCAGGCTCAGGGAGATTATTGTGATGCACAGCAGACTCATCATTTTCTCTCTGTGTGCCTTTCTTTACAACTTTTTAGTTTTTAATATAAAAGCCCCTGTAGCTCAAAAAATTAAAAAAATGTGATAATGAAAAAGAAATAAGTCAGAGAAATTTGATTGTTAATTTTAACAATTTTCTTTCTAATTCTTATTCATCTATCTGCCTCTTTTTCCTCTTTGTGCAGCAGCAGGCTGTTGTGGTGCTACTGGAAAAATTTGGGCTCCTCAGAGGTCCAGACAAGTTCCTTTTATTATAGCCTTGCATGGTAGAGACCACTCCTCCTCCCCTCAGCCCATCACCATTCATAGCTTCTTTACCAGGTCCCCTGTGGCACTTCTTATAAGAAAAAAAAAATCTCTCCTCTCTCAGGAGGGAAAATAATAAGGAAACAACAAATTTTAGGCAAATAATCAGCAAGTTTTGTTTAAAGTTAGTGGCAGACCTTAAGTAATTTGTTTTTGCAAAGAAAAAAAAGCATGACTTAGACAAATTATAATTATCATGTTTAATGCTTAATTCACAAATGAATAAAAAAAATTTCAAAAATTTAAGAGAGTAAAAAAAATGCACAACAGTTGATAGAAGTTGTACTTTTGCATCCAACTCATTTGGTTCTACTGTAAATTTTTTGTATTCACTTTCTTTTCTTTTTTTTTTTCTTTTCCTTTTAACATCTTCGATTGTCAACATATGTGACTATTAAGTTTAAAAAGGAAGTCAGCAAATACCCACACTCTACGCAGTTGTTGTAAATTAGGGTCTGTCCCTCCTCTGACAGAGGTAGAAGTGGAGGCATTCAGTGGCTTAATGCAGGCAGGCCATGAACTTGCAACCATGAGGCCCCAAGTGGTTTCTCTGAAACATTTTGTCAGGCATTCTAGTGGTCTTTGAAAGATGGCAAAATTGAAAATAGAACAACATGCTGATTTGGTTTGTTTGGACCAGTTCATCCCCGAGTTATTATACTCCATACTGAAGTTATTACAGCTGGGACAACCAAAATTGTTTTCTCTTACTCTTTTTTTTCTTCTTTAACCCATTTATCAGTCCTTCAAGTCACAGAAAAGATGACAGTTCAGTACATGTTGGGCCTCTGATCCATAAACCTGTAAGTCCGAACTTAAATTGCAACTCCAGGCAGGGGTAAAAACGAAGGGGCCCATTTCAGCAATGTTTAAAAAAAAAGTCCCACAGGCATCACTGCACAGGGCAAAAGACTACAAACCTAAAACAAGGCTGTGATCACCTACTGCACTGTCAGCGTACATGGGATAATCAAAAGATTTTCAAAGGCAGAGCAGCCTGTAACAGTTTTATAGATAATGGCAAGATAACTAAATAAACGAGAACTTCCTTCCCTTCCAACAGTTGCCCTTTTGTGAGAACACAATGATCTGGCAAACACGTGTTGGAAAGAGATGATGTTTATGTTAGCACAGAAAGGATTAAAAGACAAACTGACTTTGTGTATACTAAAGGTGTACAAGATAGGTGAACCATCAACAAAAAAATATTGCTTGGGCTTAACATGGATGTTTTTAATCAATCAACAGAAATATGAGACATGTCTCAGAGTGTTAGGGAAGTCGACATAAATAGATTTGAAATGCCTTGACAACTGAAATATACAATGTGTCTGAGTTTGGAAAAGCCGAGTGGTTTTCAGTCAAAGTGGAATTTAGTTTTATACAGCACGGTTTATGTCTGAATAAATGTGAATGGTGAAAGGTTACATAATGTCTTCGATAATCAGCCACAAGAAAAACAGTTCCAACGAAACTGTTACATGTGGAATAAAAATAAAAAGGTGTCTAGATAGATAGATAGACAGATAGATAGATAGATAGATAGATAGATAGATAGATAGATAGATAGATAGATAGATAGATAGATAGATAGATAGATAGATAGATAGATAGATAGATAAACTTAGCAAAATATGTAAGGAAATTTGATTAATTCTTTGTTGTAACAATGCTTTTTGACAATAATCCTATACAATTAGAAAGCCTGTTTATTTCCCCTTAAAAAGTGCCACATTTGTAAGAACATGCATTTGTGGTTTGAGCAGCAATGTTGAGTATGTGGGTTGTTCACCAAAATAAAAACTTGCCAAATATTCTCTGCCAGTACCAAACAGCTTATTCAGCTATTTACTCTTGTTTGGAGTTGTTTATTGAGTTGGATGATTGAATTTTTAGGAAACAAGACATACTGGCAGTTAAACATTTTATTCATTTAACAAAGAGGGGCTCCAGTAGCACGTGGAAGAACCATACACAGCCACAACAGCCTGGCACCTCCTCCCTATACTGCTCAGGAGCTTGGTCACACTCTGCTGTGGGACGGCATCCCACTCTTCAACAAGCATTTCTTGTACGTCAGCCAGTGTGATTGTGTTGGTCACTCTTGAGCAAACAGCACACACAAGCTGATTCCACAAGTATTCACTGGGGTTGAGGACAGGACTGCAGACAGGCTATTCTCTCTTCTTCACTCCCAAGTTTTGGTGCTAGTCTTTGATAAACTTCGCTCTGTGGGGGACATGATTGTCACTGGTTGCTCATAGGCACTGACAATTCTGTACCAATCAGCCACCTGATTGGCACCCAGGCAATCTTGGGTACCAGAAGCTGACAACAATAATCATTTCAGAACAAATATAATTTGCTATCATTGAAGTAAACCAACCATTAGATGCTTATTTCAAGGTTGTCCTTGCATTTTCTTTTGTCTGCGATACCCCAGTGTTACCAGCATCTATGTTATTTTAACTTTAACTTTGTAAGTTTTTTTTTGTTTCACATTACAATTTGTAGATTTAAGTTAATGCTGTAACAACATGTTCATGTTTACAGTACACTGTGATAAGGTGTAAAATATATTTTGTAGTTTTCTTTTTTTTAATCTCCCACTCTGATAAGAAAAAAAAACTCTTTAATGATCAAAGGTTGTATTCTTACTGTAGAGTAGAGCTTTTGATGAGTTAATCACATGAAAAGCACAGATTTCAAAACTTTATTGTATTTCATTGCAATTTATGGGCTGATATAAATCCTAGCAACGTGAAAACAGTACTACAAACATAAAACAGCACAACAGCACACTGACCTGGAGCAAAACAACTAAAGAAAATGCCCTAAAAGGTAAAGAAAGGCTCAAACCCATATGCTTGAAGTTATGCACACAGACTTACCGAGCGGATTTGAAATCCCACCCTGAAACTCCTACATAAGTCTGTTTAGTTAAGGCCAAGTCTCAAGGCCATGAGCGCATCCACAGCTGTTTCTGCAGCTCTCAGCTCAGTCCAGGTGGTATATTTCTTCTTAACATTTATCAGCTCTTTGGATCAAGGCTCTTAAAGTGCAGGATGGTGTGTATAACATCCAATAAGGCACTGTCAAAACTCTTGGGAGTGTCCTATGTAAACTTTCCATAACAATGGACAGGAAAAGGTCAAAGCTGAGAAAGCACATATGATCCTGTGTTGAACAGATTCACTTTAGCCACAGCCAAACGCCAAACATGTGTTTCTTGTTTATTTGTTTGTTTGACTGAACTTGGAACCATTTCAGAGGATGACGTAGGGTATATGAATGGGACTTTAAAAGGTCTGGGTGGGATGAGAAAGCAAATGTGCTAGTAGATTCATACATGAGCAAAGCAGCCGTAACTCCACGCAGCTGCTATGTCGCAGTCTTCTCCCCTCTATATGAGGTCAAGAAGGAGAAAAAAACCTGGTGTTTTTCATTTTGTGTTTTATAATGGATATTTTCTGTCAACAGATCATGATTAGAGCTGGCTCTGCACCATGGTGGCTGCCCAGTTGGCTCCTCTGGCTGTTCTGCTTTCTCTCTGTAAGCAATGACTAAAGGGCGATCGCAGTGGTAGAGGCACAGATCTATGCTTGGTCATCGGTTCATCATTCGTTGGCTTGAGCACAGACACACAAACCAACATGTAGTAAAGAAGGTATTGGTTCAAACAATTTAACAAATGGGGAATGGAAATGTATTCAGTTTATTTGAGTTTGCAATATAAGATTTTAGATTTTACTACATTGGTACAGAAATGAATTTCTTGTAAATCTCCACTTTTCTTTGGTTACATGGGTGACAAGTTCCATCCCAAAAATGGATTAAGGCGAAACTGTGTGTGTGTGAGGTACTGGATTAAATGCTTGTGCAGAATAAAACTGGACTCCCTTTTTTGTTTCTTGAAGATGATTCTCCTCTCATTGAAAGGCCTCATCAAATGCCAACATGAAAGTAAAAGACCTAAAAGTTTACCTGAAAAACTTAACCATTTTTTTTAAAATCATAAAATCCAGTTTTCATGTCACTCAGCTACCAAATCTAGATATTTATGTATATACATTATATCTCAATACAGGACAGTCAGTCATTTTGAACAGCTTTTGTTATCATGATAAAGCAGTTTTAAGATTTGTGTTGTACTGACACAATCAGACAGTTGTTTCTGGGTCACGTTGTGTTTTTCCATGCCTCCATCTGGTTTTGGTCTTCTTCTTGGATGACAAACTCTCACCAGGAGGCATGAAGGCATTTGGTTTCATGTTAGCCACAGCTGCAAGAGACCGAGGGAGAGACATCACCGCATCACAACTTGGACAATCATCTTAATTTCAAAATTAGGTGCTAGGTTATTATATTATTTAGTACGCCCACTAACTTTTGAAGTTAAATTACTCATATTTCTAATGACCTTGTTTCTTGCATCTTAATTGGTGAATATGTAGCTGGATTTTAATGGAAATCATTAGTTGCAACTTTTCAAAAAAGAAAAAAAAACTTGTAATGACTTCAAAAGTGAGAGTTTGTGTTTCAGCGGTCTGTTATGCAAGATATTGGATCTCACTTATAGCACACACACACTGTAAAGTGATGCCGGACACCCAACAAAAGCACCTAAGTAGGATTGAGCAATGTGCACATTGTTTGTGAGTCATGCGTCACAGAACAAGTGGACTGTGGTCTGAATTTTAAGTGAAGTATAATTGGAAACTGCAGCAGGATTCATTTGACCTGAGTCTGAGGTGAGCGAATGGAGTCTGAGTGGTGATAACATGGTGAACAAGAAGTGTGGACTAAAATTTTGAAGTAGTTCAGATCAACACTTGAAACTGCTTATTCACACATTTTGCTGTCTTATTTTACCACAACCCCCCTAATTGGAGTCCCTAATTAGACTTGGAAAATGAATCTTCACCTTGTTATGTATGGTTATTACTTGCCTGTGATTAGGTGACTGTTGGGGGGGATTTAGCAAACATTTATAAAGTGGCTTTTAAAGAGTAGGTTCAAAGCTTGTCTGTGCTGATTTCACATTTAATGTAACTAAGTATTCAGGAGGAAAAATGCTGAGAATATTGATAATAATATTGATTTTTTTTTAATTCTGCAATTTTATTATGATTGTTGGTTAAGAATTATGTTATCTCATTAGTCTTATAAATCTAGTTTTGTACATTTTCTTGAGAAATCTTTTTATCTACTTGTGATTAAAAGATGTTGCATATTTGATTGTTCAGTGTTGCTGCAGTTACTCATGGAGATGATTTTTATTAGTACATCAAGTTAAACATTTTACTCTGTTGGTTGAATGTTCCTTGTTGTGACTTTTCTCTGCTTGGATCAAATGAAAAAACAATATTGCTGATTTGAAATATATTTATATATTAACTATTAACCATATATAAACCATTCATGACATACTCAAACTAAGTAATATCACATTAAAACAACCATCCTTATTTCAAGATAATGAGGTAAATGAGACAATGAGTGATGAACTGGTGACTTGTTCTAAACCCTTCACCCAGTGACCGCACCCAGTGACCGCTGATGATTGGCACCAGCTCCCTCTGACTGTGAACAGAAACAAGAGGGTATAGAACGCCTTGTTATCTCAAGATAATGTTATGAATATTATTTTGTAAGCATCTTCTCTCCTGGCTGCCATAAAGAAGAGTGAGACAATCTAAAAGGAATGTACCATTCCCTTAAATAAGTTTAAATGGAGAGCTATAAACTCCACATAACTGGAGCTGCATAAAAGTAAGCAAAATGAATCCATGGAAACCTATATGTCATTACTGTATGTTTTCATAGCACACAGAGTTCTCTTTGAGTTTTGCTGGGATGCATTTATAGCCCACAGTGGCACTAAAAAGAAAATTTACAATTGCGCTGAGAAATGAGCTTGCTCATTAGAGATCACTTGTGGGAAACCAAACTGCCTTGAGTTTTGTTCTGGTAAATGTGCAAAACTGTTAAGTTTAATGGTGTGACCTGTGATGAGTCATCATAATTTCCCCTACTGAATATCCACCCTTTACTGCTATCGTCACTGCTGTACAGTCATTCGAAATCAGTCTGAATCAAATGATTCACATTTAGAGTTTGGGTAAAAGCGAGAATCTAAAGTTTAAAAAGTCTCGTCTCGCTATGAACAGGTTGGATGCCACACTGTGTTTAAAGGAGTCCTACCTGAGAAGAAAAAAAACCCCATTAACTTACTATTGGGATGCTGAAGGTTGATGAATAGGGAAATACTCTTGGTGGATTCCTTACAAATTCTTGCACCCCTATCAATTTAATGATAAACCCAGAAGCTATCATAAAGCCAAATATTCCTTTTATTTTTTTTGATTGATTTAAGGAGCCCTAAAAAAAGACAAAAAAAAAAAAAAATCACACAGACAACAGAGTCTCAACTGGAGTCTTGTCCAAGGACATGGGTGGGGTCAGTCAGCCACCTGGCATTGTGAATAAAATAAATCTGATTCAGTTTCTAGCATGACGTTTACATTTGGCTTAGAAGTAAGAAACACAATCATGCTTCTTTGTGAAAGTGAATAAACTAGTACATCATGGACATCAGAGGGCCTAACTGCTTCCAATTGGAAGAGAACGAAGGCTTTTTACCGTCAGCTTGCAGATGGGAAGCAGATGGTATCCTCAATCTAAGTGCAGCACAAAAAAACTTTAACCCCACATATGTCAAAAAAAGTCAGAGTTTTATTTATTTTTGTTGATTTTTTTAGAGCAGCAAGTATGACTTGAGGGGATGTAACACATAATGAAGTATAGGCTGTGTATAATCAGAAAATCTTTAATTTAGGAGATGTTTCTTCACAGACAGCGGGAGAAGCAAATTAAATTTCGAGTGAAATACTGCCCATATCTGCCTAGATGATCGTATAGTAAAATTATAGAAAATATATTTCACGGAGGGCTCAGTATGAAGTCTTGTGGGAGGTAAATGGCACCACGGGTGAAAAAAAAGAGATGGCATAATCACACAGAATGACAAATAGCTTCAAAACAAACTGCATGATTTTGTTTCTAGGCCTGTGTTTACCAAAGATCAGAAATGACTCAATCACAGTTTGCAGATTTAAATCTGATCAGACATAAAACCCATTAAATGAGCCAAACATAGTTGAAAACTGATGAATGCGCTCCGTCAGTGCTCTGATAAGGTCTCCCCCAACAGATATTTGTAAGTCATTAGCACTTATCAAACAAAATATTTGCCAAAACAGACAAGGCATCCAGATTTTTAGCTTAAAAGTAAAATTCAGCATTTTATCAGCAACATTTTTATTAGTTGGAAGGACTGAACATGGTTAAATTAACTGAAAAAACTACTACTTCATCAAATATTAAACACCTAGCAGAGGGGAGAATATGTGTTTCTTTTTAAAGATTTGATATATATTTACAGCAGTTTTACAATTTTTAACAGACTCTGTGGAACATTTTGACAGCAATTGGTAAATATTTCATTGCTTGGCCACTAAATATTAATGCACACTTTAAGTCACTAGGAACAAAATGATGGCTCAAGGTTCAGAATTGATCAAATTTACCTTATAATGACAACTCCACTGGAGCTCCATTTGATTATTTTAAAGTTTTCAAGTTTATAATAAAAATAAAATAAAATTTAAAGCTTTCAACTTTAAAATAGGAGATAAGTGCATATATTTTATTTGTTTTATTTCTAATAAATAGTTGTTTACTTATTTGATATGTTGATTGAAATTGAGAATCCCAGCTCATGAAATGTCTGGCTCACTTGCTAATAATTTGTTGACACCATGTAAAATTATATTTGTGAGATAATAATTTAAATTAATTGTATGTTATAACGCTTAGGTTTACTTGACTGTTACTTTAGTTCTGTGAAAGCTTGAAAAAAAAGTTATCAAGTTGTTCTTTGCCACAATGTAGCAAGTGTGTGTTCCTGATAAATGACTTGTTTAGCAGTGCCGTGCAACCTTCCAGACACAACTTCACGCACAACCCCCAATCGCTGCCACACACCCTCTCTTCCCACAGAGGGGCCTTTGTTTAAGTGGTACGCAGTGTGAAAAGCGAGAAGAAATGGGGAAAAGAATGAATTTGTTCCATCCTCTTCTCAATACTGCTGAATAGACCCCTGTTTGACAGGGAATAAGCCTTGGATGGACTGAGGGTTGTAAACCCTATTAATCCCCCAGCATTGCTTGAGTAATCATCCGACCTTGTCTCACTCCAAGCCACATGTTGATTTACGTTCCCACGCAAGGCAATCTGTTTCACATTTTGTGTTGCTTTTAGTTAGGAGAATTTGCAAACTTTGGGTTTCAAAGTAGAGCCAAATGCAAGAAATTTCAAAAAGAGTTTATGGATAAAATCAAAATGAAAACAACAAAAAGAAGAAAAAAAAACTTAATTACTTTGAAAACACTTTATGGTAATATTTTTTTTCAAACCTGTCAAATAAGCGCTTCACAAACACATGGTTGGGTGTATTTGTTTCAGAATCTAAGATTCTGTGATCACTTTCCAGGGCTGAGTGTAATGAATCGAGGTCAGTGTTTAATAGAAACGTTGAGGTACTTTCCAGAAGATGAGATCCCATTCAGTGTTTAAACAGTGTTTAAAGTAAACAGTTCTGAAGTGTTAATGTTCAATGACAGATTTGATATCAACTTTCAGCAAGATATACCAAATGCATCCTCCCAAATGAGCAAAACACTGTTTGAAAATCAGTGTTTTTTTAAAGAGTATCCAACCATAAATTTTCTTTATGCTTTAGGAAATAGACGTAAACCTCTCATCTTAGCACATGCTCAATGTAAACATTGTTTGAACTGCATTTGTCTCAGTGCTGAAAAGAGTGGTGAACTGTGGGGCTCGAGGATCAGGACCACCCCCACATTTCTAAGGCGCCAGTGCAGCTTAGACAGGAAAGCAACCCCCCCAAAACCTGAAATGAACTCTGGGATTGTGTCATAGGACAGTGCACAGCTGCTCCTGTTTCCCAAATTGGTCCCTCTGGATTCAAACACAAGGAACATGTGGATTTATTGGAAACCTTTAGATATGTCACAATTACCTCCTCTCCTGTGTTCGTCAGCAGTAACGAAACTTTCTGCACAATGCACTTTTGTTTCCTTTCAAAATGCAACAAATTCAAATGATATCCCTCTACAAACATTTATTCTGACTGCATTCATAACCCGCCTAAAGCTGACAAATGACTGACTCAGTGGAAATATCAGGGTCTGTACTTCCTGATGGGAAAGGGAGATTTTTTCCAAAGTAGAATGGATTTTAAAGCTCAACCCTGATCCAGGAGTTGTCCTGCAATCACGTCAAAGAAAGTTCAGTTCATAGCCTGGAGCAGCCCTGCAAAACTGCTCCAAACACAGCAATATATACTGGATCTAGAGTGAAGTACAATTCATGCCCATTTCCTTTCACTTTCCTCACATTCTGTTTCCTATTCAGCCTTTCTGATTTATTTTCTTTCTTCGTCACTATGCTTAGTGACAGATGCTGTAAACATTAGAGGTTAGGCCCCAAACTTTATTGCTGTGACACAATTCTCTGAGGAGACCCAATCAGGGTAGATAAATGAGCTTTTGTAAGACATTATAAAAAGTAGGAAACACAAAAGTCAGCCCATTATTCACACAGACATAATTTCTTATCATTCTCTAACTTCAGTTATCATAATGAAGAAAATGTGTTTTCACACTAAATGAAGAGGAAAACTAAAGCTTGATGCTTAGCAGCAGTGGAAGGAAGGAAATAGTGAGAAACCACATGTGCAACTTTACAAGAAGTCCATAAACATGTCATGCAGCCAGTGATCCATGGTGCAGCAATTAAAGAGAAAGTCAGGTCTCATGTTAAATCATAAAACAGACACAATATAAACATAGTGTACGGCTCTGACATCCAGCACAACTTCAGTGTGAAGATTCTTTGTGTTTCTAAGGTGTTTTCATCTCACAGAGGTGGAGTAGGATTCACCACATCAAGATAAGGTTGAGTTCTTACATTAGACAAATGTGGTGGGATAATTGGTTTTAGTGCAAGCTTACATGTTTTACTAACCCTAACCAAGAAGTTAAAAAACATTAAACACTAACCTTTCTGTAGAGCGTTACCAAGCTCTAACAGCAAGAAGGTTGTGGGACTGTTTCCTGCCTCGGGTGTTTCTGTGTGGAGTTTGGATGTTCTCCTCTTGCAAACGTTGGTTTTCCGGTTTCCTCACACAGACCAAAAACATGAACGTTAAGTTAACTGGTAACTCTAAAGTCTTTGAGTGAATGGTTGAGAGAGTGAATGGTTGTTTGTCTCATTTGTCTTTACGTGTCCCTGTGATGGACTTGCAACCTGTCCAGAGTGTCCCCCGCCTCTCGCACAGTGACTGCTGGACATAAGCACCAGCTTCCCCTGCAATCATGGAGGGAAAAGCGGGTAAAGATGATTGGATTGATGAGGGTTACATAAATACACTGGTGGATAAACTGAACTAAAGTGAAACACAAACACTCACTGTACTGATGTAAACACTTTAAAATTCAAATATATTGCAGTATTATTTGGATAATTAAACTAATCTTGGTTAACATTAATTAAATATGAAGGTTGGTATTTTCAAAAACTCAAGGAATGGTTCTCAAATTTTCTCAAATCATTAGTGTGTGATAGACATGAAACAAAATTTTCTGCCTTCTCATCATCTTTCATATGAATTATTAGAAAATGATTTAAAGAATCTGAATAATCCTTGTAAACAAAGAATAGAACTGAAGGTGCTGGAAATTTGTGACTGTCAGACCCTCGGCTAGCATCTGATTCGAATCAGACGTACGCTTTATGTAAGATCTCTGAGACACTTTTGTGTTTTCTTTAATATTGCTAAAAAAACATTAAAGATATCCAAGGCTTTGCTTAAACCAACACTGGCTCCAGGTGCTTCCATGAGAAAAAAGCACACAGAGAAAGAAAAAAATGTTTTTTTTTTTTTTTTTTGTTTATGCAGCAGTATTTTTAATCTCAGACAAATGAATATCTAAAAAATGGAATTAAATTAAAACTGACATAAAAGACCCTAAACCCTGCCCAAAACCCATTAATTTAAGCTACTGTATATTTGATGTCACTGTATACAAATGTCCTAATTTATTTAAAAACAGAACACAACAACATGAATGATCATGTAGTAGTATTTATTGTCATTTATAATCTGGAAACTAACCTAAAGGGCTCCTGGCCCACTCAGCAACTTGAGAGTGAGCTCAGGTTGCCTACAACTGCCTCTCAGGAAGAGAGAAAAAGAAATGAACAAACACAATTAAAACCATTCAAATGAACCAATTACTTTAAGAATAATGGTGATGCCTGTCACCAGAATTAGACACTTTTAAAAGAATTATATGGGGAAATTTACCTGGTGACAGAAACCCCTCCCCCCAAAAAATACAGTGAATTGTACAAGTTGAGACCAAAAAATACAATAAAACAAAACAGCATAAAAATATGGTAAATCTATATATACAGTGTCATATTTAGTATATTTATACATTGCACATCCACATGTATTGCACAGTTAATGCCGTTTAGAGAAGGTTTACACAGTTTGGTTGTAAAGCCTCACTGCAGATAGGATGAAAGCTGTTCTGCCCTGCATGGTGGATGCAGCAGGCTGCCACTGAAGGAGCTATTAAAGCCCTCACAGCATCGTTCCATGGGAGTTCTCCAAAGTAGATTTAAATTTGGTCGGCATGCTCCTCTCATCCACCTCCCTGATGGGGTTCAGAGAGCAGTCCAGGACCCAGCCATCCCTCCTGACCAGTTTGTTCAGTCCTTTTCTGTCCCTCTCTGAAGTCCTACAGCCCCAACAGAATGCCGTATTTTACAATTTTTTTTGTGTGTTTGTGTGTAACAGTAAAGATAGAGGTTGAGAATAAATTGCCAGACTTTTAGTCTTGTATCACAACACATACCAAAACCAAAAAAAAAACACCAATCTGCATCCAAGTCATCTATAAAATGATGGAATCTTTTAGAACAGGTTAAGATTCCCACCAAGAGCAATGACAAAAGTTAACCTCAGAAAGAAAGCAGAATCCTTCATTTTAACAATTCCTCTCTCATTTAAGGCTTTCAATTTACAGAACATAGTTCCCGAAGACAGGGCGGCGTTGCACACCGTTTCACACACTGATTCCCTCCATCGGGGTAATAAAACTGGCTACTGAACATCAATCTGTTTCCAGTCTTTGCCTCTGTTCTTCCCACCAGTATCCAGTAATGTGACGAAAACATGTTGATGTGGAAAATCTGTCTCGGCTTGATGTTAAGCAGATTGTTGAAGATCTCGTACAGGTGAATAAACCCCCGAGAGAACAAAGAAATTCAAGATATCAGCGTCTGGTTTTGCCATCTGGTAACAATGAGTTTACAACTTCACAAAGACTTTTTACCACCACTTTAGTGGTTGAAATCTGTATTCAGTATATCTCACAAGGACAGATAATAGGATCATAAAATAAAAAGACATAAAAGCGTTCCCTCCTACGATCAGTTTAGTATCACCAGAAAACCTAACATTAATTTTTTTTGGACTTGTGCACAATGCATTTACCAAAAAAACCCACATAAGTATGGCATAATTATTTTAATATGCTGTCCTAATACATGAAATGCCATCGGGGGTATGGAAACAGATAGCTACAGCCATTGCAACATTGTATTAATACTTTCTAGTCCACCTAAAGGATGCTTTTTAAGAGACTGGAGTTTGACAACACCCTCTAATTTCAGATATTGTTTTTTATTGTTTTCCCATCTGTTCACACCTGACTTTTGCAGATACAAGATGAGATGGCAATTTGGTTTTCTGGTTTGTGGTTTGCAATTTCACCCTTTATGTGATGTAATCACTCTGTGGACAACAAAGCGGGCAACACGTGGGTGTCCTCATAGAGATGGTGGTAGCAATCAGTGTTACTCAAAGTTTCTCACTGTTACAAGACAAAGCAATGACAAATCTAGTCAAAGGATTTCTATAACAAAAGTGTGGGAAATATTTTTTTTCCTTCTCAAATTTGACTGAGTTAAAAAGTGAGTTCGGAGGTTCACCTCATGGATGTTTTAAGTGATTTAACATCTACTGCTGAGTAAGAAGCGATACTTGTTTTCACAGCAGGTAAAAGAAGAACTTGTGTCACACTATCCCATCTGCAGCATCAAAGTGATTCCATGCAGGCTGAGGCCAGTTATGTCAGGTTTTTCTGGGTCTTTTTAAAATTTTTTATTTTCTTAACATGAGCTGCTTCCTTTAAAGGAGAGCTCAGATTTAGTTTGGGTAACAAGCAGATATCAACAGACCTCTGTGGTATCACGTAGCCCATTGTCCAAACCCTCCTACCACCACAGAGCTGTGATGTGAGACCCAGATTAGGTGAAACATATGGGTAAAGAGTTTCTTCTTCAGAACATTTTTTAAAATGTATGCAAATGGAAATGCCCATTAAATGCAAGTGATTTAGCATGACAAATGGCCACAGTTGGATGCCTTCAGTTTGATGTACCAAATCTGAAATAGATTATAGCATGAAACAAAACAAGCTCAGTGTTAAATCGTTATCTGCATGATAGCCATCTTGCATTTGTTTTCAGTTGTTTAAAAAGGCAGCTGGTAGTCACTGATGATGGACAGGCCTCTTTGGATGTTTTTTATGCCTTTTTGAATTTCAGGATTTATTGGCTTAAGGGGGAAAAAAAGGCTCTTCGCTGCACTTCCGCAAATGATTCTCCTCAACACTGATCCATTGTTATCCAAAGGCTGAGGAGCAACACATTTGGTACCACTTAATTTCTGCCGGGTCCCACATGTTCCTTAAATCACAGAGCTGCTGAAAGTAACATACAAGATAGTTCTTTTGATATAGCTCCCTGGAGATCTTTATCTGATAAGCTTTTACAAAGTGGCAGGATTAAGAGCTACAAAATGAATATTTTGTACTAATTAATTATCATGTTGTGAGCCCTCTCCAGTGGTTTTAAGGTCTTCTCGCAAATTCAATCTTGCACCATTCAAACTAGCTCATTGCTTCTCTTTGCTAACAATAATGTAACTAGACAAAATTAATGACAGACTCATTAAATATCGTTTGGCTTCTCTCATAGATGGTATTTATTATGGTTTTCTCAATGCTCTGCTTGTTTTCCTACCTTTACTAACTCATTAGCATGTTGGAAACTGTGCTGGAGGTAGAAACATGAAAAATTTTCATCTTTCAGTACTTTAAATGCACTTCACTGATGGTGTGACAACAGCAGGGGCACTGAACGCTTCACAAAAATGTTTTCATTCATCGAAAGGAAACTGGTTCACATAATGCCCATTTAATGACAGCCTACAGGCAGCGTGCAACAGGATTTGGTTTAATACAAATTCCTGAGGAAATAGCTGAATACCAGACGGTGGTTTGTTTGCCAAATATTTTTTATTTGGACCACTTCAGTGATAAAAGTATTGAAATATTGTTTTATTCTCCTCCAGCAAGACAGGAAAAAATAACAAATGTATCATGGTTCTGAGCCACAGGGAGTGCAGGAGCTTTCCTAAATTATGTTTAATCTTGCATGCAGACCTTTGGGTTTAGACAGATCACCCAACCCTGTGTGTGTTTTTGGCCTAGAAAATCAGACCTCCGAAATAACCTGAAACAGGTAGGAAAACAACATTTAAAACTCACTTAAAGATTCAGAGAAAAACAAAAAGAAAGCTTCTAAATTTAATATTTATACCTTTACTAATGTTGTCATATGACTTAATAAACTTTTTTTTTGTCACAAATACTAATAGTGTGTAACTCTTCCCCACTTCAGTAGTAAATCTGCTCTGATTGTGCAGTATAGCTGCTATAGCAAAATGACACACACTAAAAAATGTGCTGTAAATCCTTCCTGTTGTTCTCATGGGGGTTTTTCTCATACATATTGCAGAAGCTCAGTTGTGAAATGTCCTTATGAATAATTTATTTTGCATCACTAACGTATATACGGTCGCTTTCAAAATGTTCTCAGGCAGCCGGGTCAACATGTGTATCACGACTCCAAGTTCAGTGTTGACTTATTCACCAACAGAAGTCTGACTATATGAGTGTTGTTTTATTGACATTAACTCTTAATACACGCAGTCATTATTGCAAAGGTATTCGTGACTCCGCAGCAACCAAATAATATGTGATGTTGTTAAACTAACATTAACCCATGGGTTATGCTGGAACCTCACTGTCGAAGTACATCCTCACAAGATGCTGTTGACAAAATGGCACAGTGTAGGAGGTGTAATATTATGTACGCGAAGCAATGAAAATCATTAGGAAAATCACCACTGAACTCAATGACCCCTTGTACACTGAAGAAATAGTCACAACTGAGGAATAATGATGAAAAGCTAGGCACATCTTGTAAAGACACGTTGCATAGTCCAGCACAGCTCAAGTATTATTATCACCCGCCGCCAGAGGTTTGTTTGTGTCTGTGCCTGTGTGTTCAAGTGATAACTCAGAGCCAGTTTTACAGATATTGAGCTGAAATTTGGTGTATTGATAGTTGAGTATTGTCCCCGACACATGCCTTGTGCTCAACAAACTCTGTGGCATTTTTTGCTTTTAACCTTGGAGTCCACCCTATTTGACTGTCAGCAAAATATCTTATTTTATATAAACCCAGAAACTAAATTGTTGCCACAGCCAATTGACCTTGGCCTACACATAAATAGCTGTACCTCAGTGAATTTGACAGACGTTGAGCTAAAGTTTTGTGTGGTCGTAGCTAACAGTCATACAATACATACTCCAAGTGCTAACAGATCTTGTGAGACCACACAAGATATTGCAATATCACACAAGGTTGAGCATAATGTTATTTAATGTTATCTTTAGTTTGTTTGACAAAAATGGATATAACACTGTTATTTTTTAACACAAGATCTTAGTCTAAAACTCTGGGATGAAAGGTGGTGTGTGATATGCATTCCCCCAAGGAATGCTAGGGCTTTAATTTTATAAGATATTAAACTAATTAATCCCGCTATTACATAGCCAGCCACATTTCCTTGACTGGATCGTTTTTGTCAATGAATAATTAAATGGAATAAAGAAGAGTATTTATAGACAGGAATGAGCAGAAGAATCCATAAAGCAACAGAGTGTCATTTTAGTGCATAAAAACTGGATAGTGTTATTCCCTTTGCATGGTGATAAAATGCATTAGTGACATTTTTACAGTTCCTGGGGTGCAAAAATCTGTCTATAACGTCACCACGCCTGCAGTTCTGTCACAGGAAGATATGTGCCCCGTGCTGTATATTACAGTCTTCACAGGCCAATAACCCTTAAGGCTTGCAGTGGGGAAGAAATTGTGCTTTATTTGTCAAACAGCCAATTTTTTGATTTGCTGGTTCTGTCTCTGCCTCCGTTTACTGGATTTATGTGAAAAAATGGACATCATGTTCTGCATTTCAAGTAAACTAGATTTAACATATTTTTTTGTTGTCTTGGTTAAGTTTTTAACATTTTTTCCCTTATCCTACCAAACCAAACCCACATTTATGATAGTTGTTCCTTTCTTTTATCATGAAAGACAACCTCAGATTTTGACACTTTTTTTTGAACGTTGGAACCAAAAGTGATTATAACTTTTTGATAAACTGATGAAACAAATCAAATCTTTCACGCCACACTCAACAAATGGATGTCTCTTGGGTTTCACAATTGAAAACTGCTAACTTTGAGTCAGTTTCTCGGCTAAATGCTGGTGTTATTCCTTGAGCAAATTCCCCATGTAACTTGTGGCCGATCAGCAGCTGGGCTAAGAGACAAGATGGATCGCTGGAGCGACAGCCAACAGAAAACACCCACAGAAGTCTCAGCAAACTTCGTGACTGCACAGGCGTGTGAGAAAGTAACAGACATTCAAACTGGTGCACAAAAACAAAAAATGAAGACAGATTTATGCTTTAGCATATGGTTGCCTTCGATGCACTTGCACACACAGATGTTACTATTACTGGGATTACTGTTAATTTGATACTACACTTCTGCAAAGCTTTTTAACACCTGCCTCGAAAGGCAAAAGGTCAGAATGTTTTTACCTCTGTGTGCATTTGTCTGTTGTGATAGCAAAATATCTTATGAACCAGTGTTTATAAGAAAGTATTCATATAATAGACTTGTACAACTGGTTAACTTATTCGGTTTCACAAATATTGAGCTAAAATCTGAAGTGGTATTAACCGAGAATCATTCACAACACATACTCTGAGCATGACATCTCACAATATAGCATGAGATTGTTCATGACGTTATTTTTAAGGTTTGACCAACACAGTTACAACGTCATCATTTTTCAACATAAAAGAATCCTAGTCTAAAACGCTGTTGTGAAAGTGGTCTGCATTCCTTGAGGAATGCTAGGCCTTCAATTTTGAAATATTTTTACCTTTTTTCATACTTTCTGACATGTTCTTTTTTAATTTGCTGTGGTATCTTGTTCAGTGTTGTTATGATTTGCGTCTCAGACCTTGTTCATTTAAACTTAAAAACCCTGGTGAATCCACAATGAAACCAGTTCAAGGTTAAATTCTCTCTTGTGCTAATAAATTACAGAAACAGTGAAAGAAACTCACTTAATTACCTCAACACTTATGCAGAAAGCACACTCATGTGTAAATGGTAATGTCAGAACCCAAAAAAACTCTAAAATGAAGTCCTCTGAACCACATTACATCTTTATTTGTTGCCTTTTCTCCATTCTTTTTTGCTGTATAACTGCTTCTGCAAACTCTGGGCTAATTTAACCATTTAAATGTCAAAATATTTAGCTCATTCAGGGCATTCAAGTTATGACATTTGGGTTCTGTAACTTTTAACTTCAGCATAATGCTCTATTTTTGTCTTGTTATGGTTCTTTTCAGCTTTTAGCTAGCATTTTTCTCTTTTTAACTTTTAGGGTTCTGCTTCTTTTAGCATTAACAACTCATTTTCAGCTTCTTCAGCAAACCTGTTCACTCAGTTGTTCACACTGCATTTAAAGTTCAGCAACGAGGCCAAAATCCTTGTTTCAAATCTCTAAATACAGCAGCTATGTATGTCAAATTGAAGTTTTGTGTTCTAGTCTGGTTACAGTTAATTGCTACAAGCAGATGAAGAGCACATGAACACAAGTCAGACAGGCGACATAAGAAAACGGTGCGCAGGACAAATGAGCACCAGCTTTGAAAGCGTGTGTGACATGTTCACATTAAATACCAAATGGTTCCCCGAGGAAGTGCCTTAGTCGTGATAATTGGAAGCAAACTTCAAAACAAATGCACAGAGTTCAAACGAGACCCCTCCTCTGCTTCCTCTGTGGCTATAATAACCCCTCTTCACACTCCCGAGGCATAATGTGACATTCAAAGCAATCAGACTGTCTGCCACAAAAATAACTGTTTTTGTGTTTTTCCCCATTTAGGCATTCAAATGTTGACTTTTTATTTTTCACTTTGCAAGGTTTTATAAAAGATAACACAGCAAGGCAACACTATGCACGCCAATTATGATACTCTTTGGCTTCAGAAAGAGGCAAAACTAACCATGACATGTTAAAAAAGCACCACTGTTGGAGTAAGTGCTTTGAGTTGAGCAGAGAGCTGCTTTCAGAAACTGTGTTAAAAGAAGCAAGAAAATCATTGGAAAAGCAAAACCTCAAAGAAAAAAATTTTTTTTAAAAAAAAAAAAAAAAAGGTTCAGCAACATGAGTTTATGGTGCCCCACAAAAAAGAAAGAAAAAAAGAAAAAAAAAGAAATGACATTTCTGTAGGCTGTGCCTGAGCTGAGCAGCAGAGTCATGACAAATGAGGGGACACTGAGAGGAATCCAGGTGACATTCTTTGCCTGACTGCCTTTTTTTCTGCCCACCCAGGGGAGTAATTTCACACTGTTGAGAGGTTCCTGCGCACATTTTTCAAACGGAGGAAGGAAGCGGGCGGCAGAATGAATGGCAGCATTTGATTTCCCACGTGTGCACCCGATGATGGGCTCCGGGTTTGGAGAACTTACACGTATTATAGAGCTCCAGAGTTTTCTGAAAAAAAAAAAAAAAAAAAAAGCTTCACGAGGCGAAATGATCTCTCTGTGAAAAAAAAGATAGAAACCACATCTGGTATGTTAGTTTAGGAAGGGATCTCAAAAAGCTCTTGTCATTTATCTTTGCCCTTTGCTCCTCCACTTCTCTCTCCCAGTGGATTTGGGAGAAAGAAGGAGAGAGACAAGTGAAAACACAGCAGGAGTCTCCGATAGAAGGACAGCAACAGCAGTATCTTTATTTTGAGTGAATTCTCACAAGGATTAGCTTTGGTCGGGCTTCTGTTTGTTGACAGGTCCACTAAGCAGCACTTTCTTGTTTTCTGTCCAAAGATTGCAGTCAGTGGGGAACACAGCTATCATCAAAGATCACAATAATCCCTTGCACTAAAATATATAAAACTTCTGACAGAAAAAGGGAGTGAACATGAGAGAAATAAAACAAAAAAGCAGCAGAAACAGATCCATTCTATCTGCCTCACGAATATAAAACTGTGTGATTTTTACATAATTTCAGTATATCTTTACCATACATACATGACAAATGAATTACACATTTTACTATGTGATCAAAGCTATGGGACTATGCACACATAACTGTTAATTAACTGTGAAATACAACCCTAATTGCAAAAAATAAAAAATAAAAAAAATGGGAAAGCTGTCCAAAATTTCAAGAAAAAACATAATGGAATGATTTGAATCTCTCAGAAGTAAAGATGGGCAGAGGTTCAGCGGTGCGCAAAAAATCTGCATCTAGAAATATTGGAACAATTTCAGAAGAATGCTCCTCAGTGGAAAATTGTGAAGGCTTTGCATATTTCATTATCTACAGTTCATGATATAATTTAAAGATTTAAAAAATCTGGAGTAATCTCTGAGCTCAAAGGACAAGACTGAAAGTTCAGGCAGCCCTGCATTAAGAACAGGTCTGATTCTGTTATAGATGTCACTGCATGGCTCAGGAACTGCGGGTTAAAGCTCTATCATGCAAAGAAGGAGGAGTCTGCAAACACTATCCAGAAATGCATTCGTTTTCTGTGGGCCTTATTTTGTCTGAAAATGTGTACAATGTCTCAGTTTAAACATTTGATATGTTCTTTTATGTTCCATTGTGAATAATTATGAGTTTATTAGAGTTGGTAACCACTGCATTCTGTTTTTATTTAAACTTTATACGATGCCCCAACTTTTCTCAGCCGGGGTTGTATTTGCTTCCTGGCTTGTTTCGAGAACTGCTCAGGGCAAAGAAATAGATGACAAGGAGTTCTAGTGTTACTAATACTTTAAACATGTGCTTCACCATCCACTGAGTTTTTGGTTCCCACACAAATGTTTGCTCCTGCACATATTTAAATCTGTCGTTGCCGGAGGTAGCAGATCAGAGGCCAAAGCCCAGGGGTACAATGTGGAATGGTTCCAAAGAAAGGGACCATTCTGTTGCTGCTTGCTCAAAGGTCAAAAGTCGCACAAACATTTTGAACTTGGCTGCTTTGCTTAGGGAAAGTGGTGTGCAACAATTAGAAATAATTATGATTGGTGGAGGGGAGGGAGGCGAATGGCACTTAATTACGCCTAATAAATAAACCATTTTAATCTATGCCAAGAATCCTAATGAGATCAAAGACCTGTGTTTGTGAAATGATGTTGGTTGTGTTTTTAGAAGTTTATTTTAGGAAATCCAACATAAACAACACTAACGGTTATTGCCAGCTACCAAGGCGGATGATGTTTTCCACACTGATGATGTTTTTGCCCATATCTGTGTGTGTGTGCATGTGGTGTGTGTCTGACTTTTACCAGAATATCTCATGAACCACTGAACAAATTCCAATGAAACTTGTGGACCGTAATGATGGAATGAATACCTCAAACTGATTGAAGATGGCCTCCATCGCCATCTGAAGAAAACAAACACAAAAATGGCTGTATCTAATAATAATAAATCTTGGTGTGGTAGTAGCTGAGACTTATTCCCAACACACATTTTGAGTGTTAACAAATTGCTAAATTTACAATTTAGCCATTACCTATCTAGACTCAACTCTGTCTGTCTGTTAGCTAAACATCTATTGAACACTTTAATGGATTTTAATGAAACAGCTAATCAACTTTAGCCAACACAAAAGTGGATACAACTCAGTCAGTTTTACAGATATTGAGCTAAAATTAGATGTGGTTGTGACTAAGAGTCGTTCATCACTCAAACTGAGAGTGACATCACATGAGATTGTGCTAACGTTACGTTCCAGGTTTGACTAAAATGGCAACAATATAGTCATTTCTCAAATTAAGATGATCTTAGTCTAAAACTCTGGGATCAAAGAAATGGTAAACCTTTAATTTTTTATAAGAATCACTTTTGTTTAAATGCATTATACGCTGCCTTATTCATCCATACAGGATGTCACCATCACACAGATCTGTCACTTTTTCTTGATGGGTTTGGTGTCAGGAAGGTCCTTGATGTTTGTTGTAGAACATACATCCAAAGCTCATATATCAGTCACTCTGCTACATCCCGCCATCACCTTTTAGCTGTAGAGCAATCCAGTCACGTACAGGGGCGGGATCAGCAGCCGAGAGACATAAATTCCACACCTATTAGAGTTTGTGACTATTCAAACCAAGTGCGAGGAAGGTCAGAGGTCACAGACAATCAGTGCCATTCAGTGGAAGTGACAAAGCTGCAGACTTGAGTCAATATTGACTTCATTTGAGCACCTAAATTCCTCCAGCTGGGAGACTTGAGGTGGACAATGCAAGGACAGCAGAATTTTCTGAACCTTTTTGTCTCTCCTTATGTGACCAAGAGTATTTTTTTTTAAAGCATGGGATGACTAAACCAGTATTCCAACAAGACAAGACCAGTATTTTAAGAAAAATAAAAAAAAGAAACAAAAAAAGCTTGTGATGTGCATCTGAAAAGGCAAGTGACAGCTTCAGAAAATAAGTGACATGCAGTGGGTTGAATGCCAAAACACAGCGGGAAGCAGCCATCAATTTTATCCCTTCCACTGCGGGTCCACTTCAAATATCACTGCAGATAAGATTGCTTTGGTAAAATCCCATTCTGCTTGTTCATGCACAGGAATAAGCACACAGAGAAATGAAGCTGTTCCACCTGAACACCCTCCCATTTTCACACTGACCTCAGAAGATCATCAATCACTGCTGTCTGAAAGGCCTTGTTTTATTTTGTTTTCCTTTCCCCATGTTTATTTGTCTCTGAAGGGCCATAGGTATCACCGCAGGGATAATGTCTCTACGGCGGGAATGGTAATGAGGTGAGACCACCACCCTACGTTCAGATGCGGAAACACAAGAAGGCGTTTTCAAAGAAAAAAAGAAAAACGCGACGAAAAGGAGAAAGAGATGGCAGGGGGTTAAATGATGTTTGCATTCTGTTACTCTTCACCGAGGAAGATACTTTCAGGTTCTTCTCACGCTCTTCCATGTTTGAGGAGCAAAGAAAAAGCAACTCCTTTAACACTTAACCAAACCCATAATGCATTTAAGAATCCCAGAAAAGATGGATGCAGCAGATTCCACTTTAATCTGCCTCATTTAGTGTTCAACATTTAATGTGTAAATAAAGCCTAAACAGCAGGTGGAGCTGTCTGTACAGTTAATGAGGCCAGGAGAAGAAAAATGAAAATGATGTTTTCCTAAAATAGATCCTCAGAATTTGCTGTATCTTTAGAAAAGCAAAAATCTTAACATATTATAACAAGAATGTGATTTGAATGTCTCTATAAATTGTTAGAACTTCAGATTTACACGTTTTTTTTTTAAATCTTCCAAAGATAGGATATAATAAACGTGCCACAATGAGTGTTTATGGTTTCAGTAAAGACATTTTAACAGTAAACTCTGCTCTGTAGAATGTATGCAAAGTCAAAGTTTAACAACGATTAACATTCTGCCTCTGATGCTATCTAAATGTGTTTTTAGGGATAAATTTGCATCCCCTCACATCCATCCAAGTAGTTCTGTGCAGTGAACAGCAGATGGCACCATTGGACACATCATGCTTCAGTCTTCATCATTCAATTGTTCTTGAGTACAGATGTAGGTTGAAAGGTGTAGGTGGATGCCATCAGGGCTCTCTGGATCTTTGTAATGACTGTGTACCACAGTCTCTCTCTCCTCAGCTTTAAACCTGAACACAATTTGTATTTAAATGCTAAAGTCACAGTAGGAGCAACGTGTCCGGCACATTTGGAGCCTGCTCTGTAACACCTGCAGCTCTTGTCTCTTCCCATAAAAATGCGTGTTACAGTACATCAAAAACAGCACAAAAACAAAAGCGAGCCTGATGTAGAAGGGGGGGAGAGGAAGGGAAGGAGGGAGGGTAGACTTATCCAGTGTACTAGAGGCATCCCCTACATGGTGCATTGCATAATGTTACACTTGGGTAAATCATTATACAGATGTGTGCATGCTGTAACAATGCCGCAAGAAAGCCCGGGTATGATGGCATACACTGAAGAAGCAGCAGAACCTCAGATGTTTTTTTTATCTGCTGGGTTCAACTGAGGCTCTGCCTTTGAGTAGTGCAGCTCAGAAATGCAAATTTTTGTTTTTCAGTTTTTTTTGTTTTTTTTTTAACAGGTGAACTTCAAGTAGGAAGTCATAAAAAATGTACTAGATTACTGTACAAGAGTGTTTTATATAAATAAAGTAATTTATGTCATTTATACATTTCCATTTCATGCTACTTTATAAAATGAATACATTGTACAGTGCATACATCTTGGTTCTTCCTTGTGTTTTTTTATTTTTAGCTTGTAAGCAGCCAGATGTTGTTTTAAATTTTTTAAAGTAGGCTTTGTTCTGGAAAGATAAAACTTTACTGACATGCCTTAATTAGGTGCAACAGAATTGTCATGTAGAGTACATGTCTGATTGTATTCTGATGCCAGAGATACAGCCTTCCTTCTTTGAGGAGGCTGGTGTCCTTGCTCATTTTTTTTGATAAGCTCTTGACTTGTATAAATACTTTCTCTCACAGACAGACATATGCTGCCATGTTGGATTTCTCTCATCCCTGGGATCTTCTGCTCAGCATTTCTTTTATTATAATAAACTGATAAAAATGAGAAAGCTGGCTTGTATCCCTTATTTATTTATTTTTTGCCACAACAGTAAAGATCAATAATTCTTCAGGCTTTCTGAACAGTTCAAAACTTATCCAAAGTTTTCTTTGAACTTCTGCTTCTTTCTGACTCGATTTTTGTTGAGTACCTGAGTATATTCAGAGAAATGATTGTTGTTTGTCAAGCCACATCATTTTAGCCCACGAATCAATAGAAAAATAAAAAATACAAGAACATCTGGCTCCTTGGAAGTAAAATAGAAAGAAAACTAAAGGTTGGTTAAAAATACTGCGGTCATGTAAAATACAGTAGCTACATTAACAGATATATTAACACATATGATCAATATTTGGGATTTTAAATACTGGTTTTACTTTGCTTTCATCTCTTACTGTGGGGACATGAATGTAAAACATTTCCCTAACTGTGATGATGCAATACAGCTCACTACATTCATCATGTCTGACATCCCACTAGATGACAAAGCACATATATGAGCCAAGCGATTGACCCTAAATTTATTTAAGAGGTAAGCAAGTGTTAGTCTCATAACTATGGTACTGGAGAGCCAAGTTCAACATCCATGCTGCTGGTTTTCCACAGATCGTTCACTGCTCTACCTCAGTCTCACTTGCAAATGGTTTGGGGTTAGTAGTTACAGATTAAGGGCCAGTGTTATAATTAAGGCACATAATAAAGTTTTTGTGTTCTGAAACAAATGGATCATTCTATTATTAATGGGTTCACAGCTGTTGTCAGCTGGATGGACGCTGCCTTAATCTGCTAAACCTTTTTTTTTTTTACTTTTGAAGACATTTAATCAGATAAAATGTGAAATCAGTTTCAATTAAACTTTAATTTAAAAGCACTTTCTTCTACCTTCAAATAGGAGATTCTACAGATATGGAGACATCTTACAAAGATCAGTGCTTTTGGAAAGAAAAATAAAAGTCTTCATCTCAACTTTGATTGACAGATCAGATGAATGAAATCATTAAAACATAATAATGACTTTTACCTGAATTCACTCTGTTACTGCTGTAAGAAAAGGTGACCTTAGCAAATGTGTGTGTATGAATTTTTTGTCCTTTGAAATAAATCTTGTTGAATTTTAAATATATTATTTCTCATATATTATGTTTATCATTTGAGATGTTGACTTTCCATTCTTCACTTCAGGGTTTTTTTGGGGAGTTGCTGAATTGTCGTTTGTTGTTGACGTTTTAATCTTTAAAGAGCTGCAGGGTGGTACAAAACCTCATCTCTGCACTTGCGTCTTTTTTTGAAAAAAAAAAAAAAAAAAGCAGAAAAAAACCCCACATGACAAAAGATACAGTTAATGAGTTTATTTAAAGGAGAAATAATAAGATGAATTGAAGAGAGTTTAATGACTGTAAATTAATGAACAGGCAAAATGAGGCTTTGGGTAGAAGCCATTAATGTTTGAAAAAAAATTAAAGTTTAGGTTAAATACTGGGAAAAAAAGACTGAATTTAAATATCTAAAGTCAGTTTAATTCTGGATCCAGTGGCTGCAGATATTTACTGAGCCTCCACACTGATCGGTTAATATGTAATTAAAAATCACATCTCCTGCTCCTGTGTTAAAACAAGGTGATTATAAATTCCACAAGGTGATCTTCTGCTGTGAAAATCCCACATAATGGTAGTTAGTATGTCCTGCAGGTCTTTGGTCAGTTCGGAAAGCATCAGCCTACATTCAGCTTCCTTTACTCTGAAGTCCGCCTGCTGCTCAACCCAGCTGTGAGGTCAGTGAGCTCCAGCTAAAACCTCAGATGGACTGGAAAGAGGAAATTACTTCTTTTTGACCATGATATTAAATGTACACGGTTGGTTTGATTTTAAAGCCATCCTCTCAGACTCCCTCCAATGGGCCGAGACGACACATGGGAGAAAGTATGGGGTCTTTTTTTGTGATTTAAGGCAGTATTTTTCCAGTTTCCCGATTTCCTCCATTTTGGACATCAAGGCTTCTTCTGTGCTCATGTTATCTTTTCCTTTGAGTTGGTTAAGATCTCCTTCCCCATGCAGCTTGATTTTTTTCACTTATATCTCCTTTTTCTTTCCAAAGCAGGAGTGAAATGGTGTTGAGGAACATTATAAATTCAGTCCAACCATTCCTTCTCCAACACCCACCTCTGCTGCTGACTCTTAGCCCTGCATTATTGAACATGCTGCACCAAGACCAGAAGGCCAGACAGTGAGTAAGAGTCACAGAATCAGGATCAGTTGTAGAGGAGAAGCCACATTTAAATCAGGGTTTGTGACAAGAAAGCAGAACGTTTGTTAATCATCTTTAAATGGATCTTTTTAACACCACTGATGTTGAGTTCAAGGACCATAACACACATCTATGAGAGATAATAGATAAAATAAATCATTTTGATGAGCAAACAGGACTTGTTTTCTTCCAATTTAAACTTGTGTTTTCTTCATTTGTCACTAGTTTGACAGAAAGCAGAGAATACATTCTTTTATCCATCCATATCAGCCTAAACTGTAGGTTTAAAAGACATAAAATGTCAAACACATTTCCCCCCCAAATCCCAGAGCTCCTCTGTAGTCAAACATCAATATCCTGCTTAGATAATGGAGTAAGTATCGGCAGTGTGCAGGTCAGGTGACGTCTTTTCTAAGGCTGGATTTCTCTTAGCTCTTTGTTCCGTCTGTCCATTTTTATTCAGGAGATTTAATAGTCCACAACTTTCCAGTCAAGTGTGTGATGCCAATTCTCAAAGAACTTCAAGGTGGAGGAACAATCACCCAGAATACCCATGCAATTAAACCGTATAACCTGCAGCAGGTCAAAGGGAGGGTTTCGCAGGCAGAATAACACACAAGTGAAAATGAACAAGGGCTAACAGGGAAAGAAAAGTTGAACTTTCAGCAGCTTCTGGGGGTAACTAAGAAAAAAGAGAGTTTAATTAATTTTTTTTAATTCAAATTATTGCAAAACTAAACTTTCTACAAGAGAGCAGATCTTTTCAAACCGTGTAGCATTTGTGAATCACATACAAATGTGCCATCTGTATGAGTCTGGATTACTGGCGCCTTCTCAAGAACAGCCATAAAAATGGGTCGCATCATTCCTGGTAGCTCCGAGAAGAAGGCAGTGTGCGAAACTCCTGCAGTTACCAACTTCAGCACAAGGCGAAGAAGAACTCCAGCCTAAATATTCAAGTATTTACATACGAGTCATTATTCAGTTACTGCCACACACCGATGCACCAGATGATGAGGGGTTTAGCTTGGTGTGCGGGGAGACGCTGAGCTGGAAAGTGAGGATGATAAGTGAGCGGGTGTGTTTCTGCGTGCCGTGATACCACCAGCAGTAACTGAGCTGTTCAGTATGACTGGAGGACCAGATGGAGTCAGAAATAAGATCAGCTGTCTGATTTCCCTGTTTTCTTCTCCCCCAGTTGTTTTAACAGCATCCATGCGCACACTTTGACTCCATTTTTGACAGCTATAATTTGTCTGTTACACAACCCCCCCCATGATAAGGACAGAAACCAAGCCACCAGTATTTAAAAGTATCACACACAATTTGGCCACGTGAGTCACACACACAATGAGTAAGTGGCAAAACCATGTACTTGACGTTGATTCAAATGTTATGTTTCATTGTTTAGAGGGAAAACATTACAAAAAGGATTTTGCCTTTTCTGACTTACTAAGTGCATTACTTAAGGATTAGGATGTAATAAACCTTAAAACAACAGGACTCCCAGTAAAAGAACTGGGCTGATGGTTTTTCACCAGCAGACATGGAGAGCGCTGATAAGGCAGTGTCTTTAAAATCTCATTTAAGTGACATACACAATTCATGGCTGGAGGCTGTGCAAATTTAACAGTTATGTGTGGGACATGGAGCAACACTGTTTGACTTGGATGCAACATGTACATTTGGCTTCACAGCCCAAACTGAAAGATAACTCTGCCAGAATATCAGGAAACCAACCGTATTACACATGGTGTACATGCAAGAAACTGGCAATACAGCCTGTCTTTACTAAAAAAAACATAATATTCACGTTTGGCTTGTCCTGTATACTGGTAAGCAATATTTTAGCAAACAATTTCACACAGTGTTTCTGTCCAAGCTGTGATGGTCAGGTTCTTTTAGAAATTGATGTGCAACAGAAATATCTCAAATAAGCCTCATGGAAAGCGGGCACAGAAAAAACACAAATCCACCATTTCCCTCTTGCATGAGAGAAAACGCAGCAGAAATAATTATGGCTCACCGCTGAAGAAACAGAAAGAGATATTCATGTGGATTTGGCACACCAGAGCTGGCGTCTAGTTAATGTATAATTCAGTGAGGGTATTACTGGAATAAAGTTAACTACTCCAGCAGGTGTTAACATCATATGCGATCATAACAAGAGGTTGTCTGAGACAATGAAATGACAGAAAAAATCTGCCCTGTGACATTTTGTCTTTTTAAAGATGTTATTCTCACGCAAATTAAACATTTTAACACATAAAAAGTAAACCCTATTGAGCTGGTGAGGTAAAACCCTGAGTACCATCTGTTAAGTTCATCTCATAAGCAAAACAGAATCATTATTATTGGCTGAAAAAAAAAAAAGATTTGCTCAGACAATTACTTGCAGTCGCTTTCTTTTTGGTTTATTGTTCTGCTTTGGGTTCTTGATACCTTCTTACAAAATGCTATAGTTTCTTCAAATGGGAGTGGTTTTGCTTTTGAAGCTGCTGATTGGCTGTCTGTGGGAATTGGTTTGCCTGTACCTCTATTATTTTTTTTTTCAAATATCACAGCTGTTTTTTTTTTTAAACGAAATGATAGGGTAAATAGTGGTTCTAAAATTGCTTTGCACAAAAATATATCCCATCTCAAACTTTTTTTTTTTATAGCGGTTTAATGAAATGGTATTTTATAAACTTTCATGCTGCCATCAGTTTTACATTACGTGGTTGTTCCAGCAGAATTATGGTGATGTTCTTGCCAAAAGCCCCTCAGGATTCACTGGAACTGATAGAGCTAACTGCTGCCGCTATTTGCACTTGTAAATAATCCAACAGCTCAATGTAAATAGCTGCAATGCAAAATTCACAACAACGTAAAGTTGTTTAAGAAGCGTTTTTAGCAGATTTGTTTTAAGACAGCAGCGATCCACTTTTGTCTTGGCCCTGCTAGAATAAGCCTTTATGCTTGTCACTCAGGTCAGAATTACATTTTTTTTTTCCAAACTGAGGTTGTTTCGTGGGGCTATCTATAACAAATAAGTAATTAACTGTTCATAAACCTACCATAGCACCCCACTTCAAAAGAACTAAATGTTAGCTTTAGGGATGAAGCTGATATAGGGAACAAAAATGATGGATTTTTTTTCTATAGTAAGTGCAACAACTTTGTTGTAAAATAACTGTGTTATGTCATCTGTGATGGACTGGTGACCTGCACAGAGTGTAACCCCACTTCTCACTCAGTGACCACTGGAGATAGGCACTAGCTTCCAATGACCCTGAACTGGACGGTTGGATGGATGTTGTAATGTAAAAAAATATCTTGTAGCTTTTTTTTGTCTAACAAGAAGTTAAGCAACAAAATTACAAATTTGTATTTTAATGAATTATTTTTTGTGCAAAGCCACGACAAACAACACACCTAACTTTTCAATCGACTGAAAGTGTTCGTGCACTGCAGAAAGCAGAGAGCTCAAGGCTGCAGCTGGTACATTTCAGCATACCTACAGGGTTAACACAGTTTGCGGAAAGCAACTGTATATCAACCAGAGAGCCAAAAATGGAACAAAAACAAGAAAGTGTGAAGAATAAAACAAAAAAGATGCAGTTTCCACAGCCTGCTTAGAAGCGCGGCAAAATTGCACCTGAAGCTGAGGGGAAGTCCTCCGCAAGTCAGAAAATTCTTTGATATAAAGAGTTAGTCGCTCAGACAGAGCACAGGTGACAGCTATGTATTATGCATGAGTCAGACAGGAAAGGCTGGATATAAAAAGAACCATAAGATATTCACACTTACACATACAGCTGAACAAAGCAATGCTGTATGAGTGTTTGTGCCGCTCTATTAAACACACATAGACATACACATGCTGCAGTCTGTGCCAGCTCAAACATCACATTAGCATAAGGAAATAAACAGTTATGGATACAGCATCCACATATTGGACAAATATATTTGTGCGAGCTTTTGAACATATATATAAACAGCTGAGAAGCTACTCCCACCATGGTGGATGTGCTCATCTCCCTCAGGCTCAGGAGGAAGTTTAGGAGCTGCACTTTAGTGCCCGATAACGGTGAAGAGGAAAAGTCTCAGAACTCTCCATCTGTTGTGTCTGTTCACGGCCAGCCAGGAAACGCTACAGTAGAATCGTTTAGTGATTAAAAATTACAAACTTTATTTAAGCAGCAGCCTGATAAACTTCAGGTCCTAAGAGGTTTGTGTGTTTCTTTGGTTGTTGTGTGATCGATGCTGCTGACAGAGAGTTACCCAGCTTCACAGGGTGCAGGTGCTGATGATGTCTCTAATTACCAACAGAGGACTAATCATGCATATGAAATGTCGGATGGAATTTGTGTGGATTTGTTGATCACTAGTTTATTTATGGTATGATATGCAGTTTAGTCACTTGTACTCACTGTCCAATCCTGATAAAAATACACTGACAGCAAAACAGCTAAAACCCTCTCATGAGATGGTGGAAAAAACTACAACGCCCCTGGAAAGAAGAGTGTACTGTGAATATAAAAGCAGGTGCTCTACCACACAGCTTCAAACAAATTATTTCCCCTCAGCAGAATTGGTACATTGGTTGTGTTTCCATTCAGTTTATGAGCAGATTTAAAGCACTTTTTATAGAAAATGTACAATAGGCTTGTTTTTTATTACCATGTTTAAAGTTAACAATGTACAGCTGCAAAGGGTAAGTTAGTGTTACTCTTGACTGCAACAAATACTTTAATATGGCTTTTACCTATTAACTTTCAGGAAAGTACACACAAAGGGCTCTTTGTAAGGATTTTAAGACTGCTTTCAGCTTGATAAACTGCATTTATATTTTTTCAAGTTGGTGACGGCTGAAGATGTTTATTCTCTAGAAACAGAAAAAAAAACCTGATCATTCCCAATGCCGAAGATGTTCAGTGTGTCAGAACCATTTTATATTTGACATTTTCATCTGCACTCAAAAACATGAATGTTTTTTTTTTTTCAAAAAGTGAAAAACCCACCCAAGTGAGCATCGAAATATTACATAGAATTTTATATTTCTTTTTTCAACACCAAAGGGAACATTTTATCAACCCCACAAAATTGTACCAGTGCTGCTCAGTCAAATTCATCTACCATTTGAAACATTTTCTGTCTTTCTTTCCACTCGTTTGTTTTGAGGACAACAATATTCCAACTATTTGCCTTGTTCTCAGTAAGACATTTCCAATTTGTTCACATGAGCTGTGTACAAGGTAAACCTACATATGTTAATTTAAATATTAACAGTTTAGTGAATTGAAAGATAAAATGTTTGGACCAATCCAAAACCTTTATTTTATCCACATCCCAGAAAATATTGAGCTTTCTCCTTTGTCCCAAAAGTGTGCCTTTTTTAGAACTACTTCTGTTTTTCACTGACTCTGCTGAAGCTGGGACCACACACCGCACAGCAGCAGTTTGTAAGTCATAAAACACCAACTGGACTCAGTTGTTGCAGTTGAGATGTAAACATGTCTACATGATGTGGCTAAAATTAGAATAGTCCTATGTAGCTTAATTTGAATTTTGCATAAAATAAAAATGACTTCATTTGTGTTTTTTGTACTTGATTCGGTTTCCTTTAGCTTTTTTCATTTTTAAATAAATGCTGGTACTTTGGGTGTTTAGTCATGTTTTAGATTTTTGGTTACTGTACCATCATTACCACTACATGTCCTCCATAGTTCTTGGTTTCACCTTTTATACCACCTCTATTCCATTAGTTATCAGCACACTTGTGATTCAGTAATCAGCTCTCTCAATAAAAAATAATGCCTGCTTTTTTAATGGTTTTTTTTTATTTGTATGTTCTTGTGAATACCAGTTAATCATGTTCTTGCCATGTTATGTTGTTCTTGGGTCACAGGCCATTTCATATAGCTTTTAGGTCCTTCAACAATCACTTTCTATTTTACGTGACATTGACATAATCAGAAAATATTGTTTACCTAGCATTGTCTTACTGAAAGTATAGCATTAATCAGGGTGATGTTAAAATAGTGGTTTGCAAAAACATGTATGCACTGAGAGACTTACTGCTGCAGTAATGGCTTAATCAAAAAAACAGTGGTGTACTCAAATTGGTCATCTGTCAATAGTTTGTTTGGCATATTAAAGAACTCTGTTGATATATTCTGTTTTAAGAAAGACAATGCACATGGAGTGTATTCTCTGCTCTTGTTTTTCCTAACAACGCTGGCACAGTTGGCTTGAAGGCTTCTAAACATTTAGTATAAAATGAGTATAAAGGAGAAAACAGGACTTTGCAAGGATTTGCACACTTTAAATACACACAAGTTTACTTTAGGTTTCTTTTGTTATATGGTACCTAAAGAACCACACAATTAGCTTTTCAACTGGCTGGACACCGGGAATCTCAATCTTTTTCTTATCTCTGGTTCCAGACAAGGGGGAAATTAGTGGCCTTTACCCCTCTGCTTGGTTTCTTTTAATGCCTTGGCCATTTTTAACCTCATTGCATTATTATGGGACCATGTGGCCCAACGAGATACCAAAGAAGACCATGGCCAGCTTCTTAGCTTTGTCCTCTCAGAAGTATTTGTGGCTCAGTGACATTGATTGTGAAGCCTGAAAGGGGTTTTAATCTTGGCAGAATTGTGAGAGTGGTCATTGTGCCACTCAAGAGCACATGAGTAATAATGCTTTCTCAGATTCACAAAGAGTCTGGAAACTAATGCAGACACAAAAGGCACGTGCAGCATCTTGCTCCTAAACACTCCAAAATCGATCCAATAAAGCATCAACTGACTTATCGAAGAAGTCTTAACTATTTTTAAACATTTGTTGTAACTTTTTATCCTCCTATTTTAACCACTCATATAGAAATAATTGATGCAGTATAAACAGATATATTAATCCTCCACTGACAACTGTTTCCTGTCTGCCACACTTCACATTAAAAATCAACCCTTCAGCAAATTGGTTCAATCTTTCCGTGCATTGCAATGTAACATAACAGCTCATAGTCATTCAGTTCACATCACTGTAATCCCAGAACAAGCAATGCCAAAAACAAGAGCTAAATAAGTAATGAAATAGCCAGTGTAGGGGAAAAACAACAGCAAAAAAATCGAAGACAATATGAGGACACTGAGTGGACAAAAATGAAACCGCTTGTGCATCGTATCTGTGAAAGGTTTTATCTCGCACTTTCCTTTCTATTAAAGATATAGCCTTGGTATTGTCTTGAGAGAATGATATTTTAAGTGAGGTCCTGCCTCCCCCGTCTGATTGCTTTTTCACTAATGTAATTTTATGCAAATGCACCCTTTTTTTCTTCCTTGTTTCTTTTTTTTAAATAATTTTCATTTTCATCTCCTAATAAATTGTCAGCTATGCTGGAAGCATTGCCCACTTTGGTCACATGCAGCAAAAATCCCCAGATACATGGCTTAACGATGTTTAGTTCCATGATATGGCAGAGCTGGATGGCTTTAGCGTAAAGCAACTGTAAAGTTACATGAAACTAGTAGATGTTTTTACATCATCCAATGCTTCATAAATATTCTCAGTGTACACTTCACAAGGAATTTATACTAGCACTGAGGTTTTGGCATAGTATAAATAATTAGCTTCCAGCAAGGTCTTATTGGAAAACTGCAGAAGACAAGTTGTTCAATATTTACTGCCAAGTTAGTTGATAAGGAGTTACTATTTGTAGCTGGTGTAAGTGTTTATTTTAGACTGAAGTTTGAGTTTTACTTCAAAGCTCTGATTGACCTTATGATGCTCCTCCACACATTTTGTCTTCTGTCTTCTGGTTCAGCTCTCATGTTGATGACTGACATACAAAACTGTGGAGAAAATTAAACCAAATTTTCAAACACTCTGCAGCTGCATTGTGACAATCAGGAATATCAGTGTCCGACATCTATCAGCCATCAGTTGATGGGAGGAGCACTTACAAAAATAATGAAGAGCCTCATCACGCAGATGCCTCAGCAGTGCAAAACACTGCGTTTAAACTGGAGTGTGGATGGGATATTTTTAACTGTCAGACAGTAATCAGAACTGTGGGCAGACAAGACTGCATACATCAAATCAGAACGCTGAGACAACCCCAGAAACAGGAGGACAGGCTTTGTTTTTCAAAGGATGGACGGTGCATTTTGAACAATAAATGGGGATTTTACACCTCTGTGTTTTTGCACCTCTAATTGTCGATAATCATACAAAATGCTTCTGTACTTTGATCACAATATTTAAAAAAACTCAAGATATACATTTTTTTTCTGCCCTTGGTTATTGCTGTGTTCTTTCACTGAACATGTTTGTTATGAGTGACAGGGCTAATGGCTCCATAAAAGATAGAAATTACATTAACACCAGGAGAAAGTTTCACAGCTTCTGCAATGTGAAAGTGTTCTGGTTTAAGCCAATAATAGGGCCAACAGGCAGCTACATTTGTCACACTAATATCATTGTAAATGCTTTTCTGAAGGTACCAGCACTCTAGTTCATAAGCAATATACTCAGAATAAAGTTTCTAATTACGATTAAATTCATATGATCATGGCAAGTCACTCAATTTAGCTCTTTTAACAAACAAAGCAGGTACGGTTCCCTAAGCGTGAGACCTACACCAACACAAAGAAAAGGGGAAAAAAAGCAACAAAGAAACACTTCACATCTCATAAACCAGCCAAATAGTCTGTTTTGAGTAGGTGCTGTTTCTACAAACAGAAACATCAAGGTTGGAGTTGAAGCGAATGCAATATAGATACAAAAAGAAGAAGAAGAAGATGAAGAAAAACATTTCAATCCCAAAAACAGAAATAATCACATTCTTATTTATTCTGGAAAGTACGAGACCTTGGACAAAAGTGATGTACCTAAAGAAAGAAAGAAAGAAAAAACTGTTAACACATTGCATTTTATCATAGTGTTTGATGTAACTAATGACAAGTGTAAGTGTAACTGTTAGCCTGTTAGATCAAACTAGAATTTTGCAAAACAGGCGCTGTTCTGGTGCAAGGCTCTGAAAAAAGTGTGAAACAAGACAAGAATCTTCATGTCATGAAGATGTCAAAACTATAAAAAAGGAGAAAAAAAGAGATGATGTTCTGCTAAAAGCTCGCAGCAAAGTGTTTGACACAAATACAAAAAGGGGAAATATGGATTTGATGACAAGTTTCTTCATGTGATAATTGTTTCCCGTTTTACCCTCAGATGTTTTCCTTTTAATTGGTATTACCACAGTATGTTAACACTAGAACTCCATTGTTGTGGTTTATAGAACACAGGGGCTGCAAAGATATGGTGATCCGAAGCATCCTAAAGGTCGTTTTCGTGTCCTTGTTATAAAACAAAGGCAGAGAATCTAAATGACTGCGTAATTAAAATGTCATTAATTTGTGGTCTCTTATCAGAGCTCACAGACAGCTCCTAATGCAGGCCTGCGAGGGAGATAGAGCTTCCTTGTTCCTAGACAGCGCAGCATGCTTCTACGATTTTCACATTAGCTATCTCAATAATGGGATATATGGCTGCAACAGACTGCACGGCAGTTTGACAATTAACCAATTACATTTCTTCAATGCAAAAGCAGGATTGGTTTGCAAGAATGGTCGCCTCATGCAGATATCTCATTAAAGAAGTAAATTAGGTTTCCTGATCGGCTGCTTTGATGATTCATGGCCCTTTCAGTTCGCAGCACAGACACGTTTTCACACGCAAGCGCAGGTGTGCAATACGCCACCTGAAAACAAACATTTGGCAATATACACATAGAAATCTATCAGATAAATGTAAAGTAAGGAGGGACGACTCATTTTCAGTCAGACATTTTCATTTCAGGGTTACAAATGAGACTGCAGGCTAGTGTTCTATTTTTTAAATAAAAATACTAATCTTGTGTTATATGAAATGAAAGAAACTAATCTACTAATAAAATATATATTTTTAGATATCCTTTTATAGTGTGGTAAATGTGTTAAATTACAGTTTTGATTTTAAGTCAGACAATGATAAGAACTTTAACACAGTGTAACACGTTAAAGATAAATTTTATCAGCGCTTTCATCTGTTTGAACAGCTAATATGTCTTAATTTTGTCCACTGACCTGCAGATGATCCTACATTGATCTGCTCAAAACATTATGACCATTAACAGATAAACTAAAACTTGCTGACACCTATCTAAGTGGGTGGAACATAAGGGAACATTCTGTTCTTCAGGTTGATCTGCTGGATGCCAAAAAAAAGTGAAGTGTTAACATTTGAGCAGCTCTCACAAGGACCAGACTGATGGTTAGAAGGTTGTGAAATTTCACTGAGAACTGTAGCTTTTGCTGGATGTTTCCCCCTGCAAAAAATGGTTCAACGAAGAAAAGCTGGTGAACCTTGTGGGGAACAAAGTCTGATGTATCTTATCAGGTACAACAAAAGGACAAATTTAACCCAAATACTTAAAAAAAAGCTGATGTTAGTTCTGGTAGAAAATTAGCAGAACAGTTCCTCTAATTTCATTCAGATTTTTTCTAGGATCATGTAACCAGTAATGTCCATGTGGGTCACCTACCTAGGAGAGACATGCTAACAAGATGCAATAAGAGAAAAGTGTGGGCAGTGTGATGCTTTGGGCAATGTTCCACTGAAAACCCCACATCCTGTCATTCATGTGGAGGCTACTTTAACACGTACCACCTACCTAAATATTACTGCTGAACAAGTACATGCACTTGTTAATGGCAGTGGTGTTTTTCAGCAGGAAAATGCACCCTGCCACACTGCAAAAATAGTTTGAGAACAGCCAGTTCTCAAACAAGTTGAGGCACCAAACTCCAAATTATTTTAGATTTTAATTCAAGTACCTGTGATGTGCTTGACAAGCAAACTAGATTTCTAAAGATGCAGTTTTACAGCTAATAGGGAATAAAACAATCTAATAATGATACTTTCATATATCCAATAGAGTGGAGGCCCAAATTGAGCTATTTCGACAGCCTAATATTTGATTAGTAGTCATTATGTTTTAGCTAATTTGTGTATATTTTCATATTCTTTCCTATAATTTGTAAAACCATAAGAGAAGAAGCCAAAATGACCTTTAGAAGCACCAAAAGTCAGCAGAGGCCAGTAATGTTTGACAGATCCATGTAATCGGATGAATATCACCCATGTTATGTTGCCATCTGTTGAACCCCACATGCTCACACAGGGGCCTCTTGGTGTGTGGGTCTGGCTGAATGTGATGGCTGGATGCAGCCAAGGCTGGTTACCCATCCTGGTAGCTGAACAAATGGTGTTCTAATTCTTAGTGATGTTGGAGCTGCCAGCCAGCCACAAGAGGTCACTGTAGGTAGCCTGACCTGCACAGATGAAAACACAAATGTGGACAGCTGTTCTGCACGGATGCCACCATTGGGGGGAGAGATAGCAGAGTTTTTTTTCAGTCTGGGTGATCAAAGCAACTCTTTTATTGGAATCACCTCTTAAAAGAATATCAGACTCTGTTTTTAAAGACAGATGACACAGACTCACATGAAAGGAGATTGTTTTAGTAGGTGGACAATAATGGTTTTGCCCATGTCGCTGTACGCCTGACTGTCACCAAAATATTTCATGAGCCACTCGACAAATTTTCATAAAACGCATTAAGATTGCTCAGTGGATCGTTTGCTCCCCACTGCCACTCCTGAACGAGATCCACTACAGCCGCCACAGAGATCTACAATGAGCCCACTTATCCAGTACACTCTATTCACAAGCCTCAGCAGGATCAGGACCATGTGAGCCCACACCAACAGACTCAAACACAGTTTCTTTCCCAAAGTTGTGAAGTGTCTGCTAAAGCAACAACAAACCAGTCCCCCTGCATCCCGCAGTAGCTGCCAAAGGAAGTGCCACAAACAAAGTTTCATTGTAGGATATGTCGCAGCCTCAAGCTGCTTTTATATGAATTTAGGTTCAACTTTTCCGTCACTCAAACACAGCGAAGACTAACAGATGTTGCAGATTCTTTTTAGCTTTTCTTTCTTATTTAAATAAAGATAATGAATAAAATGTATAAATAGCAAAGAGATGTTTTTTCATCAGCACCAGCAGAAATTGTTGTTAACTCGGGCCTCAACCAATCTGGTATAGTGTATGGTATGGCATGGTTTGGATATGCTTGCACGCTTGTTTTGGCAAAATTGTTTTATGCCGGATGCCTTTCCTGACACAGCCCTCCCCATTTACCCAGACTTGGGACTGAAACAAGATATACAGATATAATAATTGAACATACAAGTAAATATCCAAGTGATTAACTTAGTCTAACTAATTTAGGTTGGTTGCTACAGCTAATTAACATCAGACAATGCAAAAATAGTTATAAATCAGTCAGCTTAACAGGTACCGAGCAGATATTTGATGTGTTAATTTGCTGATAGTTATTCAAAAGACATACTCTGAGTGCTAATATATCCTGCAATACTCCATAAGATTGCACATATTGTTTTTTCAAGGTTTGACCAAAATGGCTGCAACTTCTATCATTTCTCAACATAAGATGATTTAATCTAAATCTCTGGCATGAAAGGCAACGGGCAATGTGCAACCCTTCAACGACTGCTAGGCCATTATTTAAACATCTACCCTTTGTATACAGAGTAGTGCCGATGCTTTCTTTCATTCAAGAGAAAAACGCTTTCTTCCAAACAATCAGAAAACAGCCTCGTACAGATGATTGTGGCAACGGACGTTTTATTATGGAAGCGTTTTTATGTGTTAGAGGTTTATTTATGTTAGACAGTTTATTATGTTAGAGGTCCAATTATATCCATGTAGTGTGTTTATGAATTAAGATGATTACTTGTTCAACAAAATGTTCTAAAAATTGCAAAATATTACGCAAATTTAAGCCATGAGAGCCACCAGAAAAAAACCCCCAACAATAATAATGTATGCAGATTTGAGAAGATACACTGCTGCATCTCAAATCAACAGAAGAAGAAAGAATCTTATTAAAGTGGCTCCTCCACGGGGTGTGTGGGAGCAGCGGTGTATATTATTGAAACTTCACTCGCTCTATTTGACTACTGCTTTCCTCTGATTTTGGTCTTATACATGCAAGAACACAATATTGCCCCCCCCCCCTTTTTTTTTTTTTCTAAAATAACCCTTCAAATCAGAGTGACTCTGCAGCTCATTCCCTCAGAGCACCACAGACACCAATTCCTGGATGATTTAACTGTCATATTACATCTGCATCTGCAGCGGTGCTGCTGAATCCTGAGTTCAAACCCCTCATTAGTGTTCCAGTGCACTCTTGATTGCTGATTGACCAGACAGAAATTGCAGGCATCAAAGCTATTTCCCTTTTCCCAATTCCTCACATTTGCTTTTTTATCCTCAATTTTTCAGGCTTTGGTTACAAGATCTAACCTGATTTCTCAGTCTCTGGCAGTTTGGTAATTTTGTGCATTTTAAACAAACAATAAGAAAAAAACGGCTAAAAGTGTGTTTTATTTTTTACGCAAGTTGATGATTACAGTTCATGAGTTTAAAATACACATATACTGTATTGATATTACAGTTGTAAAGCTACCCTGTTGTTTACAAAAATGAATCGGAAATTAAATTTTATCCACCAAATGTGAATAATTCCTGCAAGCATATTGTTACTCATATTGATTTCTTTATATGTAATTTAAGGAAAATGTTTTTTTTTTTTTTTCATGCAACAAAACTCTGCATAACTGCAAAAATGGGACCGGCAGTAATTTCCTTTTCTTTCCTTTTCATTTTGTATTTTCTATCCCAACATCATTTCCCAGTCTTATGTTTTTGGCATTAAGTTTTAATAACATACAGCATTCATTGGCAGAGATGAGAGGGCAGTTGGTTTGCAGGGTTGTCTGAAGTCAATTGCTGCATAAAAAAAAATAATAAAAAAATTAGGCTTTCACATAAATTGGGTTCTGCTGTTTCAAACTGTAAATATGGAAAAGCTTCTGCCAAATGGAGCGATTTATTATCTCTGTAGGCATTTAAATATGTGTTAACGCATATGATGTTTGTGAGTTTTTTGCATAGCCGGAAAGATATTTCAGGAAAAGTTTCATCTTGATGACAGATGAGTTAAACAAGATGAAACTGTTTATTAGGAGTTAGAAACAGAAACCTGGGAAATATATTGCAGGAGAAATTTCACACTTCAGTTGGACTTCAAGGGTGCATTTCATTTCACAAGTTTTTTGTTTTTTTCATTTTGAAATGTTAACAAGCATCTTATCACACTATCAGACTGTTTTTTGCCTGACCTTGTTTTTCTGTGTACATCATGCTTTGTTTTGTTCATTTCTTTCTGCCTGTTTGGTTCTTTTTTCATCCTCAGCATCTTGTGGCAAATATGCAGAAACTGAAATGTAACAACAAAACACATTTTTATGAACTTGCTTGTTCAGTTTCACAGTAAGACTATATTTATCCGGAACTGCAAGATGCCCTTTTAGTCAAACTTCTTCAGGCCAAACAGCCTTTTCTCTGTAAAGGATTAGCATACTTTAAAGACTAGGTTTCTTTTTAATAAATCTTATAGTTAGGGTTGATTTGGGTTTCCTGAGCTATCCCTTAGTTCTGCTGCTATAGGCTTAAACTGCTGGAGAACAAACTGACAACATTTCCTCACTTTGCTGTTCTTTTACTTGCTCTACTCTCCATGGTTATACTTGTAATTATTTCCATCATTAACATGTGTTTTTCTTTGTTTTTCTTTCAATAAAAACCACGCCTGGACCAGTCTTTCGGTGTTTGTCTGGGGCTCTTTCCTGTCCTCTCAAACCCCAGATGGCTGAAGCAGATAGCTGTTCGTCCTGAGTCTGGTTCTGCTGGAGGTTTTCTTCCTGTTAAAAAGGAGTTTTTCCTTTCAACTGTTACCAATGTGCAGCTCAGGACGGGAGACTGCGATGAGGTGAAGATTCAATGCGATCTGCTGACTTCCTTAGACAGATAACTTTTATAACTTTTGCTAATTGGCTTTAATGATGTATGAGAAGGTTTTTGTACAGTGCCCTCAGATGACTTTTGTTGTGACTTGGCACTATATAAATAAACTGAGTTGAATTGAACTAACATGTGGATTTCCCTACCTGAAACTGATTTCTGGCTGGCATCATTTTAGATCAATGTTAAAGCAGTTTCTGAAGAATTATGTTTTTTGTAGTCATGATTAACTACCCCCGTTTTGATGTTGTTATTGTGATTTGTTTAACTCTTGCTTTATGCATTGTCCTAAAAAGCTGTTTTAATCTCTGTTTTACACCGTTTTTATTTATTTTATTTTTTTTGTTGCTAAAGGCCCATCTGGGAGTGTGCAATGCAAATTAGCCCAGGCTATAAATTTTATAGTGAACACATTTGTTAATACTTAACACTTGTCCCCATATAAATGAACAACAAATAAAATGAAATATGTTCGAGGAAGAGCTTCAGTGGCATTATTCATATGTGCTCTCATAGCCTCTGCAGTTTTCCAAAAATCTGAAAGCAACCGTAGCATCAAAGCCCACAAAACCACACATGCATCTGTTACATAAATGTACCTGTATTTGGAAAAACTATGCAACTGGTCTTTTTCTATGTAGGTACATATTTTATTGATTTTCTATATGTTGCACATGAAATATATTTAAAAATCTGTGTTTTTATACTGCTCTTTTCTAATCTTGTTGGCCACTCATAACAGTTGACATTCACCTCTTCACACATTTTGTTTTTTCTGCCATAGACACACTAATATGTTGACAAATGGAATGGGAGCATCGCAAAGTTCAATGCCTTGCCCTAAGGCAGTTTGACACATGAACTGGGAAAACTGGAACATTTTGGGTTGCTGAATAATCCCTCCAGCTGCTTATTACCAACACAGAAAGCTTAGACAGTAGATGTTATCTTGCAGTATAAATATTTAAGCTTCCTTTCATTTTAAAATACAAGTTAACATGTCGGTTCTTAAGAATATACAATAAAAAGTTGGATGCCATAAACTTAAATTATTTATTCTATAAAAATCAGATGAACAAGTGAAATGTGGGTTGTTGTTTTTTTTTGCATGTCAATAAAAAGTGAAATTCCCAACACTAAAGAGGCTGAAGTTATGTTTATAAAAAGAGGCAGACAACATTCCTTATCATTACTGATACAAATGTCCAAACCACACTATCACTACCTTCAGGGAGTTTGTTATATTTGAATCTAATTGGGTCCACTGAGGCTCAAGCAAAGCTTTTTTTTTCAAACTAAAAATAAAGGAGAACTGATCTAAACAACTTTCTCATGCCTACAGACGAAAAGCGATGAGCATCATCGCAGAGTGTTCCACGCTTCCCACATTTATTCATACGTCTCCACTCAAAACTCGCTGATGGCAAGGATATAGATCAGTGCACATGGCCTTGGGAGGATGTTTTCCCCCTTGAGTAACCAGCTGAAAAAAGTTAGGATTAGATTGAGCTTTTACATCTAAATTTATATTGATTAGTCAGTGTAGCTTGATCCAAAAGACAAACACAAAATAATTCAAAAAGTGTGTAAACTGAAAAGAATTGGCAGAAGGATTTAAGCACGAAAATAATGCAAGTATATTTATAGATAGATAGATTTCAGGCTCTTGTAAGTGTGAATACAAGCTGAGATAAAAAACTAATAAAGCCGTAATATTTTAGGGTTTTATTACAAAACATATTGCTTATTGGGATATCTTAAAATCCACTCTTAGACACTATATTAATGTTTTATTGAACATTATGGCCTAGGGATGTGAAGATTAACTGATTTGTACTGATTCACTGATGATTAATTGGGATTAAATCCGGATGCACTGATAAAATCCAATCACTTTAATTATTAGATTTAAAGCTCTGCAAGCAGGTTCCACTCCACAGGCATCCACTTTAAAAAACAGTAGAAAAGGTAAAAAAGCATAGCTCCATTTGTGTGTGAAAATTAGATCCCCTGTGAAGTCCTGTTCTAGTTGCAAATCTTGTTATTTAACTGTATTGATTTTATGATTAGTGACACCTTTTGTTCAGACACGGAACTACAACAGCACCAATATAAACAGCAACAAACAAGCTGAAAAATTAAGGCTAGAGTGTGCAGATGTAATTACCTAAACAAGCTAATGTATGGGTGAAAATACAACATATTTGGACTGATAATTACACCAAATGCCTTTTGGTGACAACAAACCAGAGCCAAAAGAACAAATTACAATCAAAAACACAAAACCACTGTTTGAAGGGGTACATACAAGTTTATGTATATAATAACTAATAGGTTTATTTGTTATATCAGCCACTTTAAAGGTGTGGATAATGTCAAGGTGAATCTTCCAACCCTATCCTGCTTTTTCTCAGCACTGTATAGCAACCATTTCAAATCATACAGTGCAATGTCTAATCAAAACTCCTGTATGTGAGAAAAGAAAGGATCTCATTTATTATCTTTTGTAAAAATGTAACCATTATGCACTACAATGAAGACTTGTAGTGGATTTTTAAAGTGTTTTCAAGTTGCTTAAATGTGTTTTCAGATTCCATTGTTCCCTGAGAATACGTTTGTTTTTGGAAAAAGTGAAATCTGGGTTAATGTTGCAGTCAGATATCTACCTTTACAAGTGTTCAGGTTTCTTAGGACTATTTTCCCTGATTGCAAAACTTGTGTTCTTCCAACTGTAAGTACTACCTGCTGTTCTGATTAAACTGTTAAGCGTGTCTGCCAGAGGAGGTGGACTAGACCAATCGACATGGACTGCAGACTCACTGGAGCTTGGCTCATGAATCTTTCATTCACTTTGGAGCAAAGTTCTTGTCATCTCCATCTTCCAATTTCATACTCGTTCATTCATCATCAGTCACTCGATCTGGAGATGAAATCCTTATTTCCAGATAGAATGATTTTTCTCTTTTTTTTCTCTTTGACATGTCCCTCAGGAGCTGCAATTTCCACCTTTTAAAATCTCTTATTTTCTATCTCCACTTTGCATGCATTGTAACAAATGTACCGTGCCACAAGTGAGACTGCCAGCATCTAAAAACCATCAGCCAGGTTGAAAGTTAAAGCTCTTCAATTGTCTCACTTTTTACCATACTGCAGGGATATTTACATGAAAGCTTTATATATATATAAGAATGCAATCAGTGAAAACGGACACAGCCCCGATCATTCTCAAACAATTGCTGGGAAATTCAAGGCCACTACTCTGCTCTGTCCTTACTGCCAGTTTACTTTCTTGGCCAAGTTCTTTTGTCGCTCCGTTAACTAGATCTCACCATTACCCTTGAAAACGTTCAGCTCCCAACCAATTAAATCTTAAGCTTAAACTGTGGCAAAGCAGTGCATGAGAATTTTACCTAAGTTCAAGCAAGCACAGTGTGAAAATTTAACATTTAACACAACTCTCTTCAGTTAATGAAGCTTTGACCATAGTTCGAGCAGTGTACAGAAAACAGTTAGGAATCTGGCATCAATTTACCATCTAATTATGATTAATAAGAGATTTTATTTTCAAGATAAATTAGAAAAAATTGATGTTTTGCTTTTAGGCCACATTTGTGGAGCAAAATGGTTGAATCCTTCGACCCTAAAAATAGAGGACAGTGTTAACCTTTGCCTGTGTGAACAACCAGTCATAAAAGAAACAATTTTATTAGTTAGTATAAATCTTGTTTTTTGCTGTATTTTTGGCTCTCATTTGGTATCACATTCGACATTAAATTTGACTCTCACTGCTAAATGTTCCACTATACCCGCTAAACTTTTTATTCGTTTAGTAGGAAAAATGTGCCAAGTCTTCTTTTAATTTTAAAAATATATTTATTCTTTCTTCTCTTACCACACTACACATTTATGCCACCATACTATATAGGCTAAATATTGTGAGAGGAGCATATGTGCCTGAAGAAAAAAACATGCAGGCATAGAGAGCTCATGCAAACTGCACACAGAAGGTCTGCACAGCTGAAACTCAAACCACAGACCTTCTTGCTGTGAAGTCACAGTGTTAATCACCACACTCTGCCCCATAAGCCAGGCAGTCTGTGGCTTAAAAAAATAAAGCCACTCCTGTACATACAATTACATTTATATCATCTGAGTATTATTTTTAATGATCTGTTTAAGATAATACAATATTAAAATACTTGCTATTTAAAAACAAACATACAGATCGGATAGTTTTAATAATAATAGATAGTATTAGACCCATCTTGAACACAGCAGCTGTTTCCATTTTTTAATAATGTACTAATTGTTGAATTCAGGTGCTTAAATCAACAAATCCTGCAGACAAATTGTAACCATGATGAGGCTGCAAGGAAGTCATCCACCAACAAATACCTGCAGAGAGTAAGGGAGGTCCTGAGGAGCCAACTGAATGGTATGAACAAAGTCCAAGCCATCAACACAAATGCGGTGCCAGTCATCAAATACCCTGCTGGTATAATAACCTGGTCAAAGGAGGAGATAGAAACCACTGACAAGACACGAAAGCTCCTCACAATGAATGGAGGGTTTAACCCTAAGTCCAGGAACATCTGTACCAAGTACAGACTACACCAAGGGTGGTGAAAATGGCAGGGCTAGGATACTGTGGGACTTTCAGATCCAACCTGACAAACAGGTGATGGCTAACCAACCAGACATTATGGTGGTTGACAAGATACAGAACAAAGCAGTGGTGATAAATGTAGCAATCCCAAGCGACTGTACCGTCGGGAAGAAGGAGCATGAGAAGCACAAGAAATATGCGTGACTGAAAGAGGAAATAGAGAAGTTATGGAGAGTCAAGGCCTCAGTAGTGTCAGTGGTCTTTGGAGCACTCGGTGCTGTGACCCCCAAACTGGAACCCTCAAGCTCATATGGAAAAATAGGGTGAGATGGAAGGTTTTTTGTTGTTGTTTAATATAATGTTGACAATTATTTTCCTGCACATTTCTGCCAAACCTGCATTATTTAGAAAACTGATAAAACTTTTAGTCATTTTGTTATTTAGTCTGGTTGAAGGGAAAAAACAACTAAAAGAACCAAAACAAAACAATGGCAAGCGGCCACTGGGCTCTTACAGAAAGAATGTCAGGCAGAGCGATCCTTTCTCTGCACACGAATGTAACATACATGCTAAATTTTAAAACGTCTCACTCTCTGCATTATCATTTCTCACCCCACCTCCCAAAAATTGTTGAAACTAAACAGCTATCATTATTTAAAGAAAGCTGTCAGCTTGAAAAGCATCATGTGTTAAAAAAGTCAGCATATTAAACGTTATGCTTAATTATTTTAGAGTAAAGTAAGTATTTTCAGTGCACAGATATCAGTGTCAATGTTTCTTATTTATAGCTCAAATTTTTAGTTTTCAAAGCTGACTTTTAATTGAAGCACTGATGTTAGGTGCCATTGTTCTAACCCTAAACTCTATTCTTGCTCATACAGTATACGTTACAACGAAGCGTGCAAGTTGACCTTAAAATTTGATGGATAGTTGTGATGTTTTCAGGAGCTCATTAGTGGCAATTTGTGTCCCCTTTGAATGCTCTAAAGGTACAATTACAGACCCCAAAATAATATGTGCATCGGTTTAATGGGGTAAAAAAAAAAAGAAGAAACACATACCCATGACTGGCCCAGTTCTGCCAAAAAACTCCCCAAAGACTACACAAACAAGATAACAAGAGAGCTATCACAGAAAACTCGAAACACGTTTGCCCTCAATACTCAATTTGAAAAATAAAAAAACCCCAGAAGCATCCAGATATATTTAGTCCATATGATGAACAACACTGTATAGAGATCAAACAGTACTTGTGCTGCGGCGTTCCAAATACGGATTGGCGGTGGTGTGGTGAAATTTACAACCACAGTTACTGAGTTTTTGAAGTTGCTGTAAATATATTTCCAAGGAATTCCAGCTTGATGTGTTGGCCAAACAAATGAATTAATCAAAAGCACAGTATATAAACCATTTCAGTCTCCATGTGTCATGTTTCTTCTTCCACTCAGCAGGACATATTTCTGCCTTTGTTCTCCACTGTCATTCCTGCAATAGCTCTATCTGTCTGCTATATGTGAGAACAGCAGGATGGCATTTAATGTGATCTAAACCATGTCGTTTTCTGCTCACTCGATAATGTGATGTTCTACAGTGCATGGGTAGACACGATCCTGATGGGAACAGCTCCTAATATCTACTTTTATAAAAATAGCTGTCTTCAAATTTATACAGCAGCCAGTCAGGGAGACTCCCCACTTCAAAGTGATCTCTTTGAACATTTTATTCCCGATTCATTCAATCTGGTCTTTTAAAACTAGACGTTACCCAGCATCACATGCTGTTCCTAATATTTCTTATTGTATGGAAACCCAAGATTAAACGCCAACCTAATAATAACATAATACTGATGTCATGTTTGAAGACATAATACATATTTTTAAAACCGTTTCCTCCGAGAAGTTTGGTTTTCCTCTTCAGTACTTGAAGTTCAACTCTTGACATCACATTATTATTTTTATTATTATTACAACAACTACACAATAAATTCTTAGTCCTAGAATTACCTGAAGGAATCAATAAAAAGGTGCACTTTCAAATTAGCACCGTTTGTCATTCTTAGTCAAATAAAAGTGTTTTCTCACACACAGCCTTTTGTTATCAAGCATATCTCTTTCTACTCCAGGTTTGCACAGTTTGGCAGACTTTAATCTCTCAACTCACTCCATCTGTTTGCAAATCTAAATTTAATCACCTGAGTAAATATGACTTGCCTTTTGATTACAGTAATAGAATCATGCGTCTTGCCTGAGAAAAGATGAAAGAATTTAGATTGGAAGAAAAATAATAATAACAAAAAAATGCCAAAGAAAAAAGAAAACAGAAGTCCAAAAAGGCGAACAAAAGCTGATTAAAATGGGAAATGTGGGGCTGCTCTATTAGGATGTGAAACTCTTAAAAAGCAGCTGGTGGTAATAAGCTAAGAGTGTTAGCAAGTTTGAGTAGATTGAAGGGATGAATAGAAATTTATGTAGTGACAACTTTTTGAGTTTGGAGAATGAACCAGCAGGGCTTTCTGTAAAATGTGATCAATAGCAGACGTCAGAGTTGATTAATTTGTGTCTAAAGACACACTGGTCATTGGACATTTACAAGAAAATAAATACACTGAGAAATACATTGATATTAATATTTTTAATCAAATTGCCACAAAAGAAGACCATCTCAACCAGCAACCAGTAAGCTTATTAGTGAAGTAATTTTTAAATTAATTTTTTTTGTTTTTCATTTTCAGTCTGTGCCTTTTCTGTCTACACACTACTTAGCATTAAAAAAGCACTTCATTAAATTTAGACATTGAAAAACAGCTCAGCAATAGTTTGCCTACAAAGAAAAGAATTTTTCAAAATATTTTCTGGGAACACCAGCTGCCAAATTATGCAGAACACACAAACGCTGTGAAACACAACATTCCACTGATTCACACCAATTTATAATGCTTGCAATATAATATTTAACACAAATGTTCTCTCTTGTTATTTAGATATAAAAACATAGTCTCCATAAAGTCCCCTTTTAGTTAATTTACCAAGAATTTGAGTTTAACATTATAGGCATAGAAATCCTACACAGTATCAGTTTCTAAGAACTGACACGGTTTGATGCTCATACAGCTTTAAAAGTAGATTGGAGCCACTAATATGCATTTTTCATAAATAATTACAATGTCAAAATATGTCAAAATAAGTGACTAATCCACTGGAAAATAAGGAAATGTGAGTTTGTAAAAGTCTAATATAAGGATGGAAAATTAGGAAGAGGTACAAATATAAAATTTTGGTAAAATAAAATGCAATTTTTAGTTTTTTGAAGATTTCCTACTTGGCCATATGATCGGGCTGGTAAGAAAGAAGGCTGACACACGAGAAGCAACAAACAACAATAAGTGTAATTTTTGTATTTCCCCCTACTGAGGAAATCTTTTATTTTGGAGGGATTCATTCCACTTGCGTCAAAAATGATGATTCAATCTTAATAAAAAATCTTTAATTTCTTAAATTGCATTTTAAATTAGAAAAGGCTGTTTTTATATTAAAAAAACATGCTGCTTACATTTATACTGTTAGCAATGGAAACCTTGGATTTAACGCAAAAACCTTGGATTTTCTCAAAAGCTAACAGAAAGTGATGGCTCCATTTTGAAAGTGAAAGCTTTGCTGATTTCACGTCATTAGAAGGATAGCTAATAGCTTTTCAATCATCTTTAACTGCCAATTAGCTCGACTTTACTTGACCTCCTTCTTTGACAAAAGGATGTTTCCTGGTTAGCTCAGCTGTCAGCAGTATATGTCGGCCCCATGATTCACATTTTAATATTGTGTCATAACTGTGAGAAACCACTTCAGAGAAATCCAGTTTGTGCCAGTTGCGTACCCATGTAAATCGATTAAAACCACTTTAAGTGCTAAAAAAAAAAAATGCCGAACCTCATTAATGAATGAAAAAGAGTGCAGCATTGAGCCAAGAAACTTTTATGTAGAGCATTTATGGCCATTTAATCTAGAACTAAAGATACAGTAATTGTAATGCAGCAGTAAAACCTGCAACCCTGTGTGCCTCTTTATGTGCAAACATAGGCAAGCATAAATTTGCCCTCATTATGGCACTGGTTTATCAGCCTCTTTGGTGTGCTCCGTGTGAATATCGCCAACAGCATGCTCATTTGCATAAGCAACTATTGTACCTTAGTAGCAGCAGCCATGAATGCTAATCAAAAGCAAACAAATACAAACGCTTTAACTGCTTGAAAAATGAGGGTAATAGTGATCATATTCATCAGCTGACCCTAAAACCCAGCTAGGATGCAGCTTCTTATAGCCTAACCCTGAAAAACAGGAAAACCACAAAACAAATCCAATAACAATAAAAACAATGTACAGAAGGAATTCCAGAATGAAGGCATGAAGACAATCAAAGCAAACACCACAGCATTGTCACACATATGTTTTTATTTGTCAAACTGAAACAGCTTTTGTTCGAAGCAACAATTTTTAAATTTTTTTTTGACTGTACAGAGTCTCTCCCTCTTATGCAGGCTTGAACCTATAAGCAGTATTATAGTTGGTGGGATTTCTGAACGGGGATGTATAGGAGGTAAAAAAAAAAAACAATATGTGAACATTTGACACAGAAATACAAAGACAGCATGGCTTTTCCACGTTGCTTCCACTTTTGGACTCGTTCAGTGAAGTTTACAGTGCCCACACTGGGTATAAAGTAAACGCTATTCCACTGCAGATCACTATGATATGCAGAAACAGAATGTGCCTGTGGACGTCTTTCTTAATAACTGTAGCGTTCGAGGTTAAACGTCATGCATGCTTCCTGAGAGCTTTGCAGCAGGCCTGCTTCATCACACATGCTCACAGGAAGCTTTCTACAAAGCTCGATCAGTGCACATAGTGGTCAAGATACAAATAATTTGGCAAATAAGCATTTAGGGGCCAATATATAATCAGACAAAAATTAAAAATAAAAAAGAGACCTATTCTGTTAATACCGTCCACAAACCAACAAAGTGATTTTCATTGATTCACACATGTAAAGACAATCTACAGCAAAGGCATTCAGTAGAACTTAAGATATTCTTTAAAACACATTAGCATCATTGAAGAGTACTAGTATACCATTATAATGTGCATTTGTGCATTCTATAGTTAGTTCCAGATCTCCAAGTAATTAAAAAAAGGTTGTTTTCTCTTTAGCATTTTATAAAGTAGGAAAAAATAACCAGTATTTTGAAAGGGGTGTCAATAGAAAAAATGTCAGATGCCAGTCTTTACTTTTGAAAAAGGCTGGCAAGTCTTAAATGAAAATGAAGCATAAAAGTGGATGTGGCACCTTTCAAGTCTTACTGTAGCACTCGAGAGCTTTGCATGAACCCGTTAGGAGTAGGGAGCCCTGAAGTGACCTATAGGGCAGCTTTAACCATGTAAAGTGTAATTCTATGTAAATACTTTAGGATTTGTTTACTTTATATTCATTTTTTACCCATGCAGCTTTTCATTTACTGTCAAATACAGCCAACAGTAGTATTCATACAATGAAAACAGCACAAACAAAAGTTTTTGACATAATTACACATCTGTAATCCTTATGTTTCCTAGTAATGTTTCCAACCACGTGAACCTGCAGACAGGTTCTGTCACATCACGTGAAAACACCCACAAGCTCAACATTTAATGACTTTTCTTGTAACGTGTTAACATTAAAGGGATAGGCTGGATCTTTCAAAGTGGGGTTCTGTGGAAAGTTGTGAAAAATGAATATATTATCTGTTGTAGAGGGCTCTTTGATTTACCTCAATTTGAAGAAAAAAACTTTACTTCCTATTGGACCAAAGTGGGTTGTCATCTTAAAACTAACTTCAATCTCAGAACTTTCATAGTGGTTTATAAAATAATCTTATTAAATTTAAACATCTATAATGCAATTTGATAAACCTCTACACTGCCTGTAGTGTCTCATTATGTAATTTTTCCTGCAGAACAAATATGCAATTCTGGCCAGAAGTGCTGTAGGCTGCACTGGAAGTGCTACAGCTGCTGCCTTTATTTGTACTTTAATAACCACAAAATTCTATGTTAGTAGTTGTGTATTTCAAAACTGCTTTGCTTGAAAAAAAATTGAGAAAACTGTGTTTTTTGTAAGATGGTGTGGACTCAGACAATCTGTTAGCTAATCAGTCTGGTCAAATTTAAACTCTGTCTAATCAAAGAGATATTTACAAGTAAGAGTTCATAAACTTTCTACAGAACCACACCTGAAAAGAGCTGAACTATCACAAGGTAACTCTCAAATAAGCACTGAATCAGAGCTCAGTATGATTTTCAAGAGTCATGATCATTGTAGTTTTGGGATTGAGTCATAAATGCAGTCAACGCTTGTTGTTTCTTGAAAATAAGCTAAATAACTTGGTGGTATTGTTGATCATATCCCATATTCAAAAACATGTTAAATAATTGGCCTATGCATACAGCACATGAATGATTTTAATATTTTCTTTTACTCATTTGATATTTTCAGTGAACGTTACCTTTAATATAAGTGCCCAAACATTACACGTTGTGGGTTATTATGAATGACATCTATCCTGAGCTTTTTCATTGATTTCACTTCGATCAACAAGACAACACGAGGACACCAAACACAGATTTTTATGAATCTGACTGCTGAAAAGGGGGGAGGGGGGAATATCACAAAATGTAACAAGCATAAACAAATACATTTTAGAAAAAGTATAATCAGAGCTGCAAATAAAAAACTGGAAACGGAGAAAGAAAACATTGCAGTTAAATAAAGCCTCGTTGTCTGTGCTGCAGTGACACGTTCACCTGCAGTGTTTGTCTATTCGTCTCACATTTCCCTCATCTCCCGTAAGCTTCAGACGTGTGTGGCAACTATTTAAAAATGCACATAAAAATAGGTCCCCAATTCAAAGCTATTTACTCTCAGGGCTGGAGGCTTTAAATGATTTGTCATAATATACATTTATAATTCACGCACCATGCAGTTTCTTAGTCTTTTACATATAATACAGGAGAATTAATAGTGTTTTGATAGATGCTGCAATGTCAGTGTCCCTTTGAGTAAAACCATGGCTTAAGGGGGTGTAATTATCAGATCAAAAACAGAATATGATAGCGTTATCTCTACATACTTAGACGGTTTATTTATGATATGAAGTCAGTTAATAATGTCCAGTGAAGCACGACAGACAGGTTTCACATCTTTGTTAAAAAGTGACACTGTACAATAGCTTCCATGGCAACAAGTTAAAACCACAGTGAGACCCCACCCCCACCCTCAACCCCCTGTTTAGACTCCCCCACCCCCGGCTCCAACCCACCCATAAAATTTACAGAAGTTCATTCCAAAGAGGATGGCCGACCTTGAGAAGAATAAAAAGACAAAGATCACGGTTTAAATAGGAAACTGAAAGACAAGAGTGGACCGGGGGCAGGTTTTAAATTAGTGTACCAAAGAACTAACAGGAAACCCACCACAACTAAACACTTATTCTTGAAAAAATCCATTGGAAATCAATTTCTTTTTACAGGTTGAACAGTTTTTATTTCTGAAGAACTGCATGATAATACTCCAGTATCCCAAAGGACAGGGGATGGTGGCCCAACAACAAAAAAAAAAAAGAGAAAGAAAAAGGAAATGGAGGAAAGGACTTCACTCTTCCTCTGTGCATCCCAGTATTTCTACACGCAAAGTGATCCTGCCGTACCACGACCAGGGAAGGATCCGAATGAACCGGGCGTAGATGGGAGGATCTATCACGTTCTTTCTGTGCGTGTCGTTGTCAAAGTTGCCCTGGAATACCTGGAAAAAATGACAGCATGGAGTTAATTCTTTCCAAAGAAAGCATCGGATCTAAAGACAGATTTTGGTTTGTTTAGCTAAAATATATTGGGAACACTCTCAAACTGGAAATGTCTCAGCAATCTAGAGACTCTAACATGTTTTGACTCAAATTCCAAGTGACACATAAAATACAAATCTCATTCTTGGTCAGAATATTCCTGGTGCATATCTCGCTTCAGTTTGTGTTGCCCTAAAGACCTGAGCAGGTGATGACTGGAGCTCAGCCAATCAGCGCTTCAATTCAGTCACTCCTGTCTTGATAACATTCAATAAGCTCCATTATACTTAATGCATCACAAGTGTGCACATCAGTGGTTTTCTTCCTGCAGAAAATTATACATTGTTAAAGTGGCACAGCTGGAAGCGCCACCTTTAAAATTAGAGACACAAACATCATCTGCCATTACATCTTCTTACTGAATTGTGTTAATAACAAACACCTTGGTTGGTCTTGTTTTCTCACCATTTTAAAGCCTGATTTGATGTTTTTTCAGCTTGATAATAAAAGAAAGTCTTTGATAGATGTTTGGAATGTTGTTATAAAAGACCCCCTGCTGCTTCTTCACTTTTTCAAAGAAATAAAAAATGAAACAAATTGGGCTGTAGATAAGTTTGAACACTGGACAAACATATTCTTAACTCATCATGTAGCCATTTTTATATTTCACTAAGAAAAATACCTATTTGAGCTGTTGAGAGAAATTTTAGTGCATGCAAAATATTTGTTTCTATTTAACAAATATAATAATTTTCTTTTGCAAACCCTGAAATAATAGTTGAAAGACTGACCAACAATACCTCATCCAAACAAGAACAGTACGTATTTTATGTCATGCTCCATTGTTGATTACCAAATGCTTTTCTGTGTGCCTATTAGACAGCAGGAAGAAGTAAATTAGAAATAAATGCATCTACAGGGAGCGCTTCATTGAAGGATCTGATCATTTCAATTAAACTGTTATCATTATGTCCATGTAATTGGAATGTAATGGGATTCAGTGTTGTGAGGAATGGAAAAGTCAGTTGGTTAAATCCAAACAGGTGCTGAAAACTGGGATTTACATATTTAGTTTTTTATGTTAATTCCTTTGAAATATTCATAAGAACATTGGGAATTTGGCACAGCAGTGGTTTAGATTTTGTGTGGTTGGAGTAAATATACAAAAGGAGAGGAGTACATTTTGTACTAGTTAAGTACAACAATGTCAAACATAATGGAGAATATTCTGACTGAAGCTGTCAATTGTGTAAAAATTCACCAGTAACAAAACAAAGACAAAAAAAGTAGTTTAAATGTTTGAATTGTAGCAATTCAAAAAATGTGCATTTTTAAGATTAACATAATGAAAATAGGAACAACCACCCTGAATCACAATAGGGTCTACATCGACTTAAGTATTAACAAAAGGTAAAAGAAAAACACAAAAAGAAAATCACGTTTGTTTAAAATCATATTGTTCAGCTTTTAATAATTTAACCAAGCTACATATGTATACATGCATATGGCTGTTTTTTTTTTTTAGAAAATGCCACAAGAGATAGCACCTTAATACCTTATTATACCTTAATAGCTTATGTAGTTAAATAACGTACAGTATTTTATGCTAGAAAGCCCAACTTAGCCCAATTTAGCCTGACCTTATTTTATGTTAATTATAGTCAATTGTCATTAATGCAATATGTAATGATGTGAGCGTCGATAAAACCTGTTTACTTTAAAGAAGGGTGCGAGTTTCTATGAACATACTTTTGTTGTTCTTTCTACATCACATTTGATTGTTTTTTTTAAGCTTTTTTCATGTTTTTGTTCTTAGTCTGAGAAACTATGTAAGATGTGTACATTTTCAATATTTTTTATCTTATATGTCTGTTGACAACGATTGCAGGTCACCTTTTTTTATCCTACAATCTTTTTCATCATGTTCCAGCTGCAGTGAAACCTTTCTTGTCTTGTCTTTCCCATCTATACTGCAGCACAGAGCTTAGACTGTTATCACACAAAGTATGTATCTCCAGACAAATAAACAACACATCATCATATGACACTCTTCTTTTTTTAGATACATGCTTTCCAGCTTTGTTGCGTCAATTGAAAACAACATGCAGAATATAAATAGTATGATACCTCTGTGCCTCTGTAGAAATATAGTGACCCAAACTGCATATTGAATCAGTTAAAATTTAGATTGCAAAACAAATGTTTTCTTTGTGCGGTTAAAAAAATTTGACTTATGCCTTTGGAAGTGACCATAAAAATCAGCAAGTTATATTTAAAATAGATTAGAAAGTAACTCTAATTGACTTTCTATTAGATAATTTACCTATGGTTCTATTTTTAGTTTGACATTTTAATTGGTTTTCATTTCATAAACTCAGTTCTCATTGCAGCTATTTATGAAAGATAAATAAATAAAGGAACAAAAAAGCTACATATTGTGTATAAATACAACAGTTTGGATTATTGTGTGAATACCTGATTCAAATTGCTTCATTAGGTAGTATCTCACTGGGTTGCAGCTTTTGGAGACTCATTGGTGAAGTGCATTTGCAAGGGAGTCACCAGACCGTCTCAAAATGTTTGCGGGTGGTTTTCAATTTCCTCATGTGAGTCACAGAGGCACGTAAACCTGTCACCTATGTTTTGAACATTTTTCAGAAAATCTGTGCAACTAATTCTCTCTGAATATAGACTTGTTGTGGGTGTATCAACCCCGTCTAAATTTTGTCGTGGGCATCCGCCATTCGTCTCCAGAGAGCTGGAGCTGTATTTTGACACCTGCACAGGAGCTCTCCTCTGACAGAAAACATCCGAGGCTGCAGCCCCAAATGTCTAGGTCTTAAAACCACACTGATGATAAATAATTATAAAGAAGACTGATCCAAATCTGCCTATTTTCATTTCAAAAGTGTCCTCTATCATAAACGTGGAGGCAGCTGATGTGGGTATGATATGGGTGGAGATGGGCAATGAAATGATGTGGATGGCTTAGAGTACAATTTTGCAAAAAAATAGGTCGTCATTTTCAAAAGTTGGTTGCTCAAAATGAATCCACACAGCTCAGTGGTCACATGGTACTAAACACTGAGAATTCAGCCAGAGTGCAACAAAGAATTTGCCTATTTTCAAATAATTTCGAATCACCAACTAGTTTACAACTGTTACAGTCCAGCGAGATACTACCTTTAGGCCTTTGCTAATCACCATATAGCTTCAAACCAGTCAGTCAGGTGTCTTAAGTTCCCCTGCACAACTAACTCATAACTGGGATCACAAAGGGGACTCCAGCATCTTCACATGCAGATAATGAGTTCACATGACAGTGCCCTAACCTCATTAATGTGAGCTCAACTGGACCTTGCCTGTTTTGTTCAGGAAGTAGGCTGGAAACAGCTCTCAATCTCCTGGGGAGCGTGGCATTTAGTGCAGCATTCTTTGACTAATCATCGCGTCTCATAATGAAAAGTCACGCTCTTAAAATAGGAACCAGCAACAAAAAGCAACAGGAGCAGCTGAGTACCCCTCCCAATTTCAGAAAACAAACACTTAAGGCTTGTGTTTAAATGTGTTTGGAAGTGCCTCTGCCAGGTTTCACAATCACATTACTTGCATCGGTAATTGATAACATAAACATAAACAGAAGCCAGCCTTCACAAAGCATTGCCTATTTAAATATTTGACAAGTATAAGCAATATGTTAAATGCCAGATTGCCATGAATACAATGTTAGAATGGTATAAAATAAAGCATTGGGAGAGCGAACAGTTTCAGATGCAATGTTTTAAACATGGACACTTTAAGCTGGATGTATGAAGAATATCAATGTGAAGACATAATGAGAATAAGGAAGAGTAAGGTCATGGCAGTTGTCAAAAAACAACTTGGATTATTAATAACAATTTTGGGGCCAGGAAAAAGTGAATCAGCTATGTCATTTTGAATCACTTTGTAATAATCTACATCTAAGCTTTTAACTGCTCTTAAAAGCAGAGCATAACCAACGTCACGAAAGCTGCAGGAAAATGTTATTTTATGCCAAGGGGTTTTTGCCATACAAGAAAAGAAATACCCAATGTGCATAAATTACTTTAAGTTTTCCCAAAAAAGTAATTATGCTTATTACTCTATGTTTTGTTTGCCAATGAATTTAAATTGTGGGATAAACATTTGCTTTCCAAATGATAGCGATAATAATAAAAAAAGAACAACAACACAGCTGATCGTTAGCAGCACATTTCCTCCATATCCTGGATGCATCGGTGTGTGCTTGCAGTGTGAAGTGTTACATTCTGGGGCAGACAGAGTACATATACTAATAAAAAGCACTGTGTGAGCGAGCAAAGGACAGAGTGCTTTACATAACATAAATAAGATTAAATATATCATGAAAGTTAAATTTTGAAACTATCCGTTTATCAAACTTCTCCATGTGTTATTAACCAATATAGCTTCTTCAACTTCAATCAGTTTTGGCCATTTCTGGAACTGTGTTGCTAACAGATCTCAAAGAATTCCAGATTTATTAATGAACCAAATTTCTTAATTATTTTAATTTCTGTTGTTTATTTAGACTTATAAATAATTTCAGATCAACTCAACCATCCCAAACTGGTACAATAAGCTATAAATGCTACTGAAAAACAAACAAACAAAACAAAGCAAAACAAACAAAAATGCAGGAGAACTGCCTCCAACAGTTTTTAAAAGGCTCCTGGGGTTCTCAAGAAACTGAACTCTTTGGAAAAAGAAAAAAAAAGAATGTTTGAAAATGTGTTTACAAGATAAACAATATTTGTGAATTTTATCAAAATAAACAAATATTCGACAATTTAGGAGACAAGTTTCTACACTCATGTTTCTGTACTCACAAGTTCTCACAGTTCAAATAGTGACACACTTATATCATCAAAACAGCAACTAAACCAATTCATCCACAGCATGCTAGTCTATAACTATTATCTCATTTCTGCTCAGTGAAAAAAAAAAAATCTAAACTCTACTGCGTGTCCTCGGACTGATTCAGGAGTAACATCTCAGCTCCCAGCTACTGAATTCTCTGGTTGGTAGATTCAGAAGCACATACTGTATTTCTAGGACCGGCTTTGTGTTCCTCTGGTGTTACAACACTGCCTGCTTTCTATTATTTAAACCTGCTGCACAGGTCAGGGGATCAGGCTCCCTGGATGTATTTTGCCCTCTGGCCTCATCCCGCCTGATCCGGCTGTGGTGAAAACAGAAAAAAAATATCCCCCCAAAAAAACTCAGCTGGGTCATCATTGAAAGGTCAACAACAGCACGCCAGCTTAGACAAGGTAGTTTCACTCAATTAAACTCACAACAGCTTCTTTTTAATAGCTTGTGAAGTGTTTTTCCAATTCTGAGAGGCACTGGGGCTTACAGCTAATATTTTCCCGGACCATAGAAAACAAAATATGACTATTAGAGAGTAATCTCACAATGATTGTATTTATAGCTATCTAACAGTTACCTTGTGGGCTGGAGGGAACAGAAGGCTCTAATGGCAAATTAACCCCGCGCCACCTGTGAAACACTATTAAACATAAATCGATTACTTTTGTGCTTGATTGCCCCCATCATCGGACAGTGTAAATATTGACACTCGTGCACGACCAGCCACCACAGCGACGTGCATATGGGAAGCGTGCGGCTAGCCGATAGGAGGAATTATGGGATGTTGAAATAGTGGACTGAGTTGTTTCAGTTACAAGTGTTGTTTTATGGGATTTGCGTGTAAAAGAGAAGGCAAACAAGCCACTCTATAGATTTTTTTTTCTTTTTTTTGCAGAGGGATGTTATGCATGCTGCTGTGGCCTGCTTCGCCAACATCTGTATTCTAAGAGAGCCTCCTCTCTCAATCTAGATCTAACTGCTTGAAGCCTCTGCCACACAGGAGCTGGAGGGGGAAGCTGAGAAGAATACTTACAAGCCTCCACCTCTGTGCTCGAGCCAGACACTCAGGCACGCGCACATTCGCAGTATATCCCTGCCAAGTCAAGCACTGTGGCATGCCAGGAGGAGCCTCGGGAGGCCAACAGCATAATGTGTCCTCTAGCATTAATGGCTGCTTCAGCTGACTGAAGGAGGAAAACACCTTGAAGAACCATACATTCAAACAGCCACTTGTCTTTCAGAAGTTTTGCTAAACATGCCTGGCCTCTTTAAGAGAGCACACTTACTCAGAGTATCATAGGTTCTGATTTGCATTAAACTATAACACAGAGCGCAACATACAGTTTGAGAGCAGAAGTTTACATGCACTGTATAAAAAGGACACTGACATTAAATTAGACTAAGCCTTTCCTGTTTTAGGTCAATAAGGATTCACAAAATTAAATTCTTTCTATTTGCCAAATGTCCAACTTATGAGAGGGAGAATTTCTTATTACTTTCTTCACAGTCAAAAGTTTACATATATTTTCTCAGTATTTGGTAGCATTGCCTTGAAACTGTAAGACTTGGGTTCAATGTTTTGGTTATCCTTCCACAAGCTTCTCACAATAGTTTGCTGAATTTTTTTTCCCCTTTCTCCCTGGCAGACCTGGTGGACTGAGATAGGTTTGTAGGGTGGCTTGCTCGCACGCGTCTTTTCAGCTCTGCCCACACATTTTCTATGGGACTGAGATCAGGGCTGTGTGATGGCCACTCCAAAACATTGACTTTGTTGTCCTTGAACGATTTTGTAACTGCTTTGGTAGTCTGCTTAGGGTCATTGTCCATTCAGAATACCAATTTGACCCAAGCTTTAACTTCCTGCCTGTTGTCTTGGGATGTTGCTTCAATATTTCCAGATAATATTGTTTCCTCATGATGCCATCTATTTTCTGAAGTGCATCAGTCCCTCCTGTAGTAACACAATCCACGACATGATGCTGCCACGCCCGTACTTCACAGTTGGGATAGTGTTCTCAGGCTTATAAGCTTCCTCCTTTGTCCTCCAAATGTAACAATGATCGTTATAGAAACTGATTTCGTCAGATCACAAGACATGTCTCCAAAAATTAAGGTCTCAGTCCCTGTTTATTTGCAAATTGTAATCTGGCTTCTTTATGTTGCTTTCAGAGTAACGGCTTCTTCCTTGCTGAGAAGCCTTTCAGCCCAGGTCAGTACAGTACAGTACAGTCTAGCTTCAGCTAGCCTCTTCAAAGGGTCTTTTGTTTGTATTTTGGGGTTGACACGTACATCTCAGGAACACAGAACCCATCTCCTTCCTGATATCTTATCTATGATGTCAGCTAACTTATCAAAAGCTTACAAAACTGCAACATCATCAGCTTGACTTTCACAAATTGCTTAAGAGCATAATATTTTTATGTATGTAAACTTGGAATTTTAAAGAAAGTAATAAATAAAATATAAAAAAATCCACTCTTTCAATTTATGGACATTTGGCAAATAAAAAAATGAAATCCAGACTGACCTAAAACAGGAAAGGTTTAGTTTGATATAATGTTAGACAGTGAGTCTGTGAATAAATAAATAAATAAATGTAAATAATGACTTCCTGGAATGTCATCAGTACTTTCCTCTCCTGCTGTTTCAGATAATGCTTCTCCAGGCATGCAGAGGGCATCCCGTGTTCACAGCTCAGATTGCTTGATGGAAAATCCTGCTGAGCACGCCTTGGCCCCCTGCCAGAGATTCTCATGAGTGTCATAACATCATCAAGCAACAAACTTGAACTTTAGAGGTAGAAAAACATATTTCTGGGCATCAGTGTACACAGAACAAAGATAAGTCCACAAACTGTTGGGAGGTATGGGCCCGAAAAAGTGCTCCTTTAGGTCTTTGATGGCAGTTAAAGTTGCAACATAATCACTGCAGACATTTTTATGACAAAGAAAGTACATTTTAGCTTAGTTTTTTTAATGTGAAGGGGCAGGAATTGCAGCTAAGTTATGTAACCAGGTATCAAAAAATGAATGCAAATTAGTTTTTTCTCAAGTTTATGCCACTAAATTTAAAAAAAAAATTTAAAAATGTGGGTGCTTGTTTAACTTCTTATGAGCAGTTGCCAAGCCACAAAAGAGATGGCACTCATGCATGACGCCATTTCTCCACTTGAATACATTATTTCTAATTACTCAGAGTTATCTGTGCAAAGATCTCTCCAGATCGCCAGAAAAAAAAAAAATTATGCATGAACACCAGTCTTCCAATTAAGTGGAGCAACTTTTACACATTTAAACAGTTTCATGAAAACTTAATTTTCATGTATTTATTTATGCGGTTTCCACAAATTAACAAAATGATGATTACTGTATGATCTGAATTATTCAGAAAGAAAATTTAAGACGCAGATTGAAACTGATATTAGACTGTAGATTAAAAACAGCAAAAAAACAAAAACGAAAAAAAAAAAAACCTGCACATCACATAGGAGAGTGCAAACTTTCCTTCTTGATTTCTGCAGTCAGCACATCAACATTACATAAGGAGAAAGTAGGGCTTATCTTTTAATAACAGTGAGAGAGAAAGGCAAACACCACCTCTCTTGCCAATAGCATATGAAAGACAAGAGGCTTTGGTTTCAGCAGAAACCCTGTGCCTGCACATCTCCTCATATCAGGGGAGCCTGCGGCAGCTGCGCGCCATCTCTGCTGTCATGGACGTTTGTGAGGGACATGTAAACTGTGTTGAAGAGCCGTAAACAAGAATTTCAGCACAGCTCAGGCCAGGCTGACAGCAGGGTTTTATCTGATCTCGAACCAAGCAGAGGAAAGAGAACAGACCAGGCAGGTTCTGTTTAAACCAAAGATAAAGAAAGATGTTAAGGGGACGTAGAAAAAAAAAAGGAGCAGACACCTTTCAAATTGGACATCTTCACAGTTCAAATCTGTTTTTTTGATGTTTCCACTTTATGTTTGTTTGCCTCAGAATCACATCCATCTTATGCTTTTTTTTCCTTTTTTTTGCTGACAATACCTACCTTTGTTTTCCAGATATGTATTTCAGTCCTTATGTTCTCAAAGCACCCGTAGGCATTTTATCCCTCAGTCTGTTTGTATGTTTATTTTGGAACTATCAATGAAGATGTGCTTCCTGAATACACAGTCTGGTCATTAATATGCAGAAGCAAAGTCAACACTTAGTGTGAAAGCAACTTGCCTTGTCCTTTCCTTGTTTCTGATCTTGATATACACTCCACCGCTCTCCGTCGTTACTGTAAGCAACTTTGTATGAGCCAACAAACTGGACATGCCCGAAGTCTTTAGCTCCCTGGGTGATGATACCCGTAACCTTGGTCGGCAAAAGCAGGTCCACCTAAATGAAAATGCAAAAGAACATAAACAGAGGGGAAGAGAAACAAACAAAGCAGAATGATCAATTTCCTCGCTTGAGAAATGCAGCAAGTTAAAAAGTGTCAACTGTGTTCAGTTTTTTTTTCCTCTTCTCTTTTTTTCTACAATAAAGTCGGCATCATTTTTCTTTCGACGTCAGCGGTAGATTTACTGAATAAAGACACAGGGTGCAAGTCAAGTCAGTTTCAATTATTCACAGAATATTGAACAACAAGGCTAAGTCAAAGACCTCGTCTCAGAAAAACAGAAACTGCACGCTGCAGCAGCTTCTGAGAGCCACACTGCTCCATTTGGGTTAATTTTTAATAGGATCTCATTTGTTGCAAAGAATTTACTGAGTAAAGTTTCTCAACAGTGAACACATAAAACTGCTACACAGATGAACCTTTTTTTTGTGTTCATTTATGTATTTTATTTATTTCGAAAAGTGTAAAAGAGAAGTGCAAAAAGAAGTTGTTTTGAGACAGAAATGAAGTTCGGTTTCTACCCTAAAGCAGCTTGATGACAAGAATACAAAGCTGTCTCTGCAACAAGGACAAAGTATTCTGCTTTTATATTGAAGTAGGTTTGCAGTAAGTTAATGTCAAATGAATAATGTATCTAACAAAAGAAAGTAGGAGTTAAGTGGAAGTCATTGCCAGCTAACATGGACATTTTAGTGAGGTGCATTGCTCACAATATAAAGATCAAGTGTCTTGTTAAATGAAATACATCGTGCTCCCTTTTCTCTCATCATTAAGAGGAAGTGACTGTGTACTATTGATGCTCATTTCTACACAGTGAAAAAATGCCAATAGCATGAAGGTAAAACAACAAATGTTTTATACTTACTAATAAAATGCCAGACATTAAAACATAAAGAAATGTCCGTGGCTTCCCATTTGATCCTAATGTGCTTTTTGTGCTGTTTCATAACCTTGTCAGGCCATAAATTCTCAATAATTAATGATGTACCCTGATGACATGAACAGCTTAAATGTTACTGTAAAACTGTCTTGGTCATCACACTGATCAAAGCAGCCTCATCTTACACAAAATGAAAAATGTATTTCGCCCTCTTTTTGGCTTTGACGTAGATAGTAGGAAAATTTAGAGGCACGTGGGAGAAATGTAAGTGCACAGATTCTTTTTTTCCCCCTTGTTTTGCTGAGTACGCTATATAATGCTGCCATACATCAAAATAATTGGCCTGGTCACAAGCCAGCATATTTTGTGTCATGCTGCCCTGAAATAAAAACACAAAAAAGGGTGTGCTTCTTGTAGATAAAACTACTAGATAAAAATACTAATGTGTGAGGTATTTATGGCTCTGTTTTGGTCTTGACATATGGCAGAACACCACAGTAAATCCTGGCACACCGCATGACATCTTTGTTGGCTGTTTTAAAGCCCCGGAACATACTGGTGATATAAACATGAAGTCACTCAAGAGGCTTTGTCTTTCATAGGGTTTCAACAGTGCATCTGAGCTTCTCTGCCACCAATTTGAAGATTAAGGATTGTTTCCCTGGATATTATAGAGGCTCCCTTAAATGCTGACATCTTACTGTGCATATATGCAGGCACAAAAAGCAAACTTTTGACACTTTCAAAGGCTCCTTAATGGATCAAACACCCCAGCTCTCTATTCGCGAAAAGCCAAGCTACCAAAAGTAGGACAAAAGTTTGTGTGTGGACACTTTATAATTGCCGTGGTTACAGGTATGCATCTATGCACATTCTGCTTCGTGCACATATAGGCTTCATCTGTTATGAATTCACTATTCATGAAGTTTTAAATCCTGCATGCATTTCCACTTGTGCATAGCAGGCAGCTTATTTTTGGTTTAACCATTAGCAGCAGCCAGAACTATTTTCCTATGATGTATCTAAATACATTAAAGCAACCAATCAGTTGCAATGACAACAACGTCACCACCAACCCCTCGAATAAAAGGGGAAAGGAGGAAATGGTGGCAGGTGTTGCTTAGTTGATTCAGAGGGCCATGACACCTCACATTGGGAGGCTTTGATTATGCTCCAGTGGCAGAGCACAGAGGTAATCTTGTTCTACCCAGACAGTCAAGTCTGCCACAAAAAAACAAAAGGCATGCTCGAAGTGAAACCTGTAATTGCTGTCACAGGTAGCGGTCAAAAAATACGACCGCCCCTAGCGACGCCTGCTCTCAACACTTTGATGGCCCAAACTGAATTAGGGAGCGAGATAAGCTTGTTACAGCGAGGTCTCTCCTCCGGCCCCCACCTTCTGTTCTTTCTTCCATCACATCCTCAATCCCGCTCGCTCCTCCGTGAGCCTTTTCACCCAGACAAACTAGGAGTGTGTGAAGACTTTGTAGCAATCTCTGAACGCTTGTGGCAGAGATGTTCCAAAGAAATGAAACAAGAATTCATTTCACAGCTTCACTTCTTGTTTTTGAGATTACAAGGTAAGATTATTTTAGCTCTAATCTAGTTTTACCTAAAGCAAGGCAGTACATACAAATGGGAGATAGGGCTGATTGGTTATTTGTACGTTGCTGCACTTCTGCCAAACACTTTTTGCTTCTCTGCTGCTTATTAGGGCAAGACTTAGTGTATCAATTTAATGTCTCTATTTGAAGTGGCTCTGCCACTGCTGTATAGAAAGATTAATGCAGCTATAGGTGTCATTGAAAAACCCGAAGCAGGCCAAGTTTCTTTTCTTTTTTTTTAAATGAACACAGCACATATAGCTATAACACTAACATTCTCCCACCAGCTGTGCTGATTTTATCCAAGGTGATGAGGATTCATTTAATCTTCACAGTCTAAAGGGAATGTGTGTGTAATGCATATTTTCTGTATATACGTAGCTCATAGCTCACAGGGCAGAATTCAGAGATACGTTCACACAACTGGCAGAGAAATAAGGAAGACAGTGTTATGGTTCATCAACCCCACATCAGGGCGGCAATCATTAAAACCTAAAGCCACAGTAAGAGGGTGAAAACACCATATTTCAATGCTATTCTCACCACGGGAAGCTTTCATAAACCTATATAAGGTCTATTCTTTTAATCCTACATTGAAATCCCCGACATTCTCATGGTTTTACGCAGCAGTCATTATCCATAGTCATTTACCCACTAAAACCAGCATAAGAGCTAATGTAGGCTTTTCAGTTGATCAGTCAAACGTACACTTTTCTGCACCAGAGTCAGCTGTATGCAGGCTGCCAATACTTTCAGTTCATGAATAACACAATCAGTTGTTTAAACGTGCTAGAGGGTCAGGATATTGCAGGTCCTGCATTTTACCGGGTTTTTAACAGAGTATAACTGTTAAACCATAAAGTTTAACACAAACTAATTTTGCACTGTTTTAAAAGACCAAAGTTTGGCCCAAATGTGTCCTATTTATTTGAACTTTTCCTTGGGTTATCAGCTTTTGCCACAAGCACACTATTATGTGTAAATTTAATCTGTTTGTCATGCTCCTTAAAAGAAAAATCACGCCTAAAATAGTTTCCAAAATGAAGAATGAAGCTGCAGACAGACAACAATTAGACAAATGGTTGACAGACAGATCAAATGGTCAAACAGACCTAATGTAAATCTTGAGTCATGCAATTCTTAACAGTCAGGTTAAGATTCAAATGAGTTAGCCTAATTCTAACTCTCAACAAGTAATCATTGAATGTACATTTTACAGCTGATTCACATTTGGAGTCAAACAACACTACTACTTCGAAACTGAGTTTGCAAACCAAATAACACCCTTTACAATTTTACAATAACCTTGTGTTTCCTGATTGATGAAGCCTATATCATCGAAATTACAATAATAGAGAACCAAGAACTCAGGTCTAAAGAATTTTGTGCTTCTTAGTTGTTTATTTTGAAAACTAAAGCAGACATGATGAAGATTTCTGTGTGACTCAATTTACAGGTTGACAAATACAAAGCAAACACTTCCTGTTTAGGAATATACATCTTCATTTTAGATGCTAGTTTGATAAAACACCCCTGTCACTGTTTTGTAGTCATCTTATTTAGATTTATTTTAACTAAATGCAACAAAAATATCAAGATACACAGTTATCATCTAATGTTGCATTTGTGTTTACAGTATTTGAGAAAGACTTGTGCTACACTGTTAATTTATAACTCATCCCATCTGCACACATACCCACATACTCAGCGAACTTCATTTTTCATTCTCCCGCTGTTTCTTTGTCTACAAAACTGTGAGATTTATCTTTTTGTTTGTTTCTGAGACTGTCTTTCTCACTCAGTAATTTGTCATGTCATATAGGATTTGCAATCAGTCTTCAAGTTAAAAGGCTCCGTGCATTAGCACACAGTGCATGATCTGTATTTGAAAAATAACATTACGTCCTCTTTTGAATTTCTCTGCAGACATGAAAAAAAAAACAAAACAAAAAAACTCGCAGACACACACAATCGCATAGAGTCAATCTCTTTTCTAACACTTTTTGTGATCACTGTTTTCCCACATGGGGTGATAAGATGTCAGAAGGTATAAATGCCTGCTGAGCTTTCACGCAGGGAAGGTGTGTAGGCAGTCTGAAGTTGCCCTGGAGCATCCAGCATAGAAAAGGCAATGTCACAGTGGGAAAGCATCATAGGCAGGTCAGCATGGCACTGACAACATTCCAGCATGAACTTAAACATTTCCCCTTTCTTCCTATTTTACTTGTACACGCCACTCTTGCGAGTGATGAGTGCGAGATGTCAAATGCTGTTTCCTCAAAGACAAATCATCATGTGACATTTGCTGTCTTGCCATGAGGATATTTGCTTTTGTCACAGTTCAAGAATGAGTCATTTTGATGTAAATTGCAACAGTCACGTCTTACAGTTCAAATGCTGGGGATACAAACGGAGGAAAAACTCAATAACTCACAGTAAACTGCAAACTGGTGACAAACACAGATTGGAAAGCCAAGCAGTTATACATGGATTCAACCTTATAATAAACATCCTCCCACGTTCTCCCTGCTTCTCTTCACTCTAATCTTTTCACCAGCACATTTGCATGAAGAATTGTGAACATTTGGAGCTAAAGTAAATTTTTACACCTGTTCTCTGAAAATGTATGCAACATACTAAACACTCTTAAATTCCCCATAAAGTCAAATTTGATGTTTACGTGCCTTTATATGATATGCCTTGTTTGAGATATCTTCTAAACACAATTAGTCAAGCAGTGACATAAAGGCAATTGCTTTAATTTGCATTATAACGAGGTTTTGTACCAAGTAAAATAGACTCCAGGTCACTTTGTTTCTTCCCCATGTTGTACCCAGGTGGTTACTATTTCATATCCATGTACTTACTTAAATGCTTAATATTGTAAATAATGTACAATTTGCTAATTTGTAACCTCTTTTGTGCCTTTACTGATAATGAACAGACAGATTTATCCCCCTTACCCAGTATATCCTAGCCACAATTCCAACTTTTAAACCACTTACTACCTGGAATTAATATTGTTTGTTATAACCTCTGATCAATTATTTTAGACAAACAAAATAAACATACCATTTTCAGGATAGAGTCATAACTCAGAATTTTCCAAAGTCTACTTACAGAATAATAGATCACTTTAAATTATCAATGTTGTGGTGGCTAACTAGTCTGGTATGAAGAGACCCAGGAGAGGTGTGTGCTTTTGTGCCCATAAAAGTCTGGGTATGACGTGACCAAAACAGTTAAAGTACAAAGTGAACCAATCAGGGCAATTGGGCCTGTCTTTAAGTAGCAAAAAACCTTGCTTTCCCTGTTTACTTTAGACTCTTAGAGCCTTGGCATGCTTCTCTATGTTCCCCTATGTGAGCCACGGGGAACAAGTAGATGCGCACACACACTCAGATTCATACAATTTTGCATCAGCTGCATCCCAGCGTTCCACTCAGGGCCCAACAGTTTTGACTACAACTTGATAGGTGATGATAATGCACCGGTTTGTCAACTGTCTATTCAAAAGACAGGACAAAGACAATAATGTTTGTGGTTTCCCAGATAAAATTTAATGCCGTTTTGCATACGCCTACTCCACTAAAAGAGCAGATGTAAGGTAGCAGATGGATAAAGATGATAAAATTGACATCACACAGGTTTTGTGGTCAAGCTTATAATAGAACAACAAAAAGAACCATGAATCAGGCCTAAGACTAGAGTTGGTGGGTGACTTTAAAAAAAAAAAAACGCTGCACATGGTGAAAAATCTTTGGCTTTCTGAACAAATATTATCAGTTCTTCTATGTGAGACCAAGGTCTCTCAACTGAGAGACCTCTTTTTTTTACTTTTGATCAGCTCAGAATCAGCTTCTTGCAAGCGTGCAGTATTGACCTTGTGCAATGGGAGACAATAAAACTGTCTTGTTGGCACAATCTCCAATAGTAATAAACACACACCATCCAGGTGAACAAGTTAACTTTCACTGAGTTTATGGACATTCTGAAAGTGACCAAACAAACAGAGTCAGTCAGTAAAGAAAACTTTATTTTCCTAGTCTGCCTGACACATGGCAGGTCAATCTTAGTATTGCAGTCAATCATAATCAAGTATTTTTGTCAAGAACTTGTCATTGTCAGAAATTGTGGCATACAACTGTCTGCAGTTTCCAGAGAACCACCATTCCTTCTGATTTAGTTGCTAAGAAGAGAAAAAAAGTTAATGTTGTTGCTTCTAACTTTGTAATTCAGTGACTATTGTACAAATACACAGTCTAAATCATAGCACAACTAGTGTTTATACAATTCATGATTTTATCAAAGCAGAAGAATAGCCTAAATAGGCACTGGAACAGTGCCTTTCAGTCATAGTTTCAGACTTGTTTATTCCTTGTGTATTCAAATGTGTTTATTCTAACCTGTTCTAACAGTGAAAAGACAGTGTACATAAAGTTTGGTACAATTCACAAATATTTTGTTGTGCGTTATTTACAACAAAGGAAGTTTTAAATTGTTAATTTTACTGCCTGGACATGTCTCTAACAAGATCCTTAGAGCACACATATATAAAACAGATGGAGTCTATCTACAGCATGTCAAGTTCAGTCTGAAAGGTTGCAGAAACCAAAGAAAGGAAATGAAAATGGCAAAGAAAAGAAAAGAAAACAAGCAAAAAAACAACCACAGAGGTCTTTATCATTTACACCAAGAGGAGCGACATCAGTAGAACGAGTTAAGTGCTTCCAGTGTCAGTATGAGTGAAGAGGAGTAGTCGGATTCATATGCGTAAAAATGTCCTTGACAGCAGACTAGACACTTTCACACTCTGTTTAATGCTCACTGTGCAAGAAGTCTGATGGACTCTCAGTCACTGATAAAAAATCTGAAGTCATCTGTCTCAGTGTGAGATCTGATTTGAATTTAAATATGTGCATCTCAAAGCAGGAAAGGACACCAGCTGTGGATTAAATAAAAACGAGTGTAAAAATGAATAAGGTTTCAAGTATGTTTTTTTTCTATTTCTTACAATGATGACACAAGTTTCAAATGCAAGATACCTGCTAAACTGAAGAGGCCACTTATGTTCAGAAATGACCTCAATGTTATTTTTCAGTAGTTTCATTTTTACAAGTTTCCCCAATATTTTTTTTCATCCAGTGCTTAACTTTGAACTATTCTGAAACAAGTTCAACACATTCTCCTCTGGGTAAACAACACAGAGACGTTTTAAATGGATATGAGTGTAGGATACACCGGTTGTCTGAACATTGCTTCAACACACCTTTAAACCAAAAACACGCATGCACAACATCCTGGACCCGGGCTCTGTTACACTGATTCAAGATCTGGCGCATTTACCTCTGACAGTTCCTGCAGATCCTGCGATTACAGCAGGCACTGCTACAGACTTTTGGATCAATCATCCCAAGATAAAACAGATAAATGCAGCCTGCGTTAGCTTGGGGGCGGAGGGAGGGAGGTGGGGAACAGGGATAGATAGAGAGAGATGGAGATCAGGTTGTGGTGTTGGAGGGCATGATGCCTTTTTGGATAATGAAAACAAAGGAGTTGCTTTATAGACATTCCAGACTTGCACATGTAAGGGTTGGAGGGAAGGAAAGCTAAAATCACCCAATTGAAAGAGAAAAGCAGATGTTCCCTTTTGGAACTTCATTCGGATGCTAATTGAATCAGCATACTAGCTGCAGGGAAACAGAACAAAATGGAGAAAAGAAAGAGCCATATTGGGCTGGATTAAAATGAGGCTCTGGCGATAATTCCTTTAATGAAATTTACATCACCCCCACCCACCTCATAAAAAACAACAACAACAACAAAAAACAAGTATGGATTTTTTTCTAAGATTCTTCATAAGTTCTTGGATAATGTTCTCAAGCTGATTGAATCAGCAAGAGCTGGGGGACATTTTTAAACCAACACACCAACATTAAATGTCTAACTGGCTTGCCTACCAGAAGAGTCCCATCAAGAAGCTCTTTTTCACAGAAGCTCGATAATGAGTCAACAATCATGAAACAGCAAACAATCAAAAAGACACGAATAAATAAATAATAAACTTGCCAAGTCTCACAGTTATACCCACACTGTTCATGGCTACATGCTGCAAATTAGATTGTGCCTCTCTGATACTGAGCTGGCACATCTGCCAAGACAAAATGCTGGCAGAGTGGTTTGCAGTCATGTTCATCTGTTGTCCTGGCTTCCGAAACTTGTATCAGCAGATTTTGTTCAAGACGAAAGAAAGTACAATTCATGATAAAAATTTTGAGAATTCAGTAGATATTGTTCCTTTATTAACTTATAAATGCAACTTAGACCTGGTAAACTGTTAATAGAAAATTACTGTGCTTGTCCAAATGTCTGTTGAATTCCTTTTAGTGTAAACGCTAGGAGCAGGAAAAGAGTAGGTTGGGATGTAGGCTGCAGGCAGTGGATCAGCAGCAGCATCTCATTATTTGAGGTTAGGAAGATGTTGGAGTTTATGTTACACCAAACTCTTCTACTTCAAGGTTTTTATTTGTTGTTTCCGTGTTTCCAAGGAGACTAAATTTGGTCAGGATCAACAGTGTTGTACTTGTCTTCGGCAACCCTCATAAAAGCAATTTCTAAATCAATCCATACATGTCTGAGTCTTCTTTGAAGGTACTCATATCTGAAGAATCATCATGTAACTAACTAACCGTAAAATATGCAAAATGTTATAACATCATATCACATAAACAGTCACACTTCATTCAAGGAATGAGCAACTTTTGTTTTTATGTTGCACTGACAGTGTGTGGGAGTGTGAGAAAGTGTTTTTCAAAAAGTACTATTTTTTTTCCCTCAAATGTATTTTGTTACAACACAGAGCAGCAGTTACTGTTTCAGTTTTCTGTGAGATATTAGTTTGACCAAATCATTGCAGTTCTCATTTAGTTTGGTGGGATTGCTGCTGTTTTTAATCAATGGGAATTGCCATGCTTGTGCAAGTCACACAAACTTGAGTCTTTCAAGACACAGAATCCATTTATTTTCTGATCTGAGACGTGTTGCTTTCCCACCTGGTTGCATTTTGTGAAAGTAAAAGGACTTTGCCTGCGTCTCTTACTGTTGTGATGTTGATTTGAAACAGGAGGATTAGTTACCCAAAGATTTGAGAGGTTCCACTTCGGATGTTGTAGCCAGAATCGTTTGATATTGATAGCCAATAGTATTTATTTCAAGACTAAACAGGTAATATCCTGTCTGAACACTTGTGTATGTAACTAAGGAAGCAATCTGGCTACATATCCAGCTTGACACACAAAAAGGAGCAATATGCTTTAAGTTTTTCTTCAAATCCAGAAACCTTTCATTTCTGTCTCTCCTTGTTATACACTGATGTCTTTGTAAATCAGTGTTGCTTTATCTTGGTGAGATGCCTGTTAGATGGAAAACATGATGGCATTAGATTTTTTTTTTCTGAATAATAATACTAATAAAAAGGCCATTTCTAGTTTTCTTTTAGGGCAAACTTTACTGTTCTGTAAACACAATGTTGGCAGTCATTTGCTAAAACGTCTCATCAACACATTGACTCGTTTCTCCAATGATTCTCCTTACACCACAAATATATTTTTCACTGCTGGCTGATATCTCCAAATGAGTGCTCCAAATCCTTATCTAGTTATTGTGCCTTTGACACCTGGTAGACTTTTAGTTTTAAAGATCTAGTCTGTAATGTCTAGCATTGTCTAGCAATGTCTGAATTATAGCTATTAGTATTAAAACTCTTGTGCAGATCCCTGTTTCTTTTTGCTGACTATGTTGCCAAAACTACCCCGTTGCTGTAGTTTACACACATTTTAAAAACTTGCCTCTTTGCAACCTACTTTAAGTCTTTAAGGCTGCGAAGATGGAAGATATTTTCATGATTTTTAAAGCTATCTTCCATTTGTGGTTAAATGGTTCTGTTCGTCTCACTGATTGCAACAGACACCATTTAAAGATGTTAGCCCTGTGGCATTCTATTTCTTTAATTAGTTCAGCAAGTATGCGAAGCTACGGGTGCTCCTAAAATTGATTTGTTGTTTTTTTTGTGTGTGAAGCATTGTAGGACAAATAATGATAAAAAGCTGCCCAGACAGTAAAATAAAGAATGCAGTTGGAATGTTAACGGGTCCCATCTGCAGGGAGAAACGCAATCATCTAATTTTGATCAATACAGTATGAGGACAGTGAAAATGCAGCATTTGAGAGTGTAGCCTCTGTACATTGCACACATTTAGGTTTAAAGGACGCACATGACAGTTCACCTTTTAAAGTTCTCCAGAACATGTCTTCTCTCTGTGATTTCAGAAAGAAAAGGTCTTGTCTTTTGTTCTTGAAATCAAACCACATTATTGCTGTTGATCACAAACACACCTTAATCCTTCCATGCAACAATACTTTTACTGAGAGAGGACACTCTCTCTTTACATAAAAATGTAAAAAGACATCAGAGTTTTTAATAAAACAAAATAAAGTCATTCTCTTCTTAACAGAAATGACATCATTTTAGAGCCAATTCTATAGGTTCAATTATATAGTTCTGTATTAAAAATAGTGATTTGATTAGAAACCTGTGACTGACTAAACTGCTAAAATTAGAAACACAGGTTTATTTCATCAAATGCAAGGTCACAGGAACTGAGCAGAAACTAATCTTGCATCAGGTCCATTTATTGTTGCTTCGAGCCTTCAAGCCACAAGAAACAATGCACTTTGTGAAATATCAATAAAAGAAAAAAAAATAAAAAGCTGGTTTGTACTTCAGCAGTAAAATATTTTAGGCTCTTTTAATTCACAGCAATATTCTGTATCAAGTATAAGACAATAAAAAGTTGAACAATTGATTTGCTGTTTTCAAACTGGCCCTATCTCCAAATGGGAATATTAATAATAATTTTAAGTATTTTTCCCTCCTCCAAAATCATAAGAAATGTATGACACAATGAGTGCTTGTTTCTTTCTCTGTCAGCATTATGATGGACTTGGATGTTCAGGGAATACACATCTTTTTCAAGTGGAATAGAGTCAAGCCCCCTAAATCCCCAAAGGTTGAATCCTATACAGGAAATAAATAACTGAATGATGCTGTATGTTTGAGCTGAAGACAAAAAATGATTGTAAGATTCCAGGTACTACCTGATATGTATCATGAAAATATATATATAAATAAACATTTACAAAATGCCATTTTCATTTACATTTTTATTGTTTGAAATGTCATGAACTCCACAACACATTAAAAGCCATATATCCTTTAATAAGGCTGTTTAAAAACTGTATGTTGAATAAATCTTCTTCATCTGTAAAGCAGACTTCAGCTGTCCTGACCGTGTCCTGCTCTGGCTTTTACGGTCTCGTTCGTTTAACTGCAGCCGTTTCCTAGACTGTTTTGGTTTTGAGTTCCCATAATTCTCTGGCTCCCCAGTCTAAACTGCTGCTTTTTTTTCAAGTGGATTTCACAGCACTGTTTTATACAAGCCTTTACCACATGAAGCAGACAAGAAAGAAAATGGCTTCACTCAGTCAAGCCACATAAACTCATTGGTTGTTGCCATGATTATACTTTCCTGCTGAGTTCAAAGTGCTGGAAAGAATTTTCTATCCAGGTTTAAATGTCTTTTTTTGATCTCTGGATGACACAAAGTAATAAAGGGGTCTAAGTCCTCTTTCAGACTTCTATCCCAAATAACTTTATTTGGAACATTAAGGTAATAATGTGATTTACTTGAAAAAAAATATTAACAAAAAAATGACAGTTTTATTTAGCTAGAAAAAATATTATTAAACCTAAATTGTTACTCCTACTTAAAGGCTGAATCATGTTTCTTAGTGTTACCCCTATCCTTACCTTAGACGCTGAGTGTCCTGTTGGTCATTGATTTAATAACAAAAACAATATTCCTCTAATAAATGGGAGACCACTCTCATAAGCCAAAAAAATTAAATTCAAGAGTCTAAAAACACTAATATTTTTCATACTCTGTAGTTTTTATCTGTAGACTTGACAATACCAAAAACACATTTCATAATGTCATACTTTTCAAGACTGCATAGGAACCTGGTGGTTTGTCTTCCAGATATAATCTGTGAAACATATCACCTAACATATCTTTTTTTTTTTTTGGTAAGCCAAAAACTTACTTAAAAAACTGTATTCAGTGATTTAGCTATCATCTTGGTGGGATTCATCATCTCTAGAGACCATTCACTGCACAGACACATTTAGCCTACGGCCAGAAACAAATGGCTCCAACCTGATTCTGTCATGCAGCTGTAATGTGTTCTGAGAATTGCTAACTTCTGCCACCAAAACTGGCACTTTTGCAATGGTTTCATTTATTGTTCCTACATGATATTTATATTTTTCACTCCTACGACCAATAGAGTGCGTCAGTTGAGCATTTGGGATGTTAATCATCACATCTTTGTCAAAACGATGCACCGTGACTATCATGTTCAGTCCAGATGATTACCAACACATTAGTATGAAATCATATACACATTATATATGAGACAAGATAAAAAAAAAGGCACAGGATGAATATGGCTTTGTGACACTATAGGATGTCACCTAGAAAGACAAACTAAGATCCTGGAAATGAAGAAATGAATACAGAGAAACTAGTGTTTGATGGGTAATAACAGGAGCAGAAGCCTGATGAGTGCTTCGGTGAAATCGCAGCTGGGGCTGTGACAGGTTGCTTAACTCGTGTCTCTTCACTTTGTTTCCCTGTCTTTGTTTATAGTCCCCCACTGTGCTTTCTTCTTGGTCCTGTGTGCTCCAGCAGAGAAACAGTTTTATCCCCACGTGTATGCATTACCATACCTGCTACACTGCCATTTTAATTTTTTTTTTTTTTTTTTTTTTTACCTCAGAGCACCTGCCTGAGTAAACATCTACAGTGATAGCACTCTAATTATGTGTGCTCTGCAAATGTTGGTCCACAATGAGTCACGTTTCGATGATTCTTTGAATTTACTGCTCAGACTTTTTTTTTAAATCGCCATTTGTATGAAAAACTGAAAAGCACAAACAGAATTTTGGAAAATCTCTCTAGTTTAGTGTAAATATCATATATTTGTTCATTTAGGTGGAACATGTTTAATCACCAAAAGCATAAAAGCCCCAAATTTCCATCTCACAATCTGATTATTGCCTCTGATGCAAGGATCACTGTGTAAAAATGAGCTGAGGATAAAAAATACTGTAAATGACTAAAGATGTAATCCCACAGTACATGTCAATTTATAGCATAAGGTAAGGTGTGCAATGACTTACAGCAGTGGCTGCTTTCTGTATCTAAGATATTAGCAAATTTGCATTTGGGAAAAGTGTAGTTTTCTTCCAAGCTTTCACACAAGCTCATTTGCCATCATCAAAGGCAGAGGTGATTATCTGGATGCTTCTCACAAAACACGCATTTATCACTTTAAGGAGATAATTGGGTGTGAAACCTCAGAGACAAGAGAAGACAAATGAACCACAAGTAAGGAATTATGATAGAGTGCTGCATTGTAACTTTTGTGACTTGTGACAAAGTTTGCCAAGTTGTAGATAATGTCATGCGTTTTACACTATTAATGTTTACACATGGCTAAGCCTACACAACCACATACCTTAGAATAATACAGCACTGAACAGCTGCCATAAAAATGCATCGGCTGGAGATTTAAGAGCTGATTCCAATTTTTGAACATTTGAAAATGTCTGCCGTGTTGATGGCAATTTTGGCTCATTCCTATTTATCTTTAAGATTTATACATGTAGTTTATGTTATGTTTCTGTGGATTTGAAAATTTGATAGTGCATTCATAATGAATTCACAAGAAAAAAAAACCCAAAACATTTCAATTTTTTTCTCCAGAACACAACATTACTGAGCTTTCTCTTTCTATCACTGGAAATTTAAAAATAAGATGCTTTGTCTTACCTGACAGCAATATTTGTACAAATAAAACAACATATTTACAGGGTATCTTCTTTATAAACTAAATTATAGCTCCTTAACCTGTTTATATCTGAACACAGCTTAAAACATAACCAGACAACATTTCTGTGAGGGCAAAAAAAAAAAAAAAAAACTAACTCTGTGTAAATTTGCTAAATTGTTAAGCCAAAATTTTGATTGGACCTGTTCTCACAGCAAAATACAACTTGATACTAAATTTTTAACTATTAAATCCTAATTTATTAAGGCTTTAGTATGTATCTCTGTGTGTGGCTGTTCTAGATTTCATTTTGAGACTTCAGAACAAAACATTATAGACAAACATGAGAAATTTGAGAAGAGGGGATACGATGAGATTCGTCCTAGCCTCGTTTATTTGTCTAGCCACCACAGAACTCATTGCAGCCATCAGGAATACTTGTTAAAACCTTTGTTGCATTAACAAGAGCACTGCGAAACTGGTAACTATCTGCCGTTTCTCCAGCAATTTCTCTTTGCTGTGTAGACCTGTTAAGTTACATAATTGAGTAATCAGTTTATGCCAGCTGGAACATTTGGCAGCTCAGTCTGAGAGTGCTGGTCCGCCTTGTGAAAACATCTTGGAAGGTTCTGTTTCAGACTCCCTCTGTGGAAATTGTATCTCTTGCTAGGCCAGAAAACCTTTAGCTTGGATGATTGCCAAAACGACCAGGTCTTTGTGTTTTCGTTTTGATCTACAATGAAGGGATCCAGTTATTGCATTTTTAATCTGCAGATGTAAACATCGTAATCAAACTAGACTGAGGAGGAAAAAAAGGCATTTTGGAAGAAGCATTCACTGTAAAAGTAAAATGAACAATTTTCTTATTTCTGTTTACAAATCATTTTTCCCAATTTTATACATCAAGGAGTCTGTATTAATTTTTTGATGTTAAAAAAAAAATCGTACTTCCTCTCCACTGCAGAGCATCTGTCTTGATTAATAGGAATACTTATTTCATCATTTAGGCTGATTAATTCCATTAGCCTGTGATGCCTTAAGTCATTCAGGACTGCTGCAGAGGATCAATTTATTGCCATGGCAACCAGTAAGAAGACAAGTAATGAAGCATTTCATCAAATGAACATAAGATAATACCTAAATGTACAAGCTACTCAGTTGATGCAACCCTGTCAAAACAAATGTGAAACAGCACTCGGTGAAATATAACTCTCAATGCAAACTTTTTAATACCCAGAAATCATATATGTCTGTGTTCGCCGACACGGTCCTTGGAAATGGAAGCCATTGATTTTCTCACTGCATCTGTATAGCATCTCCACTTTCCTGCCAGCGCAGCATGTAATATGAGACTGCAAGTTTTTCTCTACCCAGTGCAATCAATTTTGCTCAGCCGAGCTTCATGTCGTGGATGGAGCCTGCCTAAGTACCCCCCCCCAACACACATCCCTTCAAACCCTCTAAAAATGCTTTAAGTGTAATAATTATTATAACGAAGTGCTTGAATCAAGACCCAGCAAATTCAATAACGCCTGGATGAATCAATAGGACTAGTGCGTCACTGCTATGCAGACTGCTGGAAAGTGCACATGGACAAAAGCGCCCAGCGAAATCGAAGAAATCACTTCAACCCTTAATTCCCCATGAAGATGATCTACAACTTCTTATATGTCTTATATGCTATCACTTTTACAGCTTAAAGCAAGATGTGGGTTTTGACTTTAAACTTTAAGAATTAAAGAGTGTTTACTGCTGTTCATCAGGGAAAACAAAATCCAAAATGAGGCTGTATGTGAGTGGGGTCTGTGCATAATGGAGTCTGATTTGATATATATATATCTTAAACACCATCAGCATGTATAAAATTCCTATACTGTTAACAGAAACAATGAGATGCAAACATCCACTTTAGAGACATGCATTGTCGTTTTCAAGAAACGTGTTCAGCCATAAATTACTGTAATGAAAACAAATTAGATTGTGTGGTTTCAGCCTGTACTGGAGCCAAAGCTAACCAAACTGCCAACAGAGGCATTTAAAGAGACTTGCATGGAAATAAACAGCAAATATAATTTATTTTTGACAGATTCTAAAAATTATGCTGAGAGCTAGCGAACAAAAGGAGAATTTTAACATTTAATTTTACTTGCAACTGACAATGTATGCATATTTAAATAGTTTATAATGAAACGGAGTTTCCGCAGAGTGTAAGTCAGCTTTCTGCACAAACCTATTTCCCTACTAATAAATAGATTTTTCTGTACAGTAGAAGAAGAGACAGCAGATTAAACTCAGCTTATAGCTTACCTGTAGCCACTGTGACTGATCACTGCGTCCAGCTGTCCAAGCATTGACCTTGCCCTGTTTGTCCAAACGGGCTTTCCCAGGCTCCCAAGTGAACATGTCCATGTTGAGTGTCCTGAAGATGCTGGAGGCGGTGACCTGGTAGTCCTGGATATGTCCTGACTTCATCCCCAGTGGTTCAGAACAGCCTTGCAGCAACAAAAAGAGACTAACTTGTTTGAACCTTTTTGAACTGCACAACCCCCCCAAAAAAGTACTAAGCACCATAATGCAACTATTTATTTGGAGTAATAACATTCACTCACCTGTCAGCTCACAGCCGAGGAGCTCCATCCGTAAGGTGCAGTGCCTCCTGCAGACTTGGGGGTAAATGCGCACATACTGGGCTTCAATAGGAGGTGTGAAAGAGTTGGCCGATGGAGCGTTGTTATCAACGTTTCCTCTGAAAATCTGTTGAACAGGATGAAATAACTTTAGATGGAGGCGGGGAGAATAGTGAAACAAATCACTTTGCTATAATATGACCGACTATCCACCGCTGTCTCTAGTGTCTACTCCACAGCCAACAAATTGCTGTCATTCAAGGTCAATGAGCTAGAATTACAGTGGAAAAGATATCAGCGATTTTCTACACCATTTGAGCCAAATAATTTATAAGAACAATGGTGTGCTTTAGATTAGTGCCCCCGTTATACAGCAATACTTTCTGTACACTTATAAACCAGTGATAAAAAACAGTATGACAAACTTTCTCATTTGAAAGAAAAACAGACATATAATATTTTTTAAAAAATAATATCTTGAATAGCAACAATAAGAAAAAAAAAAAAAAGACATCAAAAAGATTAAATGACATGAACCTCAAGGACAGATCAACATTGTCACATGTTGTAAACATTTAGGACATTTAGAGATTTGAGTATTTTGTAACTCGGCCAAACATAACAACAGTGGTTTGCTGTCAGGAATGATAGAATGCTGTGTCCCCTATTTGGTGGCTGTTCATTCCCAAATAGTATAAAAATTCAATCTAAAAGTCATAAAAGTGAAGAGGGGTAAAGGGCAGCAGGACGAGCCCGGTGTGTGCTAGCTAATTAAAAAGCCATCTCATCATGTCCTCCACCTCGTCCTTGAATGAGTGCAGTATCTAGTCTCTGAGAGTGCATGTGGCCCAGTCTGTACCCTTCTCTATGTATTATAGAGTAGGAAGAATGAGTGACAGTGGATGTGTCTGTGTGTCTCACCATGTCTTCCTCTTTGCCCTTGACTTTGTATGTTCTCCAGGTCTTCCCATCGTCGCTGTATGCCACTTTGTAAGACTTGACATACTCTGGGCTGCCGATACGTTTTGCACCCTGGGTAATTAGGCCCGTGACCCTCATCCTCCTCAGCAGGTTTATCTGAAGGAGACCGAACAGAAAATGCAAATATTACAAAATTCCATAATAATTTTTTGACACACAAAGAGTACATTAAATGTCTGTCTGTGGTCATGAACAGTGTGAGCATGCTTCTCATAGGGTCAAATCGCCCCACTTTATCTTTTCTGTCAGGGTCATCCATCTCATTCAGAAAATCGGAGGTCAAAAGGAACATTTAATCAATCTTCATGCACCTCAACTAGTATATCCACAATTTGCAAACTGTCAATATGGTGCCAATGTGGAGGAACTTGGTGACCCAAGACGAAAAAAAGGGAGCTAAGATAGACGGAAATGATTAATGATCCCATTTGGGAAACACTGCATCGGGTATTTATTTTATGTACACATAAATTTAAGGTTTTACACAGATGGCTTATTTTGACAAAGTAGATTGGACTTTGTTTTACATATACCAAAATAGAGAATACAAAAAAAACTTTTTAAATTCACTAAAAAAAAATATATATTTTATTTTAACAGCAGTCCTTAGACAGTTAGAATCAGCGATATTGTGTATAAAGTGCAAATCAAAGTAATAAATTTAGTTAAAAACACAGAGTTAGAACGACAACACTCAATAAAAAGTAAATACACAAATTAAAGCAATTAAACACATATCCCCAAAAGAATAAGTTATGTTTCATATAATACACAATCTTAAGATGCAGACAGACCAAATTTATTAATGCTGACAGCATTGGACTTTTTGGTCCTCTAAGTACAAAATACAAAATATTTTGTTTTTAAAAAAATCATTAGAAGGAAGCATCAAGCAGGAAATTCTATCTATTTATGGGAAAAAGAAAAAAAAATGAAATAAATGACACAGACCAGGCAAAGTTAGCACAAACACAACTAATTCAAGGTCGGCTAAACGCTGCCTGCTTAGAAGAAATGTTGGTCCTTGAGCAAATTTTGTTGATGACCATGGCTAGGAAAAAAATGATTTTTATGATGCTGTTTCTTAAGGATAATAAAAAAAGTTTTGGCTCTAGGAAAAAATGAGCAAAAACATCAACAACAAAAAAATAAATCCTGTTTAACAAACTTTGTCTAACACATTAACAAATATATAAGTATTTATTTATTGGATTAAATTCAGTTTGCAGAGAAAAGCCCAATTTTTTGATACATCCTTAAACCAGCATTTCATTTTAATTACCCACAGGGACCCCTTTTAGAGCCTCAAAGCTGCAGTGACCCTTACTTTCACATTCACAGCATTTCTTTGCTCTTCACAATTTTCTCCATAGAGACGAGCCCTTCTTGCACTAATTAAAAGCCTTGTCACTAAAAAGGCCACTGCTGGGCTAATTGTTGGTGATCCTTCACATGTTTAATGACCACTCAGAAAAACACCTCTGTCACTTCAGAGCTAATTGAGATATATTTTCTTGTTTAAGTGAAGCTGTGTGGACGTTTGGCTGCAGACGTACAGGTATGAATATCATTTAGGAGGAAACAGACAATTACACTGCAGCACTTGAAATGCACAAAGGCTTTTTTTTAATGACTCTGAGAAACACAGGAAAGACCACAGCAAATTTAGTGCTTAGCAGATATGCATAAGCCCCCTTAAACCAGTTGTTCTTGATGAGACCAGCCATCTATAAACAGATTGAATCTAAGAGTTAAAGTAACATATCTAATGATTACATTTGAAAAATTTTGTTAAAGAATTAAATAAATAAAAATAATTAATTCTAATATAATAATAAACTTAATGAAACAGTGGATGTTTTGACAAAGACTGGTGTTATTTCACTGTTGAATATAAATATGCATTATACACTAGTGTATTTTGTTAAAGAAGATCAGCACATTTTGCTGGAGACACAAAGGCAAAGAAAAGTAACGCTGCGTAGCAGTTTGGGATGAACTTTTACCCTTTCACCATTTCAACTTTCCCTTCTTTACCCCAAATATGCACACAATATCTCTGCGTGCATATTTCGATGAATAAAAGCAGCCTCTAAACAAAAGAAATTCTGCATGAAATGATTTCTGATCCCAAAGTTTTAAAAGAAAATCCCTGTTGTTTGCACAGTATGAATCATCTTGTTTTGCCTTCAGTGTGTAACGTTCAGTGTGGAAAGCATTTGCACCATCCTGAGACTGATCCTGTGTTTGGCTGTAGTCCACAGTCTTCTCAAAGCAGCAAACACACTTTTGAACACCCTCTAATTTCATCTGAACTGATATTTGTTAATGCAAAATCAATGACCACATTCTTAAGGTCATGTGCAAACATGTCAGACAATTTATTTAGAAAGAAGGGATGCAGCAGAAAACAAAAACATTTATTAAGTTTGGAGTGAGCTAGATTAATAGCTACAAAAACAAAATTAAATACAGGATTAATTTAAAATTTCAGATCCAGCACTTGAAGGAATAAAACTATTCTGTTGCTGTAGGTGATTGGTTTACTTACGTCATATTAGAAGCTGAAGTCTTTTGCTAAACAATGCAGAGCATCAATTTTTTTTTTCATAGTTTCCATTAAGGGCTCTTCTGATCTCCAACAGCTTGTTGTTAACAGGATAAATATTTATTCCTACAAAAACAGGCTTCTGGTACAAAAGAGTGTCTGACCTATGAGTGCCTGAGCTTCCATTTGTTGTTAGACCACAATTAATTTCCATATGCACAGCAATCAAACTAAGATGCAAGACTTCACCCACACACAAAAACAGACATGGAAAGGTCAAGAGTATAAAAAGCATAAAAACATGCCCTCTGATGATTACATACCAACATTACAACTGCAGAGGGATCTGCAACATCATTCCAATAATTAGATTGTCCTTGAAACTACCTAGAAGACCTGTGGCACTGTGGTGTAAAAATGCATGAGAGCAAATGTATTTAAAAAGCCACAACTGCCTCCTTGGTGTTGCTTTAAAATAACAAAAAAAAAAAAAACAATATTTGTCAATATTTTGTCGTTTCATTCCTTCTTTTTTATGAAGAAGAAAAAGGAGAAGGAAAAGCTCATGGCCTGCATTACAAACATGATTATAACTCTCCATAAGAAAATATTGAAAAAAAAAAATGCTGTAATAGTGGCATCTCAACAAAAAATGATCGTCAACAGCCAAGAGCAAAAGCAATCTTGACAGAGTCACAATAGCAGCCATCACCAGTGATATGCAAGCATTTAATCAGTGTATTTTGACACAGGGTCATTACAAAAGCTCAAGCATGTTATTAATGGCACAAACAAAAAGCCTAGACCTAAAAGCAACATAGATTTTTAAAAAAATGTTTAACAGGAAAACTGTTACTGATATACAGTTTAGTTGATTCTCAATTAATATTATGGTGTTTCTGATATACTCATTTATGCACACATGCTCTCAGTGGTGATGAAACGCACATGTCCTGCCTCTAGCAGCAGGTTTATCTTCAGTCTGCGTTCAAGGACATTTTTTTTCCCAGTGTATAGGAGCAAGAAAGAGGAACAACCTGCTCTGACAGCACAGCCACAACTGCCTTATCAAATTTGTGTAGATAAATTACACACAGTACAAATTAGGTTATTGCTCAAAGTGCTGTGTGTATGTGCAGTAAGGCATAGGCATACGAAAAATCCCTAGACCTGCATGTCCAAAAGGCTTTATTTAGTTACTGTCATCCTACAACTGTGAAATAAATTGTGAGACCAAAACCTCTTTTTAGGGTCACAGTTCAGCCACAATGAACCACAGAGTATTTTAATATTGACTGTCACACTGGAACGAAAGAGGAAGAGCTCACAGCAGACAGAAAAAAAAAGGATTTACTCTTTCTGGAATAGATTGATTTGCAGCTGATTTGTGACCAGCACAAACACTGTTTTGGTATAAAAAAAAAGGCTTCTGTTGGGAATTATTGAAGAGATGCATGAAGGGCCCGGACACACTGATTGTTGAGATGCGTCCTGTTGCATATGTATTACTGGGAGTTCTTCTATCAGAATGCAAAATTTAAGTAGGATATTATGTAAATAAATTATGCAGCATGATTTGTGCAACCCTTCAGCACAGCTTCATTTTGTTTGAAAAATCAGAAGGAGATGCTATTAGAAATACTCATTGTAGAGAAACACTAAAATTGTTTGCAGCTTTTGTGTGTGTGAGTGTGTGTGTTTTTTTGTGTGTGTGTGGGTGTTTGCTTGTTAGGTTTGTGCTGGAAGTTGCTTGGATGGAATTGTTCATCTTTTCATCACCATTGTCTCTGAGTGAAAAGAAACATTTCACCAAATGAGGAGGATGCAGTTAGGCACTGGTTTATTTTTACCATCTGAGTAAAAATGGTAAGTTTGTTTAATGATACTTGTGTAAAGGAACTCATTTATCAAATTACACCCCATGAAATTGGTTTTTACTGAATAAAAAGCACAATTTAAATATTTTACTGAAGCAGCCTAGTAGGACCATGCTGGCTTGGTCTCCTTATGTTGAGACATAGTTGTGTGTTGTAGGTAAAGTACATGCTTTTGATTATAAACAGATCTAATAATGGCTTGGTGCTAATTTGCAGTGCTCCCGACTGTCTACTCTGGTCAATCATGATGCCAAAATTGATCCAGATTGCAAGTCTGTTCAATCAGCTAAATAAACAATCTCTTCTGATAAGAGCAAAACAGTGCGAGTTAAATATTTTAAACAACATAGCATGTGGTGACTGCAGGCTCATCATCCATCATGCTTGTAAGAGAAAGTAGCATTGTCTAAGTTGTTAGTAAAGCTCTGCTTGTTTAATTTACTTTTACTTACAAAAGATTACTTTGATCATTAGGTCAACTGACAATGTCTGTGTTCAAAGACGTGCACAATATAAATAAATTAACAACAAAACAGACCACTCCCATCAGTGCTTTTTTGAATAGCATTAAGTTACCAAATTACTCAGAACGCAACATGAATGTAGGTGCCTACAAACACAACAGAACTCATGGAGATCTGCATCCAACCATTATGTCATTAACTATGTAACTTCCATTAAAATAGACCCGCTTAGCCTTCACAAGTGATTTGTATTGTTTCATTTTTCCAACGCAGCTGGCTGAAGCAATATCTTGCTGATATTGGTGAGACCGGCAGCATATTTCCCTTGAGTGTTCAAATGCAATTTTGTGAGCTGGATGTGGTGAGGCTGTGGAAAACTTGCATTCTCACAGTACATAGGCGTGTGAACGGCAACAATCGTCTGCAAACAGACAAATTAAAAGCCTGCAAACTAAAACAAACACAGACACATATTCTGTGTTTTGTCTGGGACTTTGTAATACGTTGCTACAACAATGTGGCGCTTTGTTTGTTTGATTGATGCCTTTGTTGAGGCTGACATCCAGAGGTTTAAGGTTATCTACTAGGGAAAAAGGTGAAATATATAAAGACAAAACTGAGCCCAATTGAAAGTGATAAGATTGTCATCTGTCAATATTAGCCTGTTTCGAATGACAGACATGTGGTCTTGCCACATCACTGCACCCTACAGACACACCACTGACTTTTTAGCTTAATCCTAAAACACTGACATGCCTGTACACTTCTGTACTCATGTCCCAATTACCCAGGCCCTCTGTAGAAACACACAATGCCTGCAGCATCCCGCGCAACATCCCACATGGCATCATTAAAGTCAAACACGCTGCTTGAATTTTTTATGTCCCTTTCTCCTCACCTTTTCCACATGTCGGCTTCCTTTCCTCTTTTACCCCCACCCTTTTTTTTTTCTTTTAGAAATTCATTTTTGCCTTGCCTCACTATTCTTTTCGTGCTACGTGCAGCCTGTTTCTCCACCATTCTGTCGCAGTGTAGTGTGCTTTTTCTATTATGCCTCTTTCATGGTTCACTGTCTTTCTATCACATATCAGACAACAGCACGCTTCAAAGCTTGCCGTCACTCATCATCATCACAGTCATACAAGAGAAAGAAAAGCCATAACCAGGCTGAAAGACAAACAAACAAACACACACACACACTTAAAAGTATCTGATTAAATGTAAATACTAGATAATATAATATCTTTCTATGTGGATTACTGAACCATGAGAACATTTTGTCACCTGCCACCATAAAAGATAAGTGATCGTAAATTGTCTGTGTGTGCATGTGTGGTTTTTGTGTGTTTGTTAGCAAAATGTCTCATGAGTCAGTGCATGGATTTTACCAAAACTCTCAAAAAGTAATCACTGGATGTACATCTACAACACTGACCCAACTCAAGAAGGCCACCATAGCTAATCAACCTTAGCAGATCCAAAGATGGCTGTAGCTCAGTCAGTTTTATGGAGACTGAGCCAAAATATGATGTGGTAGTAGCTGAGAGTCATTCCCAACACATTCTTTGAATGCTAACAGATTGCACAAGATCTTTTTTTTTTAAATTGCAAAGAAGTTTTCTTACTTTGAGTGAAAAAAAAAAGGGGGGGGGGGCATTGTACTGTTTCTGTCAAAGCATAAGGTTCAGGTTTAAGTATTTTTTTTTGGATCCATCTAAACTTCCTACTTCATGTTTACTTTATATTTGCAATAGTTCTTGTTTTTTGATGGAAATAAGTTTCTCCGCTGGATCCATTATGACTTGCTTACCTGCTGTCTGCTCCGTAGTAATGGTTGCCACTCGGATCTCATCAGCCCCAGTGTGTTTTTACTGACTGACAGTTTTGATAAGTGGAAGGATACTAAGGTTTGTGACGTTCTCTGGTCTTTTTGTACCTTTTATCCACTCTTTTCCTCTTTTGTTTCTCTGTGGAGTCGAGATGCAGATATCCAAGTACTCACAGCTGGTTAATTTAATAATCACGTCGATTCAATTTGGCAATTATTTTATTTTATATTTTATTTTTTTGCAATAACAGAAGATTTTAAACTTGTGATTACATGGCGTAAGATTCACTTTAGAAGAAGGGGGTTTCTACAAAAGGACCATCTGCTTTGTTAATTGTATTAGTTTTATTAGTACAAAGACAAAATGTTCTGTGTGTACATGAAGTCAGTCAGTCATGTGGTAACCATTACCTTAGCATAAAAAACAACAACTCTTTTTTTAACCCAGGTCTCCATTGCGAGTAAGGCAGTGCCATTATTTTTACTTAAATCATTGCTTTGTGTAGTGCAATCTACAATACTTGGTCTTCCAGGAAACAAAAACACAGGATCAGGGCAGAGCTGGCAAGAACTGAATGAATGTATGTGATGTGCGGAGCTTATCGATCTGTTTATGTCTCTCTTTGAAAATAAGCACCGCCTAATGGCACAGCATGAATGTTAACATTAACAATGAGTGAGAGGGAGAGTTTCATGTATCAGGGCTTTGCTGAAATAAACACAAACTTTTCTTTTCCCATTTCTGAGCTTGTTTTCAGATAAAAGCCCCGTAGGTGGTTATAGAAACACTCTATGATACAAAAGGCAAAAAAAGCAGGGAATTGAACATGAAAATTGCTGTTCCTATTGCAGTAGGGACTAAAATTAAACATCAAAATGACTCTGATAGCATAGTAATTTGCACCTCAGAGTTTATACATATAAAAACACATCAGATTAATATGTCGGATTATTTAAATATTGTGCCATAGTTTTCTTGGAAACCTCACTAAAGTCAGTCTAATATAAATTTGTAAAAATAATACATGTAAAAGCTGCTTCTGCGGTGTAATACCTAATATTCTACTGAGTGGGGCTGCATGAACATTTTAGTCAGTACTGACAACATAATTGTTGATTAAATCTTTATTGTCCTACATTCCTGCTAATGTACAAACCTTAGCATCAACAGAATTAGCCTTTTTAAAAATGTTCATTTACTTTAGGAAAAAACATTTTTTGATGGAGATTAAAACTTAATGAACTGTGTAGCCCTTACCCCTCTCCAAACTCCCTTATATGCAGAAGTGCCTAAATTGAATATGGTATGTTACCGCTATCATATTTGTTCTTTGTGACACACATGAAAAGGCATTTAGTTTTTTTTAGCTTGTCACACCAACTTATGGAGGCATGCTACCATTGTTGTCACCCCATCCAGCTAATAATAATGCACTTAAAAAGTCTTTTACCACTGAGCGCATCAAAGAAAATGCATATATACAACTGTTTACACTTTCTCATCTCATTCATGTTAACTATTAAAGCCCCAGCATTCCTCAAAGCGATGCAGATCAACATCCACCTATCAAAGAACCATACCAAAGAACTAAATTCATTCTGTGCTCAGAAAGGATGGATGGAGTTTGCTTTGGAAAAACCTTTTAAATGTTATCATGCACAATCTCATATAATATTGTGAGATCTTACCAGATGTGTTAATAATTGAAGGATAAGTCTCAGCTACTACTCCAACGAGTTTAGCTCAATATTTGTAAAACTGACTGATTAATAGTCATTTTTGTGTTGCCTAAGATTAATTATTTGTGACAGCCAATTTGAATCGACTCAAAAAATTAACGAGTTTCACATGCACAACAATTTATTACTTTCTGAAGGTTTCTTATAGCCTGTCCAGTAGTTTGTGTGAAAAGACAGACAAAGTTGATTAAAAGGTAATGCCAAATTTATAAACAATGTATCGTGCTTGGAGTAAATATTGGGGAGGATGGTCAGCTACTACTCACCAAATATTTATCTCAATACAGCCATTTTTATGTTTGATAAGGCTGCTTTGTTGTGGTGGCGGACATACTGAAAAAGGTTCATTTCAAAAGTTAATCTCTTGTAGAGTTACATTAAATTATTACTTTATAAGAGTTTCATTAAAACCTATACACTGCTTCATGTTGTACTTTGCTAACACAAATGTATACACATGCTCACACACACAGACATGGGCAAAAAAAAATATTTACTTTTTTACCTTTGGCAGCGATTGATAAAACCAGTACAAGTGTATAGAGTAAAATTTCTTATGCAAAATAAACATTAAAACAAGCAATAAGCTAACTGAAAAGCAAAAAAAAAAAAAAAAAAGCGTCAGCACTAATTGAGACAGGTTAGGTCCTGATAAAAGCATTAATTTATTTTTCACACCAACATTTGAGTCTGTTCTAGCATTAAACTTGCCCTTTTCAGAGATCTTTTTAATCTAAAGGTTTCCATTTGCAATTTGCCATCAAATGTAGCATATCTGTATTTAACCTTGTGAGTTAAATCTGAAGCACAATCCTCCTCCTAATCCTCACCTACAGACAAGTGATGCTACAAACACGGAAATCTAAAAACACTGGTTAAATTTTACTATTTCAAGATGGAAACAGCAAGGGGTTACCAGTAATTAAGGCTGCACCTGTGTCTTAATTTAGTTTTATCCGGCTGTGGCCCAGCTTTGCATGTCGCCTGTCCTGTGACAGTGCTTTACCTGGATCCACGGCCATCTGTCGTTTTCGGCAGCAGTCCAGGCATTGACCAGGCCCTTCTTGTTAAGGCGTGCAAAGTACGGGTACCATTTCTGCAAGCCGAACAGAGCGCGGTGGGTGGAGGAGGCTGTGATCTGTTGGTTGGAGATGATACCGCCCTCCATGCCCAGTGGTCCGGAGCATTCTGAGAAAAGAGAGGGAAAAGACAGATGAACCTTTCAAAAAAAAACTGAGGCGGAAAAAATGTCAGCAACTGCACCTAGAATTCCAGAAATATCACAATATTGCAGATGTAGGGTCAAAAATCTTACTCTTTCCTGTTTTCATATAACAAACATAAAGGTTCCCAATGTGATCAGTACAGTAGATCCATTTAGGTCAAACCCGTCAATAAGTAGACTCCTCTCTGCATTCATACTGCTCACATTAGACTGACTTATTTGAAGCTTTTGCCTTCATTTTTTTTCTATCAAAAACAGAACCCTTAGGCTTCCTCCTCAGTAGCTGTAGTCACTGCTGGCCAGCGTTAACCCCAGAGTCAGCAGGCCTTGTAACAACTTCAAATACCTTCACTGCTGCAGAATTCAAGTGAGCAGCTAAGACAGCATTATCTTCTGAGAAAAGCACTGTTGTGTCTTTAAGCGGTTTGTTTTGCCACTTAATCCTAATTGGTATGTCCAGGCATAGCAAATGCATTTTAAGAAATATACCTGAGGTAAAAGGCATTCTTGCAAGGTTGATCCAATAAAAAAACACTTGCTCTGCAAAACACGCACCTTTCTTTGGCCTCCATAAAAAAATAAAAAAAAAATTAGAAAACATTTGGCAAGATAATAATAGAAAACACCTGAAAGACAATATGCTTGTAGAAGGAACTGGGGCATGTAAAAATAAAGTTTCACATTCAAATTTATTAGATAAAACTGAATGTTAAAAGCTGCTCATTTACACATAACATTTACTACCTTTTTCACAGTTTTCCCTCAAAACATATGAGGGATTCTGAGATTCCTCTAGTTCTCCTCACGTTCACTAAAATATATTACATTTGTAAACTGTATAGCTTTGTTTTTACAAGATAACTGAGCTTGTGCAAAGGCATCATGATGGAAGAGCAATGATACGGCTCCCTGCTGTTCAGCGACGGTTGAAGTGTGATATGAAACAGCTACAGCACATTGGCATTAAAATTTAATAAGGTATGTATAAAGTTCCTCAAGAATCCTTCAGCCTGAACAAACTGTTAGAACAAAAAATGTCTCCACTCAATGCCCCATCATGCAAACCTTTTTCTTTAATATGCAATATTCTCACTAAAAGATGGATAGAGACTGGATTTACATTGAAAATCGTTTCTATGTCACAGACATGCTCCACTCACGCCACTTCTTCTGGCCTCCAATGCAGCCCCTAGCCTCAAAGCTTTGCTGAGGCTTGGCTGCATCTTCAGTGAGACGCTTAGGTTTTAATTAGTATTTAAGTCAAGAAAATAGTTGACATAAATGCAAATGATTTTAGCTGAGGAGAGCTTCTTTTTCATTTTCAAATGATGAATTGAAAATGATTGCTGAATAAAACAACCACCCTTACATCTACTGCCTTCTTCACAACCATGTCACTTTTACCACTGAAATGTTAGCATTAATTCAAATAAATTGAATCCATAAATAGATTATCATTAAAACCAAATGATGCTGAGGATACTTTCTTTTAAAAGAGTTACCAGGAAAGAGCTAATGGTCGTTGGATAGCTTATATTTTCTAAAGACACATCATTACTGAGCATTATTAAGTGCTCAATGGATGTTCTGACAAGTTGTATAAAGGCTACAATGAATCTGTTTTCATTTTTCATTAGTGCCAAAGGGCATGGAAGTAAAGCTGAAAAATAAATTTTAACTATGAAAAAAAAATGGAATTTATTTTGGACAACTTTTTTATTACATTAAAACGGTGAAGAAACCATGTTGTGTGTTTGTTTTGGTCTTCTAATTTTTATTTTTTCTAAATGGAAACACATTTCAGAATTACAGCAAAGAAAATATTTACCAAGGAGAGGACGTTTGGAAGACATTTTTTCATGAGGAAATTTATGCAAAAGAAATACGAGGGAGGAGACTTGGGCTGCTAACACTAAAAAACCCAGTGCTGGTCTCTGAGCTCTCGGAGCACACTTCTAGTGATCAAGTATCCTGTATTTAATCTCAGTGATACACCACTGTATTGTGTTCAGAAAGAAAATGAAGTTGGAAGGTTTCCTTGAATTCTCTCTTGAGTATTTCTTTCTAATGAGAAAAGGGATAAATGAAATGTTTTAAAGTGGGAATGTTTGAAAAGGTGATTAACAGATAATACTTTACCTGCTTTAGATAGCTCTTTGAACGGCCTCAGTTTGGAAAAAATCTTTTTGTTCTGACCAGATTGAAAAGCTAGCAGCTGGTCTGAGTGGAGCCATGATCAAAATGGATTGCTGACATTTTAAAACAATTGCAATCTCAAAAAGTTCATAGCGGGTTGTGCAAATGTTAAATATATAAAGCATTACATTGCAAACAATTTTACATTTCACAGTTATTCTGACATCCCTGCCTGAAGTGCCTTAGGTGCACTGGAAATGCTTCAGCTAGCTGATGCTGTCACCATTCATGCTTTCAAATAACCATAGAATTCTATGTAATTAACTGCATAATGCAAAATAAAGTTTGCAAGATAGCAGCTATCCACTTTGGTCTTGGCCCCATTTAGACTAGCTATTAGTGCATCAATCTGCTCAGAACTGATTTAATTTATTCACTGAGGTACCTGCAGCAGGTAAGATAATGATTATTTACAACCATTCCATAGAACCCCACTTCAAACTACCTTTCTTGAATGAAGTAATTAAAATTAGGCTGCAAACTTTGACATTCCTATGTGTGAACTGGTGTGTATCTGGAAAAAAAACAAATTACCCACATTACGAGTCCCACTAATGTGTCTGTTCACAAATGATTAAACAGATGTGTGTAAAACCATGAAGAGGGAAAAGCAGAGAGAGCTTCAAAGTGTCCCTGAAGAATGAAAAGTATGTCACGCTCAGACTTTAGTCAGCGCCACAGATGGCTCAAACTGACTAAACTGCAAACTGTAGCTGAACTGTGTCCATGCAAAACCAGCCTTTAGGGGAAGCCTGAAGCAATAACCACCTGAACGCTATGATGCATCCTTCAACATTTTAACAAAACGCCTACGCATTTCAAACCCAGTGCTTACAAACAGATAGAATAGGCACACACGTACCAAGAGACAATAAAACTGGCAGTGCTGAGAGCTCTGAGAAGGCTTGCACCACGCAAGAAAGCCAAGAGACAGGAGAGAAAGAACAATGAAAACAACCTTAGCACAACTCATCCAGCTGCTAAAACTGTGGGGCTCGAGTCAACAGGGAGCCAAGGAGACATTGAGTAATGTCTGAGGAGAGTCCAGGGAGGATCGACTGGAGGCTGGAGGAAAGAGAATGTATGTGTGTGGGTGTGTGTGTGTGTGTGTGTGTGTGTGTGTGTGTGTGTGTGTGTACTGACAGAGATGTGTTCATATATTCCAGTAAGGTAAATAAGTTTTCCTTTCCTTCTTCATTGTGTGTGACTCACTGCTTTCAGACTGGTGTAGGTGGATGTGGATGCCCCAGCCTCCTGCTTGAGTTCAGAAAGCTTCTGATTTTACAATCTCAGATGGATCAATCTAAGTCGGTCCTGTTGAAAAGTTAAGCTAGGGACAAACAGCTTTTATGTTTTTGTAAAAGTGATTCCTATTTAAACTAAAACCTGACAAATGAAGACCTTTATAGGATCTTTGTAGTTTTAAATAAACCACTACAGAACCTTTGAAATGCATAAGGTTTAATTAAAATTCCAAGATGAATACTTTTTTTTTCATTTATTAAATTTAGATATTGGAAAAAAGTCTAACTCAAAGATCTTTATATTTGAGAGGATTTTACACACTCACAAAGTTATGGAGCAATCATTTTTTCCTATCAAATATATATTTCATTCTTCTTCCGTGAATTCAAAACTGAAGATTTACTGAAGATTTATTTGAAAAAGCGTAATATATTAATGAAGGTTTATAAATCAACTTCAGCAGGTCCAAAAAGAAAAAGAAAAATCCAAGAGGGACTATATTTCAGAAACCTTTTCATTAGAAATCACTAGGGGTGTAATGGTACATGCATTCATACAGAACAGTCGCGGTGCTGACATCAGGGTGCATCTAGTCAAACAAAAACAATGTTAGTCACAGTTTCCTGTTGATCCACAGCAGCAGAGGAGAGCAAGAGGTGGACCTATGGAAAGCCAAAAAGGTCATAAATCACACGTCTTCAAATGTCCGATGGAGTCTAATGAACACATTTAAATACATCGCCAGGCATTTTATATACAACACGTGTGCAGAAAAAGCACACTTCCACTCCCCTAGTTGCTCAGCTAGGTGAGTGTTTAACATATTGTTTTTATTATGTAGTTTTTATATTGGGAGATATTATTCAGTGTAGTGCCTTTTTTTCCATCAAGTGGCTTCAAGGTCAAACAAACACCCATTTTTGCACTATTCTCAGATGAGATATACCTTTCGTTTTGGAGTTTATGAAACTATTACTTTGACACATGGCCTCTAGAACACTGGTTACAGTTCGAATTGGATACATAAGACAGCACAATATGACTTTTATTCGTTCAAATTTTATAGTGAAGTTACCAGTTGACAAATCCTTCTCTGCTGTACACGGCCTGCTACCTTAGGGCCTCCCTTCTAGCAAGAGTGATTTGTTTTCCTGTCTTTGCTTCTAGGAGGGTTATTGTTTGTTTAAAATAAGTGAAAAGAAAAGTAGTGTAAGTGCATTTGTTTCTTTTTCTCATTGTACCAAATCCATACAGAACCTTAACCCCAAAATTGAGATAAAAACATGATTTATCTGGATTGCTAAACCCCTAGAAATCACACAGTGCAGTATGACTGTTTCCAGCACCAAAAAATATAAAAATAAAAAGGAATTTAAAGTCAGAATAACAACCCTGAAAAGGTTATATTTACAAAAAGGGGCAAGATAGCTATTGTGGTCAAAGATTATCTTCTCCTTTGACAGTGAAAAGGTTAATTATAAAAATCAGCAATAAAACTCCTGATTAGATCTAAAGAATACAGGAAGTTCATATCAATAAGTAATCAATAAGCAATATGTTCACTTTAAATTTGTTAGCTTGTAGAATTACTGCAGATCTCAAGTGCAGCTGTGGTGGCTTTCATACAACATGTGATAAAAGTTGAATCTGAAAACAGAATCCTATCCAGTTTTCTGAGTGAGACCTGATATCATGGATCAAGAAACAATGTTGCATCAGCATAAACTATTTGTCTAGATGTTTTACCTCTTGGCCAGCACTCTCATGAGAGATTATATGTGGATGTTGTGACAAGACAGTGCTGCAAACTTCGCTCCTCTTCACCTTGTGGCAATGATGGGCCTTTCCTAACGAGCTGCCTGCCAGTCGTCCGTCAGAGCTGCAGTGGCAGCCAGCCCTCGGGCCTTGCCCTGCTGGCCTCTGAGCATATATCAGCCCCGCGACAGCACACATCACTAACACCAACACCAGCGTGCAGTGACAGCTGAATCCATCTCCCACAAGCCCTGCCTACACTCTAAACAAATTACTACTCCAGTGAAATTAATGCCAACACACCAATACTAATGAGCACGCGAGCAAAAAGAGAGGATAAAGGAAGGAATAATAAACGGATGAAACAGATGTCAGCCGTATAACGGAGGTTTCACAGGTGACAAATGAGGCTGCGTGCAATGCAGATGTATGCACAGTTTTATGTGCTGTTAAGTATTTAAATTTGAGAGAGAGATGGCAATTAACATTTAAATTCAAAGCATTATGCCAGAATTATACAGAGAAACAAACAGTAACACATGCACAAATCTCTTCAAACCAGTTCTGTGATGACTAATACATGATTTTCTAAGACTGAATGAAGCACTAATGTTCTAGTTGAAAACCCCAAAGGCCTTTATTTCTCTTTCTAATCTATACCAGGAACATTTTAACAACCATTTTCTACACTTGTCAAAATAATAAGCAAAGAAGAAGTACACTACAGAGCAAGTACAACAAAGCTGGGCTTGTGTGATTTAGCCGACTCATCAAACCTAAAAGTTCACTCAGAGATAATAATACAACAGTGCTTCTGATCTTTGTTAACACAGGCTTTCCCCTTCAGGTGTGTCTACACTGAAAGGAGGCTTCACGCATCATCTGATGCTTTTTTCACACAAAATTTACCAATCAAGCTGAACGATCATTCAGAAGCATGTGAAGAATTAAGAAATCATTATTACACCCTTTACTTCAACTGGGACAAGAGAGGAACACAACACAAAATTGTTTATTGTGCCCAAACAGGAGGTTTATTACTAAACATTTATGTCAAAGCTCTTAAACTTTTAAAATATTCTTGAGTTTATTTAACTCAGACAGGTTCAAATTGATGAGCATATTAATTAATCTGGCTTCATTATACATCATTTACTTCTCATTTATACAGTGAAAATAAAAGCCTGCATGCTCCATTAAAAAGGCATTAACCAATAACCAATAACCAATGTAAACAATGACCACTGAATACTTTAAGCAGATTTATAAATAACTCCATTATTATATTTAGTCTAGTCTTTCTCCAGAACTTGTAATCGTTTGCTCGCATTGCAAAAAGATATTACAGCAATAAAGGCTCAAAAGGTGTGAAATAACACATTTTATGTTGCTTATTTTTGCACGAGGTGTCATTAGATGTGATGCTGAACCCCAATCAATTAATTTGATTTTTATACTTCTATATAGTTTGTTTAGTATGTAACTCTAGCCATATGAATTTTGAAATGATTGCACATGAGAGCATAGCTGAAATAATCAACAAAAATACTGTGTGTAATGATGGGGGGTTGTTTAGTGACTGTCCCATGTAACGCCCTTTTTATGTCACCATGTAGTTTTATTCAATGTAACCTGGTCTGTAGGTTGTATTACTATCCCCTTCAACAAAAATAATAAACCATTTAATTATGAAAAAATATCTATTAGTCTTTAACCATGGTCATTTAAGCAATAAATGTCATTTAACAACTCTTGTTGTTTACAGCAGTAACACTCATATCATTTTTCTGTTGAGAAGCCAAACCAACTAAAGCAAAACTGTAATCTAACTATTTAAAGTTTCTCTGATATTTCACAAGAATATATTTTGGCAGGAAATAGACACGGCTCTTTTTGTCACTTCTCACTTACAATTAGCTCATTGAAGTCAGCACTGAAAACACTGTAATTAGTATAAGAAAGGGAATTACTAAAACATCTCTTTCACCCAATTTTTCCACACCTATTACAGTGAGGTAGAGCAAGAAAATTGCGAGTGTCTTCATCTACATAAGCTAGTAGTGGCAGGACCTGCCCACACACACAATGTGGGCTTCAAGAACAAGTTGGAGGAGATGACGACTGCTCATCTTACAGGCATCCACTCACTGTTTCTATGCACACTAGATTTTGGGGACTAGCAACTAAATATACAACCTAGTTGAGGAAAAAAACAACTTCAAAACAAATTTATTTTTCGCTTTTGAAAAATGAGATTTTTTTGGAATAAATGCATACACAAGCATTTGTACATGTTTGTGTTTTTGTGGGATGTGCAACAGTCAGGCTGGACATAATTAGGCTTTCACCTTTACATCTAGAGAAATAGGTGTTATTGAAACACCAACAAACAAAACAACTAGTAAACCATAAAGCGAAATGACTTTGTTGGAAACACTGACACCTGGTCCTGTCTCTCTACATACCTCTGACTCAAAACACTACAACTCAGGTTTTACTTGAATGTTTGACACTTCAGCTTTCCTCCCTCTGAGAAGATATCTCACAGATCACTGTAATAAATTTCCATTACATTAAAAAGTAAACAGGACGGTATCTGACTGACCTTGATTTATCTGAATGGGATAGAAATTATGCAACTGACTGCTTTGTGACTTACACAATGTTGCATTAGAGTTCACTGCAAGGTTTTCTGCATTTCTAAAGGCACACCAAAGATATAAAACTCAAGGAAATATATTTTATATATATTCTCCCATAAAAGCAAACTATTATAAATGTATAATCATATTCTTCTTGGTGCAGCAGACACACGCTCTCGCTATATAATTGTCAGCTCAATAAAATAGTTTCTACCAGAGTCCAGAACGTGCAGCTGACAATATTACAATGAAGCCAAGCCCAAAACTATCACCAAGGCTGTGACAGTGGCCAGAAACAGTGAAAGCTACGCTGTTAGAGCTGTTAAATTGCCACCGCAGGCTGTCAATGGTAACGTGTTACTACTGGTTAAAAAAAACAAAACAAGTGTCTCGACCTTTGGAAAACCAACAGCCATGCTCCAGTTGTCAAATCATGTTAAGTTCAGTAAAAACTTATATGTTTTTGCCTGGAGGATAACTTATTACTTGTTCTCTCCTCTGCAGTATGTTAAAAGAGAGAAAAGTCTGAACTTTACTTTAACCAGGTTTTTACTTTTAAGACTGAGACACTAAACATCATGAGCAACCTTCAGATAGTTATTCTGAAACGCCAAACGGTTTATTATGAGTAATCTAATGAACTATGTCTGGACACATTCTTCCGCTGTATCCTATTTATTTAAACAGCTGTACAGTAGAGACACATTACCCAGAATTCCACCTCCACTGTCCGAATATAAGGCGAACCTTTGCTTGTAATAAATTTGTTTTTGTTTGTTTTGTTTTACCTGTCAGCTAAATGTATGCATCTTACAAAAGTTTGAATGAGGGGCTATTAGATAAGTCCTTGCTCACATTTATCTATTTTACTGAGCTATCATGACTCGATCAACATTTTTATCTTTTCTTTCATTTCTTAGGCTTTTTGTCTGTATTCAGAAATGGTGATAATAGTCATGTGAATTTTCCTGCAGGGAGAAAAAAAGACAATCAGCAAGAGTTTTGAAATCATTTTTTCTTGAGAAAAAAAAAATCAATCCCAAATTCAAGTTGAAGAACATTTCTCTCTGTCTTAGTACTTACCTGTCTGGAACTCGACAGTGTGGGAAAGAAGTTTCTTCTTCTTTAAGGTTTAAATTTATTTTGAGTGAATAAACAAATCTGCATAATGTCATTGCAGTAACAAGTGCATAGCAAATGTCATAAAAAGAGTAAGAGTAAACTTTTAAGAAGACACAAACAAAAACAGCTGCCTTGGCCAAACAACTTGTTTTCCGTGTCGACTTTTATGAGTATATGGTATGCTTGGACTGTTTTTTCTCCTCCATATGAGCCTCATCTCATTGTTAATAAAGACAAAAACTTCCAGCATAAACAGCTACATAGTTTGATTTTGATATAGAAACTATTCATAGTGAGGCCCTATACACAGTTCTAGTTATTATGCCAATCTGATAAGTAAATTTAAAGACCTCCCACTGCACTGACTTCTAATACAAAGTACTGTGAACAAAAGAAGAGAATTTGATTATTAGACCAGAATAAGACCAGTTTGGTATAAGTTTGACCCGAAGACTGATGCCTCAAGGAGATTCTGCTTCCATCCTGTCAGTGATCATAATCTCCCATTAATCACCTCCTGGAGAGACAAAGAAAGTTTCCCACCAAATGACAACATAAGGGAAGTAACTCAGTTTTTGCTCTTGATGAGTGTTGAGAAAATAAAAATTCAGAAAATCCCTCTTTAGATAAAAAAAAAAGTCCATAGTGTCTATAGTTCTTCTCAGTGAGTCTCCCTCCATACTGTATTACGACCACCTTCAACATAAAAAATAAACCAAAACTTGAGTGTTCTTGGCAAAGTCTTTAGGTGTGTATTAGGAAAGAAGACGTGTTAAAACATGATAGGTTCACAAGGATTTTGAGCATGCACAACATTTCCATAATAAGGTTGTGGTGGTGTATCGTTTAGCTAGTGGCATATCAGGGTCCTGGATGGAGCATGGGCGGCCCACGACTACTTGGCTTAACCATTGTGTATCTGACGGAGGATTGGCCACACTGGCCACAAGCCTACAATTGTGATTGTGACAAAGTCATGGAAACAACCGAGCACAGACCATCGAGGCGGTAGCATTGTGCTATGGTGGCGTGGTCTTCTGGTGCGAAGTTGCATCCTAATGGGGTCTAAAAGAGTCGTGGCAGGTCAGGCACATACAGCATTGTGAGGGCACAGGAGAGCATCTCTGAGACAATAAATAGTAGGAAAAACATTTGGCAAATACTAACAGAGTAGCTGCATCATGATTGCCTTCCTCCAGAAGGAGGTTTTCCTAATTTGATGCTATCTAGCCATGTTTTAATAGGTTGTGAAGGGTGTAGCAGGGTCATCATCCAGTGTAAAGGGGCCTATACATGTGGTGGTGCCGTTTTTCTGAAATTTGGAGATAAATGACATGTGACAATTACAGATTTTAAAAAGCAGTCAAATTTATCAAGTAATTGGAATACTGATTTAACTTTAATAGATGATTTTTTTCTTCATTTAGTACATGGTGGTGCTCACTTTGTTAACCAGTTAAGAAATTAAAATAGTGTTGAATTTGTTACACAGAAAACATATTGATCAATCTGAGTATTGCTTCAGTGCACCAAATTTTAAATAAAACAATCCAACAGACATCAGCAAGCCGTTTATAGCACTGACTCCTAGCTTCAGGGTTGTTTAGAAGTGTTTACATTTATATTAGCTAAACAGTGAAGGACTTGTGGCCCTGCTTACAGTACCCCTCTGGGATATGTATAAATGGGGCACACTTTCTAGACTCTTCATCTTCTGAAGGTGTAAACACCACCCAATTACCGCTGAGAGTCAGCACTTTCACCTTGCGGTCATTGTTTCACGTCAAATCTAATGTGTTTAAAGACACAGCCAAAAACAAGTCATCCTAATAATCATCCTGCACCACAAACCTGACAGTAAAAGCGCTTAAATAGTTGCTGAATAATGCTCTGTGCACATACTGAATTTACAAGTGGAACTTCACTTCCAATATTTCCAATCACTAATCCAACTCGTATTTATCAGAGTTTGAATTTTTTATTTCCCTCTGTCAAGTTTCTGGCATTCAATTTGTAAAAGCACCCATTATCCTTGAACATTACCATAAATTCTTCTTGTTTTTTTAGCGTTGGCATGTTAAAAATTGCTCACCACATTCCTCCTGATGCAGCTGTGGCGCACACGAGTTCGAAAATCCGATAATTTAATTTGTGAGTGTCCATGCAGGGACAGCGGCTCAGGGCTCCATGTCTGCTGATATACTAATCATAATATATTCTTCAACTGCAGGGACTAGCCCCGTAATAACATTATAAAACCATGAAGGCCTTTAGACCTCTTAGGCATTTTTGGAAAACAAAACAAAACAAAACAAAAAACAAGGTTTAATTATGTTTACTTTAATATGCAGAATGATACCATTTTTTTGTCCCGACAGTTTTGTTTAGAAATACATTTTAGACTGTATAAAATATCTTCCATTAGAAAACATATCTCTATAATGACTTCAGTTCAGGTAACCTGAGCATTGTGAGGAATGTGAGGACTTTCTATGTAGTAAAATAAAATGCACAGAGGGACTATTAAAAATCCATCCTGTCACGTGAGTGAGGAGATCAAACTGCACACACACTCCACATGCATGTTTTTGCAGCTGTAATGATATCGGTGAGAGAGCTGTTAGTCCTGCAGTCATGACTAGTTTACACACACTTAACCTTCACACAGAAAGAGATTGTAGCAAGGACAAAAAAACAAAAAACAAAAACAAACTTATGTAGCATCATAATGCAGTAAAGATTAACACACTGAGATGGAATAGAAAGAAAATCTCTCCTAAGACTCACTGCTTCTCCAAAGCAAATATAGAAGAAAGACAAAAAGTAAACAAACCTTGTGAAATAATAAGCACCTGCGTGGTTTTTGTTCACAGTCATATGTTGTTAAAGACAGATGTAATATTGGGAATAACTGGTAAATTGCAAAGCAGTAGAATTCGCTTAGATGATACTACCAACATGTAGCAGCAATGAGATATACTAAAAGAGCAAAAAACAAAGACAAATTTTACTTACTGTACTGACAGTTCCTCCCCATGTACTCTCCTGGACAGTCACATGAATAGTTGGCAACCAGATCAGTGCAAATGCCTCTGTTCTTACAAGGGTCCCTTTCACATTCGTTAATATCTGGAAAAACAGAGCAAAAAAAGGAGCATTTAATCATTTGATGTAGGTTTACAGGTAGCTGGGAAGTCTTCATCACTAATAAATACATTATAATGAAATATATATTAAATTGTCTGTGTTTCTTGGCTTTGTGGCCCATAAAGGTACCTATAAGGACATTGGTTTCTTGAAAATCAATCATCAAGAAACTCATAACTGACATAATATTGATGCAAGAGCAAAGTCACAATTAAGAGCAATTCATGAAGTATCATGCTGACACTATCCTAACTTTCTATTGATCGTGAAGTTCTGGAAAACAGCTGCACAACACAATACTTGGTTGTTAAGTAAATACAAAAAAGAAATGAAATGTAATGATTAAAAAAATGATTCCTTCAGTCGGTCCGGTCTCAGAACTGATTTTCTGCTGCTGAACTGTGTTTGGAAAAAGCCTTTCAATTAAAAAATAAAATAAAATAAAGTGCTGCGTTTCGCTAATCTATTTAGCAAAATCTGAAAATGTTCTCCATCTTTTTGTTCAAGTGTCAGAGAAACAGAGCGGCGTTGTTTCGTAAAGCGGTTTGATTCACACATTACAGAACCCAGGTAACAGAACTTCAAATATTACACATATTTGTGATCTGTTGTTATGAGGATGCTGACAAGATAATATCACAGAATGAATTGGAAACAAAAGAGATCGTAAAGATGTGAACTTTACAGCAAATATGAGGAACATTCTGCAAATTTCCAAATTTGCTTTTTTGGCTTTGAAACAACTTAATCTTTGAGTCGTGTGGGACTCAAGGGTACGCTTTAGTGTCATGAATATGTAACTCAATTGGAGGTTTGGAAAGCTTTAAAAAAGTGAAAAATGAACTTATCCATCTGAAATCTTATATCACCTGGGAACTTTTGCAATATCTCAAAAACCCATCCTTTCTTTCACCATAAAATGTCCCTCAGTCAAGGTCTTTGAACATAATGGTCACTGAGCTGCCGTGACTCAAGGCAGGAGCATCTTCAATTTGCAGAACAATTGGACACTAAAAAGTAAATTGCTAGCTAAGGTGAAATAAATTAGAGGAAAATGTGCAAAAGAGAGGGAAGAGAGAGATATATAGAGAGAGAATTGTTTGGTGATTCACCCCAAAATCTGTGGGAGTCCTGTGAGACAACCACACTCAGCTAAAACTGACCTTTTGAAAAAACTGTACAACAAAAAGCTTTCTGAAAAGATGATGTAAAGGTTAAACCAAATATGCTGTGCAGCAAAATACAAATGATTAGAACGCAGAAAGTAAATAATTTTAGTAGCCAGCATGCCGTCTTCTACCTTAAAGAGCACAATAAAATATCAGACTTGTCAAAGAAAAACAGACTAAAATAAAAGCTGTAGCGGCTACTCATCCTTTATTGTAATGTTAACGTATAAATCAGAACAAAGAACAATGAAACGTTTATTCTGCCAATGAACTGCATTTGGATTTACTGTAAGGAGTATTGTCTTGGTTTCGCCCCAACAGTGTGTGACCGACTGTTGAGGCATATTGGTTTATTGTTTCCAGAAAACTGTTTGAGATTCATTTAATGCAAAGTCTTTGAAGCATCACGTCCCAGTTTGTGCACAGTCCCCTCCTCCTCCTTCACATTACATCATGGTAACAACTTGTTTATTGTCCACTGGGGGTTATGGAGCTCATGGTGTGAATAATGAAAACTTGTCTGAGAAACTTGCAGTTATCACATTTAAGGCTATTATGTTTTCATACTCCATAGATGGTTCCATTTAAATCATCGTGGAAGCAAACTGGTACACATTTATTGGTGTCTTTTGATCATTTCAAGCTTTTAGGAGAACACTAAAAGGAAATAACAGGCTTAGCATTCTTTGAAGGAATGTATATTGTCTGCCACCTTTAAACTAAAATCATCTTGTGGTGAGAAGGGACAGAGTTAGAGCCATTTTGGTCAAACCTTGTAAATGATTTTATGCACAATCTTATGTGACATTGTGAGATGCATTAGCTTTTAGTGGATGGTTGCTAATCACTCTGAGCTGCTACCACATCAAACCTTAGCTTAATATCTGTGAAACTGGCTGAGTTATAGATGTTTTTGTATTTGCTAAGTTTCTACCTTGAATGTGGTTGATTCCAAAAAAATATTCAGTTGCAGATGCATATCCAGTGGTTACTTTGAGCAAATTTAATTAAAATTCAAAAAGTGGTTCATGCAGTATTTTGCTGACAGACAGGAGACAGACACAATTAACAGACAGGCACAATAGTTAATGGCAAAGTTAAAAAAAGCAGATCATTTAATGCTCACATATTTTGCTAATGCTGCAAACAAAACATACACACACAAATAGTGGTAAAGAATTGAATAATCAGTTCAGCTCCTCATTTATTTAACCATCTGTTTTCAAGCACAGTGAATTATGAGCAGTTTAGACAAGAATATAAATATGCCCTTATAAAACTGTTGTGCATCCACACTTATATAAAGAGTAATTGTTCTTTGTATATTACAATCTTAAAAAAACTAAAGTGGATATGGGATTTATAATCACTTATATATAACAGATTTAACTGAACGTATCTGCAGTTTATTTCTGCAGTGCTAAAACCTGAATATATACAAATGTTGCTGGGCATAGCCTTAGCAGAGTATAATTTGTTGAAAGTTAACAACACACTCTCTGTAAAGGCTGCTCTGCAAAAAGCACAAGTCTCTGTTGACTCACTACAGCATTAATGGCACATGAATATGTGATGCTGCTGTTCACCTTTCAGTTTATGTCCTGCTTTGCTGGGACCGGCATCAAATATGGATAAAACCCCGAATGGCCAGGCCACTCAAACAGCCTGGAGCATAACAACCCAAAGAGAGACGGGAAAAACTCAACGAGCCCATCTCTCTGCACTTTCATCAGAGCCCATCAGCCCCTGGGAGTTCAGTGTGAAGAAGGTGAGACTTGCCAGTAAATCAGTTGAAAGAAAAGGGATTACTTTGGAGGATGCAGTTAATCAGTCTGGTAAAAGAAAAAAAAAAAAAAATAGGAAGAGACAACGAGCATGGAAAACGAAGACAGAGGAGAAAAATAAACAGAATAATAAAAAAAAAATATTGACGAAATGTGCAGAAAAAAAAACAAACAATTATCTAATCCAGTGGGTGGGTAAATAAAACTCGCTTTAACACTGCCATTAGTATAAATCCAAAAGCCTTCCCTTTGTTCAAAATTAAAAACACACTCAGAATTTAAATGTTTCATACGGCTTCAAATACAGTAAGCAAACATTTCCAAACTAATGCCACTCATTTAATGGCAACACTTTGAACAGTTTAAAAATCTGGTTCCAATAAAGATTTTCCACTATGGACAGAGACCATAAAATACAAGACAATTAAATGCAGTTCATCGCACTGGCTGCCAGAACTGCACTCGTATAATTGAGATGGTGTTTAGTGGCTTTCCACTAGACTGTACTTAGCCTGCTGATTCAATGCACATACAACCCAATGGTGGACAAATTCCAAATCAGCACATCAATATCAGCTGCAGGTCTGAATTTAAACTCTAATGTTAGACCTGGTGAAAAGGTACGATATCTTTATCTCAGTTTTTGTAAAAAAATGAGCGTTTTAGCCATGTTTGTGTTTTCTGAGGTTTATTAGTTGTGGCAGCCATCTTGAACTGGTTTGAGTCCTTTCAATTATCAGTTGTACTGTAATTGTCCATCTTTTCACCTCTCAGCAGAGGGCGTTAGCTATCCTAAACATCATCATTTCCAGTATTAAACCCTGACACAGCACAAAACCTCTTTTAGATAAGGATTTCAATCAAAAACAGTATGAGCGTTCTAATCAATCCACCGCTGTCCTCTCTTCCTCCTTAGATGTCTCAATTGAACAATAATGAGTGTCTATGTCAGGAACTATCTTTTGCTCCGAGTGTTAAATTGGCTGTGGTGTGTCCCCGGAGCCTGCGAGCTGTCACCTGCAGCTCCGACCTCTTACTGTCCCTGCACCTGCTACAGCCCCATAAACACCAAGACCAACCACTCTGTGTTCCACTTCATTTCATCACTAAAGGTGTTGTGTCTAATCTTACAAAATGGGGGTTGCTAAAGGGTTAGCCTAAAGTGCAACGTGGACGGTCTCCATCCACGGTGCAAACAATGTGTGATCTGAAGTAGAAGTTAAAGAAAATGTAGTTCATAAAGCTGGGTTTTATTAAAAAACAACAGCAACACTATTTTGTCTGGAATACATACAGATACTGTAGATGCATTATGAAGTCCAAACAGCCCAAAATAATTACATAAATCACACAAGTGAAATAAATACCAGCTAATAGCTTGTAATCCTCTCACACTTGTAAAGCCCCTTAACTTAATTAGCTAAATGAAAGGTAGAGTCCCTCCAGTATAGCTCCTACATCTTAACCATTTCCTTCATTAAATTGCACTCAGATGCTGGGGGAAAAATGACCAAAGCTCTATTTTGTTTTGTTTTGTTTTTTGCTTTACCTAAATACTAAGCCGCGTGATTCTGAGTTAGACTTTGAATTCAGCACTTTGTTTTCATCTCATGGTGTTTCTACATCTGGACTTCATTTGGCTCACATGCACGATTCACACTGATCTCATCTGAATAAACGTTCCAGAAAAAGCAGATGCAACAAATGTTTGTTAAGACCCTTGATTGTCCTGACCCTTCCATGCAAAGAGCATGCAAAGACACCGTACTTGTCAGTTATTGATGGAAGCGAAGTGGACACTCAGTTATTTATGTCTATCACGTAATTAACCCCTGACCTCACACAGCTAATCTTTCTTGGAGGTAATCATCCCATTTTTCAATAAGATTAGAGACATACTGCTAATGTTGGTACCCAGTGATTTGTGTAGTCAATAAAAATCACATAATGTAAACAAATTATCTGTGTTGAATATATAATTTCCATTCTATGAAAGCTAGCCTACTGTAAAAAGCACTGATTTGTCCACACATGTGCATGTTGTATGTTGGGCGATCAGCTTCAGATGCTTTGTTTGACAGGTCCTGGTGCAGTGAAATGTGTCTAGTCCCCACTACATAAGACCCAGACATGCCCTGTCTCGACTGGTTGAGTCAGATAGAGAGAGCAGAACAAGGAAGTGCTTGTCTCCACTGTCAAACCTGTGCTGTCAGTCTTTCCTTGACACAGCCATGTCACTGATGTGACTATCACCTCATAAGACAGGATTCACATCTGGGGTCTGATGGAGTCACGCAACCTGACATACTGAAGTGTGTTTTCACAGTGATACATGGGATCTTACATTATTTGCATCTAGGCTTGGTATCGGTAATTATTGTATCGATCTATTTTACAACACTTTTCATTTCAAATGCAGTTCTTTTTTTCCCACAGTGGAATATGCTGCATGTTTCAGGAGAAACGAGGATGCATGAAGTTGTGAATGCAGGATTAAGAATGGCATATTCCAAGGACGTGCTTTCTGAAGTGGGATTAGCCTACCGAGAAGTTATTCACAGTGGCACTCTAGAAGCCCTTGAAAAGACATCTTAGGATGCATTGAGGAGAGGCTCGAGTATCAGAGAAGCAAAACACTCATCAGGCAGGCTGGGGGATCCGCCGGTGCTCGGATGTGCAGAATGTGAAGAGCCCTCAGCTTGGAGGCACGATGACATTCAGAGGAAAGCCTTAAGTGTCATTTTAAGCTTAGAGACGGAGGCTCGGCAGCAGGTGTGTGACGGGAATTTTGATCTAACTCGAACAAGAGAGTCAAAACCACAAGCTCCTTAACATCGCTCAGGTGCACTTAACAGAAGGCTTAAATGACATGCAGGTAAAAAAATAAAATAAAAAACAGATGGAAGTGACGGGAAACAGCGAGACATCTGCTGTTAAGAGGCCATTTCTGCTCCTATGTCTGCCTTGGAGGGCTTCATATTTGACATTGAAATGCATTCTTGTAAACAGAATGTGTTTTTTTTACATCACTAACAGACACTGACTCCAAACTCAACAGCTTTCACAGGACAAATGCTTATGTTGTAGTACAAATAATGATTGTAAATGTTTAATTGTTTTCAAAATGCATGCAGGCACCTGATGGGTGCTTTTCCTTTGACACAAACCTGATTGGGTTACTGGGAGCAGAAACTCTTCCTTGCTTCAGTGCAACATCTACCATGGAAACTCTAGCCTCTCAAAGAAGCACTGAGCTCCTGTGAGGGCGATAGTATGGAAGGACCACCATCACAATCACCCTCTCTTGAGCACATGTATGTGACGAGTGCTTCCTTTCAACCCTTGGCACTGACAGTGCACAAGCAATTGCTCAATACTCACCACCAATTTAGACACTTTGAAGTTAGAAAATTGTCTAAATCTCTAAGTTTAAATCTTACTTTGAGTTAAAATAAGTACACAACATGTCCCTACTCTTTTCACTTGGTTTAAAGGTTCTTCACAATCAAACTTGAGGACTTTTTAGCTAATTCAGTTTAAAACTATCTAAGTTCAAAATGATATTTGTCTAAATAAAAGTGTTCTTTTGATGGCCAGACTCTGAATAAGTCATGGAAGGTTGAATGTTTTTTTTTAACAACACAATTAAAGTACATAAATGGATTTGGTGATTTAAAGAATTTCACACTACCATTTTTTAGTGGCAGTTAAACAAAAGTCAAGATAACACTAATGCTACAAAAATAAATAAATAAACTGCTACAACTAATCATCTCTCTTGTTTTGTCCATGCTTAGTCATATTTTTAATTAAAACAGATATCAAATTTTGGGTTAATATAGGACCTGCCTGCCAGATAAAATAATAAAAATATGATGACACCTTTTTTCATCATCATGAACTACAGCCGTTTAGTTTATTGAATGTTTAGTCATCGTAATATCAATGTGTGCAATTTCAAAATTGCAAATGATTGCAAGAAGTTGCAGGCATGAACTTTGTGCCAATATTATATTTGGCCAAATAAATAATCCTTCCCTGTTCTAAATGTCCACACTCAGTTTAGATGATAGTGAGCTGAGAGCATCATTTTAACAGAACAGAGAGGGACAAATGAGGAAAATGAGGGTTTACTGCAGCTGATAAAGTCCTCGCAATGTTCAGCTTATATTGCCATTTCATGATTTCCTAATTTCCTGCAATTTCCCTGCCATCAACCTTTATGAGTAATGAGAACACACTGTTACTAATTTGGTCCACTCAGACCGTCCTGAATTAATGCAGCTCTGTGTAGTCAAGCAGAACTTTTTCTTTTTTTTTTTTGCATTCTGTTTTGGCTTGCAGTGGCAGCCAAAGGCCCAGAGTATCGGTCTGACTGTAACTTTTTTTAATTTTTTTTTTTTCCTCCATCTGGGATTTGGAGTCGCATCTCTATTTATGCTCTGGCCATCTGCCAACAGGTCCATCCTTACTGCAGAGGCCAAAAAGGCAACGACGCAGCTCAAGCAACCGAGGAGGGCTTTACACAGTTAGGCTACGGTAACAGCTCGTTTCCATATACTCCTCCACACAAGGAAAGCAGGTGAATGAGTGCTCGGTGGCTTTGTGAAAAAGTAAACGATAGGAAAACAAAACTAACTTTAGCAAATACAAACATAACTTTCTTGACAATTCTCATACCATTATTTCCAAACTCTTTGTTTCTTTAAAATCGAGAACATGCTCCATAAGCTTGTGCTTCGTGTCGTGTCTTTCTTTTTGTCATGAGCTCCACAAATGTGACTAAAGAAAACAAAAGTTCTCATCTAAAACTACGCATTCGCATCCTTTCAAAAGTGACCTTTACAAGATTGCACGTCAAACTGCCAGTCTGATCATTTTTATAAAGTTTTGAAGTCCTCTAGGTGCCATCTTTTGTTTCAACAGCAATATTTCACTGGAAAAAATAATAAAAAATCCCCTCTCATGCAATCTTGCAAGCAAAGCATCACCTTGCAAACAACAAAAGGTCAGATTACTTAAAGTTTGTTTCTACAGCAGTATTTCTTGTCTTGTTTTCTGAAGGCTGATAAATAGAGAAAAGAATCAAGAATTAACTATAGGCAGAACCCTGACAGATGGGGGTGTAAGAACCCATACAGGGCTGTAATTGACAACGTTAAGCTTCTTGGTAAATAGCATTGTATTCAATTAACTTGAGGAAAAACTGCTGTCAGTTTTGATAGCCAAGCAAAAGGCTCCATGAGAAAGGCTAAAGTAAACACAGATGTCAGCGTGGCAGAAAAAAAGTGCTTGCAAAAACCTTGACTCAAGCATGTTTCTCCAGCTGCCCACTGAGAGAATCAGGATGAGGTCTGCACGCCCAGAAACGGAAAAAAAAACAGGCAGCAAGATAAGTGAGAAGAGACATTTTCAACACTGATCTTTGGGCACATTTCCCTCTTTGTGTGGGTTTTAAGAAAGAAGCACACTTACATGCCCACAAAGCAAACAGTACGCCACACAGCGTACAGAAAATATCAATTATAATATCGATTGTGTTTCTACAATACAGTTTACACTCCTCTAAAGTATAAGGTGGCGTATTTCATGAAAACTTTTTTTTGTCCTTTGCATGTTTTCTGTTGCAGATCTAGTCCTCTGAGCTATACAAGTATTCTAAATGATCTCTACATCTGACTGAGACCAAAAATAACCTGAAAGAAGTGCAAAAAAGAACTCATACATTTGAGAGCCATGGGCATTTTTCTTTGTGCCTTATCTGTAGGATTACCACTGGAGTCAACATACTGATGATGTTATTCTAAGACCATCTTTCCACCCACTTGTGCATTTCATTTGTGTGGCGATTCTTTGAGACACTCTACAGGGAGACATGAACAGTGTTAACCCTAAAGTAAGTTTATATGAGAGGGGGCAGCCTTTCAAATTAACCACCACTAGTTTTGTCTCAGCAAAATGGAGCAACATTTTGTTTTTCTTAAAAAAGAAAGAAAAAAATAATAATACAACAATCTATTTGTAAATTGGGGTATGGCACATTCCAGTTTAACTATTTATAAATGCACACTGTATTTAGCAAGTGATTTGAGATTCAAGAGCTGCCACAATAAGCCCCGTGATACCAAAAACTGTGCCAAACATGAAGGATGCTAAATGGATTTGGTTTGTCATTCTTTGAAATCACTGAACTACTTCGTAAAGTTGTGTCACATCATACTTTCCAGCAGAACTGTTTGCATCATCAAAACATGTCATCTTGCAGTATTAATGACATAACTCATTTCTGTTCCCTTGTGTGTATAACACCACATCAAGAATGAAAGTTAGTGCAAAGTGTCAGTTGACAATTTAGTAAACAGAAGCCGTGTTGATAACATGGAAGTGGTTTGGTTACAGGAAAACAAAGCTCCAATGAGGTGTAAAATCCTACAAAATGTGGAAGAAAACAGTTATTGATAAAGGTGTTTGGAGTTTTCTTTAAGTGCGTCTGCTGGTGAAAATGGCAGCTGCATTTCTGCGGAGCAAGTGTCTGCTACTACAAAAGGACATCAGAAATGAAGGATTGACAGTGGTGCATATTTTTGTAAGAAACAACCCAGTGTCATAAAAATAAACCCTAAAGCTTTTTGTAGCTGTCAACATGTCAGGCCAGAAATGCTTTGAGTAAACTTTGGAAGAGGGTTCAACTAAGGGGCACAAAAGAAAACAGACTGTATAGAACTTTCAGATGTGCAAGATGTAAACAATAAATACTGTATGTCAGCATTACAAAATAGGTAACAGTGAAAGCCACTGTGTAATTGTTATGCAAGACCCCTAAATTTAAGGATATCAGACAGCCAGTCACACTTGCCCTCAGTCTTCCTGCAATGTACATTAAAATAAAGAAACTGCTGCTTAATACATATTTAGGAAATTGAATGTTTTATTCCTACATGATGTATGTGTCTATGTTTCTTTCTTTCTTTGTTTCTTGCAAATATAAAATGTTTCTACACATCCACAGATTGAAATTGTTCAGGGTGAATAATTTCTCAGGCTGGCTGACAAAGCTTGATTTACAACTTCAGACTGTGAAGCATCGAGCATTGATCTCAAAATATCACATACTTTTAACTTTAGCCCATGGGTGTCCATTACATGCACCTGAAAGCATAGTTAAAACCAACTTCATAGTCTAAGTTCAGGTGTTACAATGTAAAGCCTCTGTGCTTGTTATACGTTGCTGCGCCAATGTGGCCCACGCACCATTACAAGGTCCTGGGAGCTCGGAAACTTAAAAAAAATAACTGGCTATGACTCACAAAAGTTGGTGCTGATGAAAGCTTAGCAAGATTTGACTGAAGCCTCTTTTTACTGCATTCTTTTTGAATTTACCACCTCAGCAATGATTATAATTAAGCACCCATTAAGTACTCTAGAGGTGGTTCATACAAACCCCTCAGATCAGTTTTACAAAACCCTTAAGAGTAACCAGTTCACCAGGACTCAATCAACCACTCTGTAGCAGTCACTGTGACAGGACCACAAGCACATCAAACTCAAACGGGTGTATGTCCTCAGCAAAGGCACTAAATAACAGTGTGTTTCATGAAAATTATTTGTATTCTCTTTTATTTTTCCTTGCTTCCCTTCCGCAAATACATTGATGAATGCTGAATTGTACACACTAGAGTTGCATTGTGAAGTTTTCTGTTTAAATACTGCATATTTTACAGTTTTAGAATCAATAGAGAGCCATAAAAGCCATCACACTGTTGGATTTAGTGACTTTACTGACAGAACAACTGCATAAAGAGGAGTTCTGCTGTTCCCAGTTTCACGAGTGGGCGAAGCTTTTGAAGGATCAGAGAACAAATGTACAGTGAGCTAAAACAACATTACTGATGTACCTACAGGCATAAACATTGTTCCAGTTTGATCTGCAGGCACACTCGCTGTTTCTCCTTCAAGTTGTTGATCACTGGCGTCTGTTGGTTTGGCGGTTCACTCGTGGCCACCTCTTTGAATGTTTAGCGGGCTACAAACCCAGGAATCCCTACATTCATTTCTTCCTATAAATGCAGCTTTTTTGCCACGGACTGTGAGCAGTGGGTGGGCTGTGGGCTTGTGCATGCAAAGCTGAGATAGTGTCTGGAAAAGGCTATGTTCACCTCACAGCTTGTGATCACAGCAATCTAAAAGCGGAGAGACCCCTTAGGCTGCCAGTAGCTCTGAAGCCCCATCATGGTCGTGGGACGCTTTTATAGAAATGTAATAAAATGGTGATGTTGGAAAGTATTTGACAAAACCTCGACTCCTGAGTGGTTAACCAAAACGGAAACAATAAAGTAGCACTTTATTGTTGTGCAGCTACAGCTGTTTTAATTAAAACAACAAACAAAAACCCTCTTATTTGTGTTAAATTTCGAACTAGATTTTCACATTAAAGCACAAAAACAATTTATTCTGAGCGAACGCGGTTCTGTTAAAAGTTGTTAATGCTAATTTATGTGTACAAAAATAATAGTGGTGCGTAGATTAGCATAATTCCAGTGAAAACTTCTCAACTCTTGTAACCCAAAGGCTGTTAAAATGAGAAAAAAAATTATACCTACAAGTACAAACCTCAGGCACTAAATCAGTGATTCTGTTTATTTTGAACACAGTTTAACTTTCTATGAGAGGCAAAAAAGTGCCACTTCTTCCTGTTTACCAAGTTTTTTCCTTTAATAAACTTTTTCACCAACTTGCACGTAAATCTATCTTAATCCATTTAGCTAAGCTTGCCCCGAAACTGTAATTATTTTAAACCTGAAGTGAGAAATGTGCCCTCAAACAAAGTTCAGCTTTACTGCTTATATGATCTAAGACATTAAGTGGATTTAAATGAGCAACTTTTCCCTGGAGCTATAAACTAAATAGCAACAGCACTCATGTGGCTTTATAGCCGAGATGAATAGGGGCCTAATTTTAGAGGGGGGGGGGCAGCGAAAATGTGCAAGATCATATAGTTAAAAAAAGTAGGCCACTGGGAACAGAGTAGCCAACATATTCTGATTTCAGTGAACTGTCAGAAAAGAGGTGCGAGCACCGCTGATGAGGTGTAAACTCCCGGTATAAACAGGTCTGGTGAATCACATGATGCCTGCTGTGATTTTACCCCTTCCGTTGATTTTTATGGCCTTGGGAGACACCATTAGCATGTAAAAACAGCAGCGGGCAGGAACAGAGGGTTCATGCTTCATCATGATCTCCGCAAGAGTGACTTTAACAGCCGAGCTTCACAGTCAGAAGGAAAACACAACTGCCTCAATCATGGGGAGAGGAAGCAGAAATCAACAGGACAACCAATATCTCTCCTCCTCACCCACTGCACTGTGATGTTGCCCTTCACGGGGAAGAGTGGAAGACTCGCCCGCTAACAAAATCCCCTTCCCCTCACTCCTTTGCAATCATGAAATGCTGTATATATCTTCAGTTAGTGCACATGAAGTCATCTCCTGAGAAGCAGTGGTAAGTTTGAGAAGGGCATAGATTTTTTTTTTCTTTTTTTAGAAGAGGAGCAGGAAACCACTCAGCATGGTACTACAACTAAGAGAAGCAGAAGATTTTCAGTGGTGTGAAGGGGTTCTGGGAAACACTGTCAGACCACTACACTGAGTCTGACAAGCAGTCAACTATTTAAGGGTTAGGACGTACATAATCACTGTGGTTTTGATACTTATTCATTCACTTCCAGGTTGATTTTGAGTATTTTACTTTATCTTACAGATTTGGGTCTGAAGACAAAAATAAAAACACATAAGGTCATTTTGTAAATATCCATCTAAAATAATTTCTAAGGCCAAAAATATCAATAAAACTTACAAGGACAGAAAATGCAACCACTGCTGGATACCTCTCAATATAAACTTAACAGTTCACTAATGCAGTTCTAAAAGGGATACCAAAAAGAAAGCACAGAACTAGCCCTCATGCAGTCCTTTTTTTCTCTCTTGGACTGATGAAAGTCAGACTGTGATCTGCCCCCGGTGAATTGACTATCGGTAATGGCTCCTCGCAGCTTTACATCAGGCCACAGCTTTAAACGTTGGCAGATTTTCCTGTGACAAAAAGCTGTGCAAGCAGCAGGACTAATACAGCATGATAGCGACTGTCAATACGGGATCAAATACAGGGGCCACACTTTAAAAAAAATCATTTCACACATCCTACATTTAGCCTCAATCAATCCTGCCCTGCTGGTGTGGTGCAAGACACATATTGATTAACAGGCAAGATGGTATCTATTCAAAGAACTTACAGGAAAAGAATGGTTGAAGAAATACAGAGTAAGAACATAACCACCTGTCATCTATGGGGCAATTTTAAGGGATAGTTCAGATATTCTGAAGTGCAGTTTTGTGGAAAGGTGATGAACAGTTATATCCTACCTGTAGATAGCTCTTTGGGTGGTCTCAGTTTGGAAAAAAAAAGTTTAATTTTGAGCAGACTGACAAACTAATGGCTAGTCTATACATTGCTATCAGTTTTGCTTGCACTTTCATACTTGCAAATAACCGCAGAATGTTTTGTTAATGACCACCTAATGCAAAACTGTCAGTTTATGACAGTTTATAAAACGGAATTTGCAAAAATCGCTACATTTGATTTCATTATAACTGGGCACAGTATAGTTCTACATACAGTGAATAGCAAAATTGTATCTTTTATAGTTTTTACCTTTTTTCTGTCATTTACAGCTGGTACTCCCATCCAACATTACTGAGCAATAGGAATATTAATACAGAGTAACAGAATCAGGCAAAAGTCAAGCGCCACATCTCATTAAATGATGGGGATAATATCAGCTGAAACATCAGACTGCTTCTTTTCCTAGACAGCAGTAATATTCCAGCTCAGGAAAGAACAACTTTAGCAGAATGCAATCCATTTGTCCTTGATGGACCGAAAAAGTGTGCCCGAAAAAAAAATGATCTGCAACCTCATGACGTCTGAGGCAATCAGTCCCAATCTTCACACTGTGACAGCTCATTACAGCATTTGGCTAGTCGCCCAATAACAGCACACTTGTTCTCTTGACACCACAGGGACGTGACGCCATGCTAGTCAAAAGATAAATGGCTTGGTGATAATAATGGTTCAAGCAGTGACACTAAACCAATGTTAACTTAGGTTTTTTTTTTTCCTTCTTTCTCAAATGTGCTTTTAAAGTGAACTAAAATTGATTTAGAAATGGTTTAAAAATGTAACCAACTGTTTTTTCAAAGTGTGGTCCAACAAAAACTTATCAGTCGTAATATTACTTGTGCAAGGTGCAGACGACACTTACATACTTTTTACTAGGCAAGAAAAAGATATTGTGAAATGTACTTGCATATGAATTGGCTGAGTGAAACAAAACAGAAAACTTTCATCTAAAATACATTTTTCTCTTATGACACACTGTCATCATGTAACTGAGAAAGTTTAATATGATACCTAAATTAGGCAGTATGTAAAGAAACATCAACATTAAAATAATAAATGTGTAGATAGAGTGTTAGCTTGTACCTTCCCTCATTGTTCATGTGTGACCTCATTCTTTGCTTTGCTTCATAAAATCAGTCTAACAAGCGGGGTATGTGGTGCGTGTATTTAGGGTAGCGTTCAAAGGTGTGAAATTGAATTTGGCTCTGACATAGCAAGGGTGTATTAAAAGCAACAGTAAAAATCCAGGACTGGCTTACACTAATTCTAGGTTAGAACCATACAATATAGTGCACAGTATTTAAAGCTGAACATATAAGATGATCCTTATTTATAAAACATGATCTAGTCCTGTATATAGGCTGTCTGGATCTAACATCCTAAATAAAATAATTATCCATATCCATAAATAATAATAAAATAGAAGCCTTATCAATAATTTGGTTTTATAATTTACAAAATGAAAAACATTGTCAAAAAAGTGTGATTTTCTATATATTAGAAGCCTGTTGAAGCCAGATCCTGCTGGCTTCAACTTCCAGCAAAGAGAGAAGGTGGGGACACTTGGTCTAGTAATATAATATGGTTTGAGCTAGAAAGAAGTTTAAGGAAGTTTAAAAAATAGCTGCATGAATGTATTAGAGTTTATATCCTGTATAGTTAACTAATGCAGACATACAGTATGACGCAGTTCTCTAAAGATCTAACAATGCACAGTAATAAGAGGTGTCACTATGTGGAAATCAAAAGATGTTGATTGAAAGAGGATTAAGTTGGATAAATGACAAAACACTGGTGGAAAAACCATGTGTCATCTGTGTTGGACAACTGAAATATTTTTCACCTAACCACAAAGTGGGTCTTTGTCCACTATGACATCTGGCTTTTTCGTGACAGAACAAAGCAATGACACATTGTTCCACAAATTCCTGAAACAGCATCAAAGTGGCAGCAACACGCAAGGAGAAATAGATGTGCATTTGTGAGAGCACCTCGCCAGAGTGGTTTCAGATGAGCCATAAGCCATTTCTGTTGCCAGCATCATACTTTGTAAGGTCACAGATTACACCACCAACTCAGGAAACATGCCAGCCCATGCACTATTGTTGTTAAATAACGGGGTAATAATGCATGCAGTACTTTTATGTCCCAATTGTCTTTTATTTTCTTGCATGCCACAAAATTCCCTGTCTATACATTGCTCATTTTTTCTTTCTCCATTATGCTTGCTTGTCATTCATTCAAAGACAATGCCATATCATAACAAAGCCAGTTCAGTTGTAATCCAGCATTTGCCTTCATATTTTATTTGTGGGAATTATCCAGACGTAAATTTGATTATTATTGTCTTCAGATATATTTGCTTTCATTCAACTGTAATGACCATGAGGTAAATTGGCAGACATTAATGTGTGTTTAGCCCATATCAAATCAGTTTCTCACCACCCCTCAGGGCTTAATAGGAAACAATAACTGAATTATGACATGCCCGCCAATTTCCCACAATTCTAGGTGTAAACAATAATAACAATAATAATATACAGTTGATACAGTGCCTCGCTCCATTTCCTTATGTGCTGTCTAATGGAATACAAATGATAATAGTAATGTGAAGATAAACAATGTTCCCGGGATTTTTATTTTTTATTTTTTGAGTTACTGACATTTCTCTCTTTTTCAATCACGGTGTAAACTTGGCAGCATCAGTTCAAATCTCTCTGCCATTTTCTCTGTATTTATCAGTCTCAGTCCCTGTCAGCCCAATAAGGATCCATCTCGCCACACAGTTTGCATCATGATACACTAAATCTATTACTTATAAGTGCACCTGCAATAAAGGACAGCTGTGGTATGATAGCTAATGCAATGCTCAGCCAAGCACACCAAGCAGGTGGGGGAACCAGAGAACTTAACCTATATATATCAAGCTGCAGGATTTAGCAAGATTAAACTGAAACTGACAAAGCCAAATGCAATTTTCAAATCCTGGGATACATTCAAAACACAGGATCTATATGTGTGGGTTTGAAGCTGTATGCGTGTCTTTCTGTTGGAGATGCATTAATGCTGCTTTCAGCTGTTGACCTCATTTTAATTTCAACTTATCAGGGGTTTTATGTGTTATTAATACATCTGAAACTAACTGATGAGTTAACTAAGTGATTCAAGTTATACCAGCTTGAGTAAATGTCAAACAGCTCAGACTGGTTATTTTCTTAGTGTTCCTATAGAGTTGCCAATCTAGCCAAAACTTTCTGTGACTATTACGTCATTATTTTAAGAAAAGCAAAGTTACAAACTTTCTTGGCTTTTTTTTGTTTTGTTTTGTTTTGTTTAATGGTGATTTACGTGTCTGCAGTTTAACTGCACTTGGTGTCATCCTTGCTTTGAACTAGTGGTTTTCTGTTTGTTCAGATTTAAGTGCATCACTTTTAAAGATTTCAAGATCCAGGCAGTTTAAAAACAGCATAATTATACTGAGAGTGAGATCGACACTCTCATAGAAAGTAAACAGCCTCTGACATGGGTTTTTATTAGAAGCATCCCGAAAGGAGTTGTGTCTGAGTGAAGTGAGCACAACCTAAACCTTAAGTCCTCTAAAACAGAGGAGACTACGACTGGCTTTAGGAAGTCAAAGGAACATGAATACCTACCTCTCTAGATACGTAAATATTGTAAAGACAAAGTTCATCACACTTCATGTGTCCAGTCACATAACAAATAAGAACTTAGTAAAAAGTAAAAAAAAAACATATTGTACTTGAGAATAAAAATATGCTTTTTTAAAAAAAGAGAAGAAAAGTTTTTTTCTGATTCCAAACCTAAGAAGGTAATTTCAACTTTTCCTTTTTTCGACCAACCTTACATTTAGCTGAGTTAGATTTTTTTTTCTTTTTAACTGTAACTTGTTTTTTGGCATACATTAACATTTGTTTCATTGCACAAGGTCAAGAATGGTGCTGAAAATGCCTGATTCTCAAAGAAACAGATGTTTGATTGTTGCCAGATGTTCACAGATTTACAGAAAAAAAACAGAAAGGATGTTTTGTGTACCATATATATTTATGATATAATGAATACAATTTATAACGAGAACCAAACTAAAACGTGTCCACTTACTGTGTTGGCAGTGAACTCCACTGAAGCCGGGTGGACACTTGCACACATAACCGATGAAGGTGTCGCCTCTGTAGGTCTCGCTGATCTCACACGCTCCTTTGTTGTGGCAGGGGTTTGGATGGCAAGGCCCTGCGTGGAAAAGAAACAGGGAAACTGACTCTTATAATGGGCTGCATATATCACTTTCTCATTTACTGTGTACATAAGAACATGGTGCAACGAACAATACATTCACTCTTGTGCGGCACATTGTGTTTTCTCACTGTGTGCACTGTGCATGAATAAAACAAATGCACACTCAGCCAGCCTCATCTAGGCAGTGATTTAAGACACCATTCAAAACAAGAGCCTGTATTTTATACATTTTGAAAACACATTAAATGTGGGGAAATTTCAAGGCATAAATTAATAGAAGACCCTGTGACACGGTGTGTAAGTAAATGTGTTTGATGGGCAAAACTGGGACTGACGGAGGAGCGGGAGGAGTCTGGCTTATAGATGCTGCTGGTCTCAGTGGTCAGGAGGGCATCAACATGAAGTCACTGAATACGTTCCCTCCGGGAAGACAACACTTCCCACTGACAGTGGTGAGAAGTGAGCACAAACTACCTGCGATATACTGTGGAACACCAACTGACTGCATGCACTGAAAACTAATAATGTCAACACTTGCAGATGCATGCATGAGAGAAGTGCAGTAGTAGCTGGAGGTTCAGTTTGGGTTTGCAGAACACCTGAAGTTATATTTAGAGGAGTGTTTTATACTTGAGACAGACATATGATGACAGATAAAACAATCAAGTAATATTGTAGGTTAATTAACTAACTAAGAAAAAAAAAAATATATATATTAATCATAAAATGGTTGCAAGGTTCCATTAAATTTAGTCAGAAAATACCAAATAGCCTAAATGCTGATAATAGACTATTATATGCTGATAGTGCTGAAAGGATGCTGAATGTATCAGCGTGTCTGGTCAGTCCAAAAGTTTACTTATCTCCAGGCCACAAGTTCAGCTCCGTCTGGTAGTATTTACAGCTGTGAAAAGTGCAACCAACACTGGAGCGGAGGACATCTCTGAAAGATGAACTTTATCAGTACAGTGAAAACCAAAGCAATTTAGCAAAACTGGAAATAAATGTCCTTAAAAAACAACATTATTTATTAGCCACCAAAAGAGACTTCACTACTATTGCTTTTGGTAACAGACCGGAAGTAGACCTGATAATTTATTCTACAGCAGGGGGGTCAGGAAAAAAGTGGACAAGCCTGAAGACCAGACAATCTCTTGAATACAAATTCAGTTCAAATAGCTAAGAAACACTACAGTACACAAGTTACACACTAATATATTTAATGACTGACAATAATTGCAAACACTGGGAAAGGACACGAGAAAATATCTGCAACATTTATCACAAAAAACATGATGCTTTTGATTTTTTTTAAATCAAAGTACTTTGTAACAATCAACAGTAGGGGTGTAATGCTTCGCCTGAGTCACAGTTCAGTATGAACTTTGGTATCAGGGTCATGGTTCCGTATGGTTTAATGGAACAAGTTATAATTTTTAATTTATTCTTCCTTTGTTTTTTTTTCAACGGACACTGATGCTTTCAAAAGCAAGAACAGAAACAGAAAAACAAACCACCCTTGCTAGGGGAAAGGGATAGGTAGCAGGTCATTGCAACAAGGTAAAAAATAAAACATAAAAGGCATATAGTATTTTTATTCATCCTACAGGCGATGTCCCAAATAAAAAGTTTGATAAACTCCAAAACTGACAGGTAACTTTTTTTTTGTAAGGAAAATACTCCAAAAAGTGTTGCACTCATAACTTCCAAACTCAGTTTTGTGTATGTGGTGTGCAGCAGTTGGTGCAGTTTGTCTCTGAACGGGCTGTCTGTGGGTGGAGCGCACGATGGCACCTCACACACAAATGTATTAGATGTGTGGCACACAAAGTCCCGTACATTTCTGTGTGTGCGTCAAAGTGCCCATAGGCAGCCCGCTCGGTGGCAAGATGTGCTGTAAGCTGTAATCACTGTAACCAAATAATACATTTTTTTATTATTATTATTTTTGAGTCTTGGTGCAGCTCTACTCCAGAACTGTTTTCTGCTCAGCGTAGGATAAACATGGAAGCAGCTGCTGTTGGAGCCTCAGCCAAAATAAGCCAAAATCTCCAGACTTCAAAGGTTTTATGAACAAACACTGTTGCTTGTTCTTTTTCTCCTCATCGTCAATAAATGTGATGCCAGGGCTTTTCTCTGACGAAGCGTCAGACATACAAATGTTGCGGCTAGAGAAAAACTAGCTATCTCCCAGCAACCAGTGATAAACCTGGGTGCACCCTGTGTGCACCCTCCCTGCTTTGGGCTGGCCTCAGCGTACACAGCACATTTATGTGAAGAGGGCCTTACAGTAATACCCTACAGGGGATAGTTTTATTTCCTGTTTTTCAGATGTGTCAGTTGGCAAAACAGGTTAAAAAACCAACATAAAAAGGAGTGCTTTTCTTTAGAAGGAGAGAAGTGATTGATTGGTTGTGACCTAAATATTAATCGTCTTTTCCATGTATTTGTTTAAGAAGTCTTTACCGTGACGGTTTAGTATAAATACATGCGCCCTTACACCCCTAAAAAACAGCGTTTCATGATTTGGCTGATTAGCCAAAGTGAGAAATCATTCAGAAGCAACATCAAAATGGGAACCTACAAGCCAATATTCACTACAAAGAAAATTCAGAGATCCTTTGTAGAGGAAAAAGAAACTCACAAGAGGACAACCATTAGCACAGCTACAGTATCTCAAATCATGCTTTTATGGTCGAGCAGCCAGACAGACACCATTTCTAAAATGCACATGACAATGTACTATGAAATTGCCAGAAGGGACCTGAATGAGTCTCAAAAATATGTAGAATTTTTTTTTATACATAATGAAGCAAGATGGAACTGTTTGAACACATTTCCTAACCAAGTGTATATGTGGAGGAAAGCAGGCACTGAAAATCATCTTTATAATACTGGCTATACAGTCAAACAGCAATATGCTTCTCAGAAACAAAGCCTGGCGGACCATTTAGTTAAAAAGGAAGTCATACAAAAAATGTAGAACTGCTGACAGAAAAACTTTTTTTAAGAATGCTCAGGATCTCTGACAAGATAACACCGAAGTAGCTTCAGAAAACTGAAAGTTCTGGAGCCAGCTAGATTAAGATTGTTGTGCGAGATACTGTAGAGCCTCTCTGGATGGCCCAACAATCAAACCGTGTCCATCTAAACTCATTCAGCATTTCTGTCATGAGCTAGTGGAGAAACTTTTAAAGAAAAATAATTTCCAAGAATGTAGGATCATTTGCAAAAAAACAAATTTGTAAGGCTATCAATAAAGGTGCCAAATTTACTTATTTAAATTAAATATTTCAGTGTTGACATAAACCCAACACACAAAGAAGCTATTTTGTTTTTCAGTTGTGGATTATTGCAAAAAGTTTCAAAAATGCATTGAATGATGTTTTTTTTTATTCTGAAACATGCAACATGCAGAAAAGTATTGTATCAGTAAATATATTTTTCATTGATTACATTGTTGTGCAATAACCTCACTGTGTACCAAGGCCGTTCAACAACTACAATTACAACAGTTCCACGTCCCTTCTGAAAATCAGGGCTGTTTATACAGTAAACCTGGCTGAGGGTCAGTACAACTCAGAAAACAAAAAGCTCTGAATTTCTAATTTGTAAGGAAATTCAAACCCATGGTGATTAAGCATAACATTTTTTTTTCTGGTGCATATGCCACACCATTTATCAAAACTATTGTTTCCTGGATAATAATAGGAAACCCATAGTACATTACATAGTCAATGAGAAAAAAAATACAATGCTCTTAAAGAAAACATACACAAAAAAATATAACTGAATTTGTTTACTGTAGTAAGTACGGTTTTCTTTTTGTTTTTTGTTTTTCCTAAGGGTAGTGAATGGCCAACTTTTTCCCACATATTTGGAACCAATGATTTTAATGTTTTTAATTTAAGGTCATTACAACCAAATGTACTGTAAAACAAACTTACATCCTGGCAGTATCCACAACATAGTTTCTTATTACCAGCATATAATCCTTTTTCTTATATTAGTCAGAATAATTTGCTAAAATGTATGAAGTCTGTTGGTAACCCTCCCACAGCCTTTGGGTCAAATTCACCAGAAGTTACAAGGGCTTCTCTCCCTCTCTTTGTCTCTCTCTTGTTTAAAGGCTTCAAGAGTGTTATACCAAGAGTTCAGACCTTTTGAAGTGGGGTTTTATGGAAAGGTTGTGAACAAATTATGTTTTACCTGTTGTTGATAGTTGTTTGCTTGACATCAGTTTGGAGAAATAAAGTTGAATTCTGACCAGTTTGACAGGCTAATGGCTAGTTTGAGTGGGGCAAAGTCTGAAGTGGATTGCTGCCATCTCAAAACAACACCAATCTCAAATATTCCATAGCACTTCTTGTGAATGCTATTTCGTAAAGCTTTATAGTGCCGTCAGTTTTGTATTTCTTGGTAATTTACATAGAATTTTATGCTTATATGCAAGCACAAAAAGTGACAGGTGCAGTTAGCTTTACTAAAGCTTTAGCCTGGGGTACTTCCAGCACAGATGTCATATTTCTGATGGAATAATTGTGTAGCATGGCAGTGTAAATGTTTAAAATAAAATAGAATTCGCATGAACAGTCGTGATGTTTTTGAGGCTGGAGTCGTGCCCTTCTAGAACTACCCATTACCTCGTCAATCCGGTCAGAATTAAACTCCTTTTCTCCAAACAGAGGTGGTGCAAAGAGCCAAATACACAGATAGGCTATTAAAGCTAAATATATGTGTCATTCTCTCTTAAGTCAGTATGACAAATTAACGATAGGCACGAGTCCAACATGGTCATGTCATGTGAAGAGGTGAAGCTGCAGAACTGTATAAACTAAATTATCTGGCCAAGTATTGAAGCCTCAACCCAATCCAGACACTGCACAATGTAGGTGGAAAATGAGTGCAGCAGAGACATTAAATAAATAAATAAATACAAACAACACTGGCAAATTTATTGCTTTCTTAACTTATGGGAATTAGGGGCCCTTTGTATGGGAATTAGAAAGGAGGTAATCCTATTGAAGTCATGTCATTTCAAAAAAAGGATCAGCAATAATGGGAGCAACAGCTAATCAGCCGAACAGAGAAACACATAAAAACTTTTTTCAAGACCCGGTTCTCACGGGAAAAAAAGAGGCGAAAGGTTTTGGTGTTACAATATACACTGGAACCATGCTAAACTGACAGCCTCTTTAATAGAGAGCACACAAAAAAAGAAAAAGGAAAAAAAAAAGGACGAGGAATGGAGATGGAATGAGACAGACAAGCCGGAGAAGAAAAGCTGCAGTGAACGTGTGAAAGATGTGGAAAGATGAAATGAAACTCCAGTGGATTTAGATGCAACTCATCTTCACCTCTGTGTGAGAGCTGCTGCTGAGTTCAAATGTTGTGAATCTTGTAGCTCCAAAGCATAAGAAAGCATCTAATTTTAATTGAGAACTGCATTTCATTTGTCAACCAAAAATAGCCCAGTCTGCTAAAAACACTGCATAACTTTACACGGCACTTGCAAAAAAATGTCAAAACCTGATGGACTGCTGGGCTGAGGCTGCATTTGGTGCCAGTCATACATGCAACACACAAACACACTGTTTTCTTACTAGCAGGGAATACTTTTATAAATATATATATATATATATATGGAGCTCAGATCAGACATCAGCAGTCAAACATCAGGACAGAAAAAAAATGAAAGATCTCTAAAGTGATAAAAAAGAAAGGGACACCTGACTACAAAACATCCTCTGAAGCAACATTTATATCCACAGACATTGAAAAAGTCTATTTGTTACTTGTCCATGAAATAAGTTCAGAGAGCAAAAAGCCACTTTATGAACAAGGTTCAACGTAGCACTCTTCATAATGTAATGCAGCTGCTATTGCTACTATTTTTGCTGGTCATTGTTATTTTTGAAGGCAGAACTAATATTATAGCTTTGGCTTTGCAGCTCGAACTTGTTTTCATGTAACACAATAAAAAAACATGTTTCCAAGGTGATTAGACAGACTGTAACAGGGCGACCAATTTATTTTAATAAGCTGCTCTGAGGGCAAAGGTGAGTGAGTTTGCTTCCTACTGGCCCAAGAGTGGACAGAAGTGAAGACATGCAAGGAGAAAAGTGTTTATCGCTTCAATAATAGGTGTCGCTTTAACATGGGAATGACCTGAGCAGCAGTGGTCAAGGTGGGAATATACAACATTCAACGCTGGATCTAAATGGACCACCCTAAGTATGCACTGGCTGAAAAGCTGCTCAAAATGATGTGCATGCTAAAAAACTAAGAATCACAAAATAACAGTTTAAAAAAGCTGTGATTTAGAAAACAACAACGGCCATTCTGAAAGAAAAGAGAGAGAGAGAGAGAAACTCCAACTTTTTCAGAGAAAACAAGAAGAAGACATGATGTGTCATCAGTGGATGCTCTCTTCCTTCTTGTTTGTTGTGTGATGTGTGACTGTGAGATGCATGTCCAGGGGAACCATTAGCAGCTTTCTTGTGTGAATGTCAACTGCTGCTCTGCTGTACAAGCCAATGCACACTCTGTGATTAATGCGAGTCTGCGTTATGTCCAGCTCAGGCTCTGTGATTTCTTCTCTGGCTGCAAAACAGAGGCCAATCAATCAGCTGTGAAAACCTGACCAGTGAGTAAACATGGGACAGCATCATCTGTTTCCTAGGAGATCAATCACAGGGACTTGACATTTTCAGGGTTAAGGCCACATATGCATTCTTACATCTTAGCGGAAAGCTGTTCCAAACATTTAGTTAACGCAAATGTATGAGGAATACTGATTTTATTTGGGTAAAGGGCAAATGAAACTCACACAGGCTTTTGTGAGCCATGCTCTCATAAAACAGAAAGCAGGAAACACTTCTCAAAAAAAGGTGAACAACATTTTGTTTGCTGTGTCTTATTACAGATTTCTGTTGGTGCTAGGGAATTGGCTCAGGTTGTAGGGCCAGCTACGCATTTCCCAAAACATCTGCAAACAAGTCTTGATCATTTTTACAGCTCTACTTTACCACTTTATTGAAAAAAAAAAATTTGTTTCAACAAGATTCAGCTGATACCTGACAGATATAAGAAAGCGCTCAGTGAAAACAGCCCAAAATGAAACTGTCAGCTCTGGATTGAATTTTGGTGAGAAGCCAGCCTATCAAACACCATGACAATCTTTAATAAAATCTTTTTAAAAAGCACATACACACAAATTTTACCTGCTTCAACAGTGTGAGATTTGCATTTAAACTCCTCAGCTCTAAATGTGCATCCAGCCACATCACAGAGAAGTCTAACATGGCCTAATTGTGTCAAATCTATTTTAACCCAACCTCTTTTCTATGACGGCTTCACTGGTTCATGGGTTTATGGTGATTGCACCCATCCCGCACCTCCACTGATGAAAGCTGGCACTGCACAACCAATATTACACGAAGGCTCTCAGCATGAATCATTCTACGATCAAGCTTTTAAGTGAGTTCTCGGCCTTGTACGCTCATGTATTCTCATGTGCACTTCCAAATCTGCCATTAGTGTTTGACTGTGTCCGACAAATATGGTTAGAGGTAGGAATCAGGCAGAAATAAAATAGTTCGAAATGTGTCAAATAAATATCCAAAAGGAGAGGTCACACAGGAGATCAGCAGCAGTCTAAGTGGATCTACAGAAATGCAGAAATAAAGAATTTTTCAGCAGAGACAAAATGCCATGGAAATGTCAAAGCTGTACCCTGGCTCCCAGGGGTCTCCTCAAAAAAAGAGTCCAATTTCGATTGCAATCTTTGTGAGGTATGACAAACTGTATATAGCAAAAGAAATCCAGGGCAACCTGTCCAAGGTTTACCCCTAGGTTGCCTATCCATCATAGTATCTCTTGTATTTTCATTGTAAAAAAGAATTTCCCATATTTCAGAATAAAAACAGATTGCCCTAGATGCACAGAAAAATATCCTTGTTTTTTAGATAAATTATGGACAAATATCCATTCATATTATTCCACTCAGACTGAGAGGACAAAATTCACATTCAATTTGGCACACTAAGCCATTTTTTCCATCTAAAATGACCAGTTTTAACATGTAGCCCAAAGTTCAAAGAATCAGCACAATCAAATTTTCATGCTCCAAATAAATACAAGTCAAACATCCTAAATAATAGCCCCTTTTCATACGAGTGCAGACTAAGCTTCAGATTATGCAGATTACAGTGATGAAGGTTGTGGAAGAGCATCTCATATGCTAAATACTTCAAAACCGTCACAAGTAATTTGGCCTCTCACATCAATCTGTCCCATTTTCTCTAACCAGTCTAGTTCCAGGTCAGTGGCTACAAGTTCCACCTAATTCTGGTCATTTTCAAATCTAATAAGATTTTCTTGAGCAGATTGTCATTTTCTCATTCTCATCTGAAATTTCTGCAGCTCACAAGAAAGGAAACATAAAACACAGAAAGAATATTTCATATTTTTTGGTACTAATGTGTTTTTTGTTTTTTTGCATTGTGAGCTTGCTAGAGCATATTAACTCTCAAAAAAGGAACATTGAATAATTAAATTTAAAAATAAATGTTATGCATTATGAATAACAGCAAAAGATTAAAGATTCATCAATTTTACTTTTTTAGCAAATGAACATGAAGCAAATTTAATAACTAGCCTTGTTGATTACTTAAGATGCAGCTGTAAGGTAATATTCATATGTTATATGTAAGAATTTTGTGGGCAAAATTGAAAAAATCTTGACTTTGGTGACAAATAAGACATAAAACCTTTCCTGCTTAAATGTGACATTTTAATTAACATTCACTGTGATTAATCAGGCTTTTCCATATTTACTTTAATTAAAAAAGCTTGTTTATGTGTAGCATGGCATTCTTTTAGTAGTTTTAATCTGAGGATACACAAATCTCTGCAAAGCAAGATCAGGCTACTTTGATTCCCGTGGTATTACGGTGAATAAAGAAAACCCTAATTTTAACCTATTTGACCTTAAATAAACCCAAATAAATGAAAAGTAATGAAAGATAGAGACAATACCAATGCTGAAGACACACTTGGAATTCCTGGGTTTGTATTCAGCTGTGGTCCTTTTAATTACATTACTAATGAAGATAAATAAGTTTCTTGTTTACTGCTGTTCTCTTGGGTACTGTTTTAGTAACAAAACCATCATTCTATCTTTGTTATGTTAATTATTGGTGGCAGTTATGGAGAATATAAAATATAGTTTTAAAATGCATGATTTTTATGATGTCTGTACTTTAACTTTGCAAGCCCAAAACAAGCTTGAGGTTCTCCTCCTGAGTGGATTCTCTGTACATTCAAACTAATGGTAATGACATGCATTTATGGACACAAGGCATTACCTCTAGAATAAAGACGCTGAAATTGCTCAGTGCTGCTCTTATGTTAATGGATTATAAAGTTAGAACTAACTAATACACAAGGAAAAAAAATTAACAACCTGTCCTAGAAATGATGCTAAATGCTCAGGTATTCAGAGTATTTTACCTGCAGTGAAATACAATAAAGCAAAAAGAAATCACTGGACCAAAATGAACTGTGTGCTTTTGAATCTTAAAACTCTGGGCTAGAGAAAGATGAGACATTTACCTGATCTGTGCCATTAGAGGAACTTTAAACAGCGTAGCCTTATGAAGTGAATTACAAAATGATACAATAAGGTGTTTGACTGACCCAGCAGATTGTTGAAGGGGTACGACTTACACACACACACACACACAAATGAAAGAGGGGAGCGTGTTACCAAGCATAATGTTTTCCTACCTGCAGAAGTTGGTTCCCCACCATCTGCTCCTGTGAACACAAAGAAGAAAAAGAAAGGGAGGAGGGGAAAAAATGCATTAGCTTTATCCTAACTATGTCACAGTATTCAGGACCGCAGATGTATTTAACACTGCTGAATCAACCACACTATTAACCACACTGCACTCCCATATGTGCATTTGACATGTAATTCACCGGAGCATTAAAGTACCTAAAGCCAGATGCACCTGCTATCTGTAGGTCCCAGCATCCTGCCAAAAGAAATGCTACACTGCTGCCACAAAAACATAGCCTGGCACTGTGTCAGAGCCCGTCCTCTATTTAGGCACTCCGTCCTGGTCACCTGGCTTTGACTAATATGTGCTCATCATTCTGAACCACTGCAGGATTAGCCCCCGTGCCATACATATTTGCTTGCTCTAGCTCCAGCTCCCAATCCCCAGTCCAGCTACATGGCTGAGATTTGGCCTGTCTGCCATCATTAGTGCCATGCTCGATCTCCATCATTACTCATAAAATTGCTCCAAAAAAGTGCCTGAAAGCTGCACGCAGCTACAGAGGCAGTAGACCAAGGGCAATAAATTCAGAGGGAAGGGATGACCTGAAATGTGCTGCTATGTGGATGGATGGATGGATGGATGGATGGATGGATGGATGGATGGATGGATGGATGGATGGATGGATGGATGGATGGATGGATGGATGGATGGATGGATGGAACAATAGATGAACACACACAAACGAGACCCGAATGTTCTGGATTTGCCGCTCTGCAGAACAAATTAAATATGCATGTCTTTTGTTTCCTAATACAGCTAATGCCATTGCTTACCAGTGCTTGCTTAATTAAATTGAATTCCAATTAGACATTAACATATATTAAGAACACATAGATCATAAACCAGACAGCGAGGTAGTTACAAATTTTTTGCAGTTTAAATGCATCTAATTCTATCCTTTGAGATTATGACTGTAATTTTTATAATAAAAGAAAGATGCACAAGGTATTATTTTCTTTTTGCAAACTAACCAGTGTTGATTAATTATTTCATATTGTACAGGGGTCTGCATTTATTGTATCTCTTAAATTAGCAATTCAATAGCTACAATAAATATTGGCTTACTGTTTAAATAAGGTTTGGACATCCGTGGAACAATTGACTTCAGCGTATACAGTAGAGTTTTCAAACTACAGGGAAAATGAGTCACTTTGACACAACTGCAATAAACAGAGAGAATTAAAGATTGACCTGCAGCCTTTCACACAGTTTTGACAGCTAGACAAAGCGTTACCCAAAGTCACACAGAGCAGAAGCCAAGCACTTTGTCAGCCTCTCATCTGTCTGGCAGTAGAGGCTCCCTTTTGTGTTTTCCAATGCACACGGGCCACTGTAATCCCCAGCACATTCTACGCTTCGCTTGGTGTGGTTGCTTTCTGCCTTTCTTCTCCTCTCTTACCATAAGGGTCAAGGCACAAACTTGAATGTTCCTAGACGGGGACTGTATGCACACATAATTACAAACAAGCAAATGGAAAGCAAGTAAAAGAAGAAGAAGAAAAAAAACAAGGAAAAAAAAAACAACAACATATGCCTCAGAGTGCAGACATCTATTCACACCCACACATAAATACACATGCCGACAAGATAGGGAAGCAGAAAATGAAGGTGTTTTTTGTTTTTCTATCCAAGTGTTGAAGTGGTGAATCATAAGAGTGTATAAAAAAACTTGGTGAACAAAACACTTGGCTGGTGTTCAACACAGATGAGTGAAAACACCCAGTGTAAGCTGAATCACAAAGCCCATCTCTTGCGGACAAAAGCAGCTCTAGTTATCTTCTGTTAGACAAAAGTGTCATTTCAATACATATAGAAATGTTTTAAAAGCAAATTTGTGATATCTGAAAAGATCATCAAAGCAAAACCATTCTGGGGTGTTTCCACACCTGAAAGTGTGCATAATCTAATCTAAGGTTTATATTTATTATTATTATTATTATTATTTTTGTATAAATCAAACTTAGTTATGAGCTCTAGCTGTTGGCACTGTGGCGCCACAAATAAGAAGGTCTCCAGTCTCTCACCTACTGAACGCTGGGATAAACTCCAGCCCTACTAGGTCCCTAAACAGGACAAAGAGAATGTAAAAATATAAAATAATTTTAATGAATGGATGATTTAGTGAAGTTGGGTTTCTTGTACAAGTGCATTGACTATAGAATTTGACTGTATATTATTAATTATCATTATTACCTATTGTAACTAATTATTATCATTGTTAGGGTGGCACAGCAGCACAGTGGTTAGAGCTGTCGCATCCCAGCAAGAAGGTTACAGGATTGCTTTCCGGCCTGGAAAGGAGTTCTGGGTGGAGTTTGCATGTTCTTCCGGTGTGCACGTGTTTACTCTGGGTACTCTGGTCTCCTCTCACAGACCAAAATCATGCATGTTATGTTAACTGGTAACTATAAAATTGTGCCTAGGTGTGAGTTAGAGCGTGAATGGTTGTTTGTCTTGTTTGTGTCCCTGTGATGGACTTGCAACCTGTCCAGGGTGATCAGAAAATCAGAAAATACTTTGCACTTACTTTTTATATGCTAACACAATGTTGCCCAATCCTGGTCTTCGAGGGCCACCACATGGCATTTTTTAGATGTTTCACTGCTCTGACACCCCTGATGTGAATGAATGAGTGATTAACAGGCTTCTGCAGAACTTGAAGACCTGCTAAAGAACAGGGAAACAACTAAAACATGCAGGATAGTGGCCCTCCAGGACCACGATTGGGCGCCACTGTAACACCAGTTATGTTTTGTTTAAAACTGACTTAAATCCTGTAAATCTTAATAAGTCCTGGAAATTTTTACTTGCCAGTGAAATTGTATTAATTGCACACCAGATGGTGTGCTGCACAGAACCATTTGGGAGTTCCACCGTAGAATGGGTAGGCACTTCAAAAAAATTACAAATAAAACTCATTAAGCAGGCGACTTGACAACTCAACCATCTCTCGCTCTAACAGTACAACTTCAACCAATCAGTTCAGCAAGGCGGTGAGTAACCAGGAGCAAACTCTGGGTATGAGTAAAAGCAAAATCTGTTCATATTTTATTTCACTTTTCTACAGGTAAATATCCTCAGCTGTCAACAACACAAGACAATGTCATTGTTGTTCTAGACCTAAGAACATATTAAACTTGTAGACTGAGAGGTGGTGAGCATGGAGGTGATGGGTTGACAGGGACGACATGGTCCTGCTTTGTACAAGAAACATTTGAAACATTGATATATGTTCAGACTGGGCAAATAAATTTGTAAAGAAAGGAGGGATCTGGAGATGACTCATTTAAATGGCCCCTCCTCTTTCCCAGGAGAAGGTCCTCTCTATAGCCTGATAAGCCCGCTTCCGGAGACGTATTGGTTTAATCTGACTGACAGCCAGGAGGCAGTAATAACCATCCATAATCTAAATAGGAAGCAGCCAGCCTGTCCAGTACAGGGCTGATATGACCTCAAGGTGTTCAGTGAAGATAGAGGAGTGAGTGCAAAGGACGGAAAGGTATCAAAACCAAAAGAAACATGACTTCCCGACATACACACACACGAATGTGTGTGTATGTAACGTTATAGGGAAATGTGACGTTATAGGGAAATGTGACGTTATAGGGAAACGTGAGCGTGTAAACATTCTATTCCTCGTTCAAAGCAATTTTAATTTAGTCACTAAGTTTTTGCCATTTTTTGTAAGATTGAGTGCAAGGCTAAGACGTTGGTAATGCATCTCCAATGAAGGAGAGCTAAAGGTAAATAATTGTATGTTGTTTTAATTTTCAGCTGCTCTCGTCTAGGGGTTGCCACAGTGAGTGAACTCGCATGGCCAGTTTGTTGATTGTTTTACACAGGGTGCCCTTTTTGATGAAACCTGGGCTCAAACATACAGCCTCAGAGTTACGAGACTGCGGCACTAACCACTGAACTACCATAACCCCAAATATGTCATAAGTGCATAAGGTAAAAAAATTAAAAATCACTTGAAGTCAGTGAAAGGGTTAAATGCACTCATCCTATCAGACCAAAACAAGTCATCACAAGCTGAGACAGAGCAAATAAAATGGAAAAGCCATAATGCAAATCATCTCATTATTTAATCAACAAAACAGTACTGAATGTGGCACACGGGCCATTATGGTAAAACAATTAATCAATTAGTTTAACTGAAACAAAAAAAACTAACTAGGTTTCTAATGGTTTTATAGACTATTTGTGGATTTGTCAGCCTTTACTAAAAAGAAAAGATATTTACGATATAATGTCCATCCATTATGGTTTAATGTGATGAAGTTACCATGTTGATTATTTTCAGTGAGGCCACTGAATTGTTTACTCGACTTTTCAGTGTTGTTTCCTCACCATTATCATTAACAGTGTAACCCCATTACGGTTTTGATGTGCCTACATTTAGCTATGAGGTCAGTACAGTTACTGCAGTTACTGTAATTATGAAAACAATGCATCTTAATTTCCTTTTCTTCTTTGCCTTCATCAACAGCCTCTGAGGAGAATCAAGCTTAATGTCTCTTATTTACTTATTCAGCGAGGTTTTGGACAATTTAGTAAGTTATACTGCCTGAGCAGCTGCAGCTCACATTTGCATAACTTCTTCATTTCTTATCCATCTCTTGTCAAATGGTCCAAGACAGCAGCGGATTGCCATGTGAGCTTATAATGTGACCAGCTTTGTACGGCAGCAGTTGGATTCTTTGCACTTTTGCAACATATTAATTAGGATTTTACAGGTAGGTAGACACCAATATCATTTAAACAAAGGACCAAAGTCCCTCTGCATATAAAGCTTGAAAAACCTTGTCACTCCAACCTTTATTGTCATTCAAGTCAAAAACAATACAGGTAATGAAGAATATTCCCATTTAGCTGGGTAGCATCAAGAATGACAGTCGGCTGTCACTGCTTCTACTGGCAGCCCAGACACTTACTGACAAACCGAGTCTCTGGCAGTAAGACTAATGTTAGTATGTTTTGTGTAACTTCACAGTATGTGGCAGCAAATATGAGACAGACTGTTTTATTCAGAATGCAACGGTTAAAAACATGAAATTACAGCACAAAGCCGTTTTATTTGCCCCCGACCTCTGTATTATTCAGTGAGACACTCGCTGCTTAAAATGTTCCATGTGGTTTCAGCCATAAATGAGCAGAATTAATGACCACAATCAACTTGTCAAAAAGCAACAAAGAGGGAAAGTCATAAATTGTTATAAAAGACTAGTTTTATTGTGATGATTTATAAGTAACACAGTTAAAGCAAAATTGATATTTTTTACAGCAAAAGACCAAATAAAAGCAACAATAACATGAATAGGAAACATCCGGTTAGGGATAAGAATGTCTAAATGAGTTAAGGTTTAAGTCAGTTGTATTGTGGCAGACAGTGCAGTCTGTGTGCAAGTTTTAAATTAGCACTCCAGATATCACTTTTCTCATACTTTTTTCACACATGCACACACATGCACACAGATGCGCACACAATTCCTCACCAGCCCTGAACAGATGCTCATTGCCCGTCTTTCTCCCACATACCGTCGCCCTTTAAAGTGTTTGTTCCATCACAGCCGTGCTTATTAACATTAAATCATCTTGTGCTGGAGTGGGTGGCTAGCTGTAAAATGACTCACAAACACAGTACCAACAATAATTAAGAAGGCATTGTTGAGGCACTTCCTTATCATTAACTGTCCTCCAACTAATGACAAGGAGGGGCAGAAGAATATCCCTTTAGGTCTAATGGAATGGTAAACATCTTTATTTTTTGTAAGTAAACAGCCCATCTATTCTAATATTGCTTTTTTGTCAGAGGATCAGGAGGGCAGGGTAAATTAACAAGTGGCTCTCTGTCATCTAGCTTTAGGAGATTAAACACAGTGAAATCTACATCAATACACTTTTTAACCTACCAATTTAGGCTTACATCAGTAAAGAGACATGAATCTAATATTGTTTACTATGGGCTTGATATAAGAATACTTCAATAACACGTTCTGTACATGTCCTTTGAGAACAGTAATGTATATAAATATATACTATGTAAAAACAAGACATGTTTCCAAATTCTAGTATTTTATCAATGTTTCACATTACAAATAGCAAAACTCTTGCATTAAACAATAATATTTACTGGTGTTTAACCATTTTTAGTCAGTGTTTATTGAAAGTGGTTGATTTCACTTTGCAGATTTGTCTGACTAAACTAGGGAGACTTATCCCTACTTTATTTGCAAACTATCTTTGCAAATAGTGGAAATTATATGCAGCATTCAGAATGTTTTAATATGCAATTATTTTAATCTATGCTCAGATCAACAGTTTGTGGTTTAAGAGAAAATATTTGTTGTACATGCATGTATGGCAAAATCTAAAAAAGAAATAATCTAAAACAGTTTAAACACTGTTTTCTTTTATTTTCTATTTTTCTCTGTGTCACCAATTGGCTCTTTGCCATCTATGGAGCTTTAGGAAGGGGGTGGAGTAGAAGGTAGAGGGGCAAACAAAACATCAAATTGCTATTTCAAGCATAACCAAAAAACTGAAGAATAAAAACCCCAGTGGATCAGACTGTCAGCAGCGAAGGGTTTGATAATATGGTCAATACAAAGTGCAGACATATCCGCAGCCTGATTCATACTGTGCTTTCAACATGAAAGCAATATGTTTTTTAAAAGTCTCCTTTCAAGTGTCTGTGGAAAAAAAAGGTTCTCACTTATAGTTTGGTCAGTACTGAATGCCTAAACAAGTAATGTGAAGTTTAGAAATATAAAATTATCAACAAATGTCAGTAAGATGTAATAGTTATCATTGTTGTGTGCAAATTCGTTTATTTCAAAGAATCCTAAGAAAGAGAACCACATGGTGATCCATCAAACAAACATTTATTTAATATTAACTTGTTATTTCAAGTCATTAAATAACAAAATTCTTAACTGGATAACAGTTCACTGCTGTTGGTGAGCCTTTGCAAAAAGTCTGGTATAAAAACAGTGCAAGACTTTCCTTTAAGCATAAAGATGTTTCCTACTCTAGATACCTTCATATCTCTAACAATACCATGTAAAATTTGTGACCAACGTAAACATTCTTTATATTTTTGGCTTCCCAAGAGACAGAAGTTGATGTAATCCATTAAAGTTATCTTGAGCAGCAGTTCGCCAGTCTTTTTATAGATCTTTGAAAGTTTTTTTTTTTTTTCTTTTTGTACGAGTATGGCTTCACACAAGATCATTTTCTAAGAAATGTTTTTGTTTGTTTTTTGGTATAACTTATCATGAAAAGATGGACCAATGTTTTGTCTGCAGGCTGCAAAAGATCATTTAAAAATAACTTTTTGATAAGCTGTGTGTTATGTGTCAATACACCAATAGGTCACCCCTTGAGATTAGGAGGCTTTTTGTGTCTGGAAAATTTCTAGGCAAAAGTTAAGTGATTAAACAAAAAAATCACTCTGCACAAAATGGTCAAGTACAAGTACCTAACTGAAAATGAGTAAAGAAGTGTTCAAGGAAACGTTTGATTAATTATGAATCACAGAAAACCTGAAGACCCAGACTGGTTTAAAAGCTTACATAAAAACCTGAATCACTGAATGGACCAAAAAAATGAGAAATTTGGCACAGTACTATAGCAATTTGCAACAACAAAGACAGTACATATCAGACACATTATTTGTGGCCAAATAACAAGTTAGCTTTTTCAGTTTCAGTTTACATTGCAGCAAATACAAATAAAAACATATATAACAATAGGAGGTTAGGTAGAAGTTTTAGACCAAAAAGATATCTGAAAATAAAGAACAAAGAAGACTGAAACTCAGGAGGAAATGGCAGGTCCTAGCAGAGCAAGCCAAGTAATGAAATCCTTGACAGGAAAACATCTTAAAGAAGCTGGTCTCACCAAAGAGTAATGGTGCTTTCAGCCTTGTCTTTTGCAGGTCAAACTCAGCCGAAGTGTGTAATACTAATAAACAAAAGCAAATAAGCTCCCTGAGTGCTAAAACACATGGAGTCTATTATGCAGCGCAATCTGTTCCCAGAAATATTATGGTAATTTCCACCCTTTTGGTATCACACACTAGTGTTTACTTCAATTACTGGGCATGGAGCTTCAAAGGTTATCTCTAGTGTCTCATAAAAGAAATATAATAATAATAATATTTTTTTTAAAGAAACTCTATAGGTTACAAAGACATAGAGAGAATTACAATAGTTTTATCTTTTTTAAAATATAACGAACAAAACAAAATAGGAAATACTTCAGAAATGTCTCAGATTTACCATTTACAGGAAGTGAAGCTGCTGCCCTGAGCCTTGGATGCACTTACACCCACTACAATTTGTTTTAAAGGATTTAGCACTCTCATAGACTTTTCATTTGCATTATGAGACAAAAAGGGATAAAATGCTTAACCAAAACTATGCTTTCAATGCATTAAAAGTACTTTTACAGAGTTTAGGTTTAGGTTTTGTTTCATGATTTAAAATGAAAAAAAGAAGAAGGGGATTAACTTAAAATGTTCAGAATTTAATTGCAATCCAGTTTGAAAAAAGAGGTGTTAAAAGATCTTTATGAATATTGTTTCAGTATGGGGTACTGCTTTATATTTATCTGAAGGGCCTCTGAAGAAAGGTAACAACTTGACTCTTGGATGACCTGCAGAAGACAAACTTTTCATCACAGTAAGTCAGCATGACAGACATCCATACTTTCAAAACAGTTCATTCTGTTCATGGGAATACAAAGGAAGCCTTGTGCTATATAGAGCATCATGTGCTTATACTGCTGATATTCAAATCCATGCTTGTATTTGTAACTGTATAAGTAGCTGCGTTAAAAATCAAAGCACTGATTCACGTCAAGTGATCTTTTCTGCCACTCAGTATCCTATTGTTCACCAAATGACACAGAATTCTAACTTGAAAGAGCGAACTGGATCTTTGTTTTGTTGCCAAGTGTGTATGAAGTGTAATTTGTTCACATCAAAAAGGAGAAAGCCCTGAATCACTTCACTGTATTCCATGTTGTTGTTATAGGAAGGAGGGAGGGGGAAAGCCTCACTCCACCTAATTAGATGTAATAGCTAGAGGGAATAAACCTGCTTTGGCCTCAGGATGGGGGACATGAAAGGAGGAAAAAAAGATGTTTAGTTAGGGCTGAAAATGCTAAGTGCCTCTAGAAGACTAGAAAGACAAAGTATTGTTTAGGTAATCCAAACAAATGCACAATATACTGTTCAAAAACCATGAGGATAAATAAATCTAGAGTTAAAAGGTTAAACTAGGTGAGTTTTTTTTAGATCTAGAAAGATTGGGGAGTTAACACAAATAAGAGAACAGCTTAAGTCAGCAAGAAGTTAAATAAATTGAACACTGTATCTGTTGCACCATAAAATACACTTGCTTAACAAAAAATATTGTGAAGCAGCCAGAAGAAACGCTCTGATTTGGACATAACTTGGTACGCATGCAGAACAGTGATGTGTATGTAAATGATTCAGTTTTCAAGGAGCTGGAACCTCTAGAACAAGCACCAGAGAACATAAGTGGTGGCATCACAAGAGGAGCAATAGTGTTATCAGGTAGTTGCCAAAGCATCAGAAAATCAGTTCAAACAGTGAGTGAAGGTCAGTAGTCACAGAGGATGCCTCATAGACACATTGGGCAGCATTAGCTGGTTGTATTATCCAGTTGTTTGGCATGTGGAGCATACAGGCATTTCAGTGGCTCAGTGGGGTCTGAGGAGCACCCACGCACACGTCATATAGGCTCTGACTGCCCAGGACAGATCATACAAAGGGACAATAGTCGTATTTTGTGCCAAGTAATACAAAATTCCTGCCATCAGGACTCAGCTATTGGACTTTTTACAACACCAAATGTCATCCCACACACTGTGAATGACTGGAATCAGACGGACTACAACTTCACCTTCCATTTTCTTTATCAATCTGGAACAGAAAAAAACAGCGGCTCCCTGATGCTGTAATAACATTTTTAAAAAATATCCTGCAACCTCATCTGCACATTTACCTTCAGAAAAAAGAAAAAAATACAAAAGAAAAAAAGAAAACTACTTTTAATATTTTTGAGGAAATTACATCTACCAGCCTATAACAATTACCAGGCTGCTTTCATTCTGTTGTGATGAACATAATATACATGTTCTTTCTAAGCATAAATGACTTGTGGAGAAAATACAAAAAAAGATAATATTTTCTATTATTATCATTATTATTCCTGGGTGATTAAAACAGATTTGAAATCCAGGGCTATTCAAAAAAACATTTGTGGCTGCAGTGCTGAATATCCAGGCCAAGCAATGAATCTGAGCACCAGAGAGGTGACAGCATGTGAAATCTGAAAGGAGGACAACAAAGTGATGAGTACTGGAGACAGAGAGCATGCTGACCAGTACAGAAAGCTTTTCAGATGTCTTAGTTTAGAGGGAAGGTGTACATCATTAACTCAAGGTCGTTTGAAAGTGAAAAACCATATGTACTTTGTTCATTCAGCTGATTGGAAAGTGTAGTCTGTTAAAAACCCACTAAACCCAGTGAATTTAGATAATTAAAACTGATTTTAACAATAGTTTACAATAAATATACTGTCTCAATAGTTGATTAGTAACAATACTGTGGGGATGTTAGGTAAAGCAGTCTCAGTACACCAGTTAATGTCTTTTGTTGTCCTGTACACAGTAGATCAGTCTGATCCACATTAACCCAGACAAGGCAACTAGAGAGTCCAAAATTGAAAATGTTATTATATTAGCTGCGTATTTGACATACCATATAATCTGTTACTTGGTTCAACAACAAATGAAGAATATTGTTTTGAAGTTATGACAGTGCTTGTTGTGTTGTTCTTACAAAGGAACCACAGATGTCATATCACCTCTGAGCATTTGGCATGACACGTGTTTAACGTAAATTCAAGCTGCTTTAAATTGACAATGACAGTGTTTGCTTTTTATTGTAACTTAGTGAATGTAAACTTACATCTTCCACACTTCTGAACAATTTCTCCTTATCCTCTTGGTAATTGCATGTTGAAACAATATTACTAAAGGTAATAGAAACCCTTATTTTGTTCTTTAGAAATTACATTTGGCTGTCTCAACTTGTGGAAAGTTGAATTTATTTCACTCTTGCTTGTTGCTAACAGCTAAATTTCTTTATATTGAATTGTATTGCACACCTATTTTAAGTAGTAAATGAGAAAGAAATTAAGGTTTGGATGGATTCTTGGTTGTTATTATTATCTTTAATTTATTTAGCATGAATAATTTGGAGATTATTCTTCCAAGACAAGGAAAGAGGTCTTTCATTGACTTGGAAAAAACACTGCCTTTAATGTCCTGAAATGAAAAGAGCTATAAGTTGTGGTTGAAAGGGTAGATAATGTTTTGTATCTGTATAAGATTTTGATCAAAGCATGCTATGAATATTTTGATATAACCTCAGGAAATTGCTTCTCCCTCTGGAAAGAAACAGCACAAGTTTTCTTTATGGGTAGAGTTTCATTTATGCTGCCACCCTGGTGAAAACTGGCATGACAACTTTGGAATACATATGCCAAAACAGAAGCTCTCCCTTTTATCTTATTCACTGTTTGTTGGGCGTGAAAATAAACACCTCTCTATTACAGTTGCTTTCTATATAATTTAACCTCAACCACAACCAAAACATATAGTTTTCGAGTTTCATGATTAGTATGTTGTGGTTGAGCTCTGGTCACTGACATCTTTGAGTCTTCAATAAATGTTATTACCACTTCAAAAGGCCTTCACATATCAAACTCTCTCTTTGGAGTTCGTCTCAAACAACAACTTCTACTGTCACAAAAGCCTCCAGGGAAGGAGGCAGGAGGACTCTCCTCACAACCAGAGGTTAAGCTATACCTCATGATTAAGTGATCTTCTCTGAGAAATGCTTTTAATTGTTTAAGGACACTTGCACTGTAATTCTAATTTTACGATTGGCTCAAACCCAATTTAATTTCCAGATGGTCTGGGCCTAGATTCCCACAGGAGCCCTAAAATCTAGACAAGTTCATGAAAGGCCAAAGAGCACAGTGTGGTTAAGACCTAACTATGCTCAAAGTAAGAAAGAACAGCATAGCTTGAGGAAAGGGGTTAAAAAGGTCTTGCTAGCATCTTTCTTTTCTTTAGTGTGAAGGTCTGAATCCTTGTTAGGTATAAGACGGTCCCTCGTTCTGCCCTCTACTGCTCTCATTACTCTGCATCCTGCCTCAGCCAACTCTGAGCCCTGCAAAGGTACACAGAGGGCTTTTGTCTCAGTATTCGATCGATACTTCTCCTCATCACGGGCAAGGGGCAGGGATAATGCACTCAGCCTAGGGCATGCAGGGTTCACAAGATTTCCAGCAACTTGGGACTCAAGCTTTTTAGAGGTGAAAGCATAACCTGTGTAAGTGTAAGAACCGTGAAGTCACTAAAGAAAGAGAATGTACACCCCCTCCAAAACTACAATGACATTTCGCATAGGAAAATTTTCAGGAGACACATTTGCACAAAAATGAGAATAAAAATGATATTTTCTCATAAATCATTGTAAAAAAGGTAGCTATTTTTAAAAGTAGCACTTCAAAATGATACAGGGTAAATTTGTCACTTTCTGCATCATGCACCTACCATGCATACTTATTTGATTATGCTGTTAAAAATGGGTGAAGCTCATGTGGCCCAAACAACATATCTAACTAAATTTACTGAAGTAACTCCATTTTAAATGCAGCATATACATGTACACCCTACTGTTTGAATCTCTGACCACAACACTGACTTGAACTGTTAGGTACATAACCACTGACCACAATTTGCTTATTGTATATTGCAAACACATACTGCAGTTGAAGCAATTCATCTTGTAGCAAATGAACAACACAATGTTTACTACCCCTTTAGGCCAAGAGTGAAGTGTAATTAATGATGATTATTACACGTTATTGTTCTCCAAGAGAAGGAAGCTTTAAAAGTCTGGCTGAATTGACAATTAACTGAGTGACAAATATGACTCTTGCACAGTCAACTAGCCAAAGAAGATGAAATACATACCATACTAAGACAGAAAACTACATGAGAAACTTAAAAGTAAAGACGTTTTCAGGTTCCATCTTGGATATTTCTCTTTTACATCTATAAATGTGGCCTAATGATTAAATATAAAAAGGCTAAACAAATGAACAACACAGTTTCTGGCATGGGAACATAACAACACCCCTTGATGGATTGTGATAATTAATATCATTTCTAAGCATTCTATTTCAGGTTCTCGCTAATTAAGAGCCAGCAAATGGCCTCATAAATATTTCACTGAGATTGCAACATAGGCTGCCATGCCACTGCAGGTCACTCGGAAATGTGGCACTTAATTTTAAATGGTTCAAATTGCTAGATTAAGTACGTCTAACAGTTTTATTTTTTAGCATTGTTGGCAAGCAAGTATTCAACAGGATAAAAACAGCATATATGCAGCATTTACATCCAGCTGTGTATTATTATTATTTTTTTACTTGTTTAGTTAAGTAATTCTGGTTGCGCTTTCTGCTACTGAACTGATAAGCTCTTTCTGGTGTTCTACAATGAATAATATTTCCCCCACATTGCATGTCCTTTTAAATCCAAGCCAGAGTTTCTGGGTTTAGACACCCTTAAGCTATATGGGGAGTCATAATTACCAAAAGTGTTCAATCGTGTCTGCTGAGTGGAGGCTACAGTATGATTGACACCTCTTTCCCCCAGCATTCATCGGCCAGCAAATGTTACTGCTCATGGCTAAACGCAGAGTTTCAAACCACCTCTCTGTCTTTCTGCCCCCCATCCCCTTATCTCTCTTCACACTCATTACAGATGCCCTAGTTTGCTTGTGAGCCAGGAGATCTTTCTAGCCTCATTACAAACTTGGACACCTCCCATCTTTTGTACCCTTCTTTTCCAGACAAGATCTCCTACGTTTGCGCTTTTATCCCACAAGCAGCCTAAAAAGATTCATCAAACATGTATGAAGAAGTAGAGCTCACATCTCATTTGAATCCTCGCACCGAGGAAGACGGCGTCTGTGATGCAAAGAGCCACTGCAGATTAACCAGCGAGGGAAGTCAAATAGACAAAGGGAGAATGAATTTAGGTTGAAAAGTGTGTCAATTCGCAGAATTAATGCATATTCAACAGCACACTGAGGCATTTCTTTGACCGTGTTCATTAAATGTTTTCCTCATTAGCACTCTTGTTGCAGTGATGTTTTCCATGTGGCATTTTGGATGAGAGGGGAAATAATGCCACACAAATGCATTCTGTAGCTGAGCAATGGGTTCATTCAAAATTCACTTAGGAAATGCCAGCATTTCGAATAAAAATGTGTACTCTTTTGCCATGCTTTTGACTGTGTTTGGAAGAGGCAACAGATGGCTTGAAACAATCAATCACAGGTTTGATCAATTCAGGAACCTCCAGCTGATATTTCAAAATATTCACAGTCTTTTGAATATTAGACTAAGGAAATGTTTTGTTGAAAATCTATATGCTTGCTTTGTTGTCATGAATATTTACTGTCCAATGAAGCCTGAGGCAGTTCAGTTTAGTATAAAGTTAAACTTGTGAATGAAGCGAACAAGCAAACAATACTCGTTTCAAATCTCCATTGAGCTTTTCGCACACAGAACATTCTGTTTGAATACATTATCTGTGCAGTACGATCAGCCACTATCCTTTTTTTCCTCCTTTTTAAATATTCATCATTACATTTTTTTCCCCCTTTTTGAGAAGACACATTGACATAAAATATGACAATGCATACAACAATCCTTGTTCCTCGACATAGTGGTTTTAAACCATTATGACTGCATGCATTAAAAGCACACCCCTTAAAAGAAATCTGATGCAAGTTTCATGTGTTTCTCCCTTTAAAGCTGATGTAACGTGAGCACATCTCCAACTAAGACACATATCGCTCCCAGCAAACCATACTGTAGCTAATGGATAGGCAGACACGTCCACATTTAGCCCGAATCTTTTACTGTCATGTCTTTCTGTCTGAGAAACAAGAACACTTGTCTTCTCCTCTCACTCATGTCAACAGTCATTGTCTTAAACATACTTTCAAAAAAAGTAAAATCTCTGTTGAAAGAAAAAATAAATTCATATGCCATATGATTGTCAAAGACTTTGTTTAATGTTTGAAATTTCACGCTGCTTCTGACTCTAGAAGGAAACTCCTGGACGTTTCACTTATCTTAGAGAAAATAATGCACTTATGAATCTCGGATTAAACTCTAATGAAGACGCACATTATAATTAATTCATCACATTTGCTGCAATCATACGATGCACCAAGTTTCAATGTCCCACACAAAAAGCCTTTCATATCGTTTATGGGTTACCTTGAAACTTTTACAAGAAATGTGAAGAAAAGAAAATGCTGTGTGTGATGGACCTCTAAAAGTATATTAGAAGAGCATGAAAAAAAAATAGCAGAAATATCTTCTCATACTTGTTGCCCTCATACATCAAACCCTCTGGCCTAAGCTGTGCATTGTGTGTACTGAAAAGGGCAAGCTTGACAAATTGAATTTCTTCATCCTGCTTACCCTTTGCTCAATGAGTTTCATGTAACAGGCATGACTCACTCAAAGAGCCAGCATGAGCGTGAGGCGAGAAAAGACCATGTGTGCTTTATGAGTGATGATGTGTCATCAAGGGTGATTACTGAACCTCCAAATATGATACTGTAGCTACTTCTTCAGTAGTTTTTATTTGGGATGGGGTGCATTTGTTAAAATATGCTCAAGATTTTGCCTCCATATATATTCTTGAAATGACTGACTGATTTACTGTATAACTGAACACAAACAGGCAAACATGCAACTGCAAACAAGCAGATGTCCCAGATACATACCAGCTTGATGCAAATTTCAGGCACAAACTAGCCATAACATCAAACCATATCGTCAACCACCTGCATCCGCTTTCACTGAACTGTGGTTTGATGCGTTCTAATTACAACATCTGATTTGCATCTGTTGGCAAATAAGAAAACAAGACACAGAAGAGATATTCTATGAAATGCCCTCTTCAGTGCAGTGAACCTGGTTTTATGAACTTTTTAACCTCTCTGTCTGCTGATGCTTGTCAGACTCTTATCAGCTGTAACATTTCCATACAAGACCTATGGTCTGTTCTGTATGTGTTATCTGCATCTGCATTCAGACACACCAAGACAAGATGACTGAGGTTAGAAAGGTCACATTAGTAAATATTTAATGTGCCTCAAACTGAGCTAAATATTACAGAGACAGAACTGTACACAGACTTGGTTTAGAAGGAAAAATGAAGATATGAGACACTATTTAGCAAATTCAGTGAATGTAGGCTTTTATTAGGTGCATGGACCTTATGGTTAGGGGCCAAGCATTAGTTTGTCTACTTGTCTGACTTTCAGAAGTGTCTCAATAGATGAACTTTCATTAAATGTTAAAAGAGAGCAAACAAAAAAAAAGAAGCATTTAACCTAAATGCGTTTAAGGTGAGAAAAGTAAATTACTTCCAACACTTCCAGTGTAGCTGTGTTGGAAGCATTTCGGAGTTTTATCAGCCATACTGGTCTTATGATACAGACTTTAATATCTTTGAATATATTTTTGTCTACAGTACATGGAGAAGTCCTTTACTGCATTACTTAAACTTATAACAAATATGGTGACAAACTCACTCAAGTGGTTACAATAAACCTGCCCTTGGTTTTAATACAGATAAAAGTAAAATGTCTCTATAGCAAAAACAGTCGATTGAGGATAAACAGTTCCTGCCAATTGGCATCACACCGAATGTGACTTTGTCCTTCACTATTTCCTTTCTCTTTCATTCGTGACTTCCAGAAATCATATAAAACTCAGCTCCTCTGAAACAAACTAAGCCGTGTATGTCCCAAATTCCTAGAGCTTCTGCTACATCCTGAAATAAAAATGAATAAGAAAAAAATATTAGACTCATACCTCTGCTTCTCCATTTCCAAAACATGGTGCAAGTTGTTGCAACTCGTGCCCTTTTTATCTAAAAGCTGATGGGCAATGTTTACACGGTGAAGAATATTTTTTCTTCATGTTTCTAATGGGCTGCACTTTGATGTTCAAAGGTGAGTGGGTTTTGTCCGCTGAACTTTACATTAAAGAGTATTTTCATCCTTACTCTTTTACTTCTCTCCTTCTCTTTCACTATCTTGTACAAAAGACCCGGAGCGCAATCTAAAACATCTGTGTTCAAGATTTTTGCCAAAAAAAATTAAATCCATTTCTCAGTATGTCATTACCTAAAATCCTTTTTAAAAACAGTCCAACAAAGCCTTTATATATTTGAGTTGAAGTGCAAGCTTCCATTTGACTTTTGACATGTAGAAAAACTAGAACATTTTTACATATAAGCAGATATCCCTCATTACTCGCAATCATTCATCAACTGAAACCCACCCTCTGAGCAATCAGCACACAAGGTGGGTTTTGGTTTAAAGCCTACTTGACTGACATAAAAAGGGGTGTTTTTGTGCTTTTTAAAATGAATAGAGTATGGATGCACATCAGCGTTGTGCAAAAGAAGCTGACATTTCTGGGTTACCTCTCCAAACTTTGCACGCAGAAACCCACGCATCACTGCATAAACACAAACACACTCACAGTCTGTGGCTGCTGCTTATAGCTCAAATATAAGTTCAAATAATGTAAACCAGACCTGAATAGTCCTAGAAAAAAATCTAAATGCACAATTAAATCCTACAAATAAGGCTTGTGATTCCTCCACTTTAAAGATGGGTAAGGAGTAGAATGATAGACATGATGAAGAGTGTTTAAAGATAGACTTAACCTGAATTACGCTTCAGAGCAGAGGCTCATCTTCCCAACTGAGCTCCAGACACTGTCAGGGTAAACTCAGTGAAAAGAGGTGAAGATATATTTCATTTGTTCAAAGGAATAAATTTGATTTTTGCAATGAGGTTTGTGAGCTCAGATCAATAGGTTCTGGGGGGTGTTTCCTTTTCAGAATGTCAAATAATAATCAGGACAGTAAAGTCAGAATATTTCAAACAGCATTAAATTCAGGGTCATTGGCTAAATTTGAGATAAAAATGCATAAATAAACAAATAAAAAACATGATTCAATTAAAACCCAGGTATTCAGAATCATGGGGAAATGGTATCCAATATCTAATGTTTTTTCTACATTATTCTTTTATGCAACAATACCTGCTTGTTTTGTCTGTTAAAAAACAATTTCAATAGCTTAAAATAAAATAACTATTATTCAATAATTCATTTCTTTGTGTTTTTTTTTTATTTTCCAACAAGCTTTATTTGAGGAGAAGCTTACTGTTTTAAGAAGCCTCTTCCATAAAGCATTGAATGTTAGCTCTTAACAAAAAATATGTGTTTAAAATGAAATATCCTGTGTTTCTTTAGAACACACTGCAGGTAGTAACCAACAAGCTCATCTATCTGATCTCAAAGAAGTGGACTGGGTTTGCAGAAAATGTGCTGGTGTCACAGAACCCCAGTGGAGGGGCTTTATCAGACTAAACCAACGCTAATTGCTTTAACTCCTCAATCTCATTTCGACTTAATCTGGATTATCTTCAGCGTAAAGCCATGCTTGTAATAAATACAAACCTAATGTTGCGAGCTTTGGTTTCAAACTCTGTTCAAAGGAGAACGAATTCCCTACACCCACTTGAGAAGTTTTTAAAACTCAAAGCACTGCCAGGAAAAGACTGTTGGAGAGATGAAAAAAGGAAATTACAAGCACGCATTCAAACACTAAAAGATTTTATATCCTCACAGAGTTCAGCAGTACATCACAAAAACAGTGTTAGGAGTTGGCTTTCTGTAGAAGCATAAAACATTTAACGGTCTTTGCATCATTCATCTACCCATGTACAATCCTTAAATTCTACAAAATTATATTTCAGCTTTTCCACTGACTTTCTCAAAGTTTTAGTCATTCAATAAAACGTAAACCAGCTGAAACAAGCCTCATCTCTTCAGACTCAGAGGCAGCTGCAGTTCTGCACCTAATCCTAAATCATTTATTCTGCTTATTGATCCGCTGTGGAAAGGTGGACTCTTTCACTTCTGGCAAACACTGATAAAGAAAGGCTGATGCTGGTGTGACACCTCACTGACAAATCAGCCGAGCTCAGAGTGCTGAGCAGCCACGCCCACAACAGTGGAAAAACTGAGCCTGGCTCACAAAAGGCATGCAGTGAAGATCCAGCCTGATGCCTGCCTTAGCACTTTGCAGGTCTGCAGCCCAACTCTCATCCAACACACACCTACCTACCTACCTACTCAGACACACACACAAACTGTTATGTTAGAATTAAATCAGTATACACACACATCTTTACCGGCTTCTCCATTCCGGGTCACAGGAACCTCGGCCCTATTCCCAGCAATCTATACACAAACATCTCCATTATTATTTTTGAGTAAACTAAAAGCTACACAGCAAACAATAAAAAAAAGTTGCCTTTTTTTGCTGTGAATATTGTAAAGGGTTTTCATTATTAAAATAACGAATTATAATTTGAAAGTGATATTTACAGATGTTGAAAAGAACAGAAGTTTGAAATTCAACAAACACAGTTTTGATTTATATACTGCTCTGACCTGCCAACTTCAGTTTTAACTGGCTCCAGATTCTTGTTAGGAATTCTAATTAACAGCATGTGCAATATGTTTTCTAATTTCTGACTGAATTCAATTATATCAAAACAACTTTAAAATCTGACTGTGTTCATATGTATGCAGTGAAAATACTTATATTTTCTTCAGAACAGCAAAGGTTACAAATCATTCTTTGTCTGTCAATGAAAATCTACCAGAAATATAAATAATAGCCTATTAAGGAATTCGAAAGAGGTATTTGTTCAAATAAACCCCAACTAGAAAATAATTACAGTATTCTTTTACAAACCAGATCATAGTTCCTCAGTACTCTTTTTATGTTTTGCACACCTCAAAACACAAACAAGTACCTTTATGCTTTGGACCTCAGAACATAAAAGTACACCGATTGAGTATGACACCTGTTTAGGACACAACTGGCACTATAAAGAAACACAATAGCCTGAGCAGTAAAGTCAGCATGCAGGTGTATCTCTGTAGAAAATCATTGTTTCCTGTCAGTAGTCTCTTACACCCCTGGTGGTTCCTCTTGACCTTAATTTTAGCCACCCTACAGATGGTACAAATGGCTAACTCTGAGTCTTTTTTACTAACTAAAACTTTCCAAAACACACTTTTACTAGCACAAATTAGCCACTTAGTAAAGGTTCAAAAGAAGAAAAAAAATTATTTTTTAAATGCCTTTAGCTATGATGCATTCACTGACCGGAAAAAATAAAAATACAAAAACTGAGTGTTATATTAGCCGGTCACTGATCAAGCTAGTAAGTTTAAAATTGGTCAATTTGGGTCTCTAGCTGATTATTTGGTGCATCCCTAAAAAATGCCCAAGACTTTATGAGGTAACAATGGTTCAGCATTATAAACCCTTCCACACTGCCAACCCAATATGACTTTTATCTGTCAGCTAGCCTTCCTTGACCATTTGGCAGGATAATGCAAATTTATTTCTCGTCCCCTCCCTTGTCTCATGCAACCTGTTGGATCTACTCATTCTCCCCGTTTTCACTCAGCCTTCAACAATCCTGGTAGATCAAACAATCTTTTGCAGAATAATGAGTGCATTTTAATGTTCCTTCATCCCCACTTCAATCCTGCTCAGGTCACAGGGGGCTGGTGCAAATCCCAGCAGTCAATGAGCCATCACAGGGCCAGCACAGACACACATGAGAGGAATAACCATGCACACACACACACACACAAATCTGATGTTAATGTAGAATTACCAATTAACCAAAGTTGCACATGTTTTGATTGGTGAAGGAAACCAGAATAACTGGAGAAAACCCACACATGCAGAAAGAGAACATAGCAACATCACACAGAAAAAGCTCCCAGTTAAAATTCAAACAGGAGAAATTCTTGCTGTGAAGCAACTGTGATATAACGACTGCACCACTGTGCCACCTTCACCAAAATCAATATGAATTTAATTGCAGTGTAACTTTGAAATGGTTTTATTACTAAACCCTGACAGATATAGAATTCATAAGGCTTGGGGCTGGTTTGCAAATAGTAATGAACCTTCAATATTTGCACATGTGAAGTATTCTCTTTAGGGTAGACTGGGAAAATATGTCCACATCTTGCAGACTGTTCCTCACTTAGCTGGATGTAATAAAGATAATAAATTATTGTGGTCATTACTTCTATTTTATCCTCTTGTCACTCAGGCCTTTCCATGTTAAGTTACAAGTGAAATAAAGAGCTGACATATATGATTTACTTTACTATACTTTGAAATGCTTTACTTTTTCTGCACTTTACATCATTTATTAGGCATGAAGGTGTTTGAAGTCACTATGAAGTCAAAACATCTAAAAAAAACACATACAACCTTGTCACATTTTTTGGTGGTGCACTAGGTTTGAAAATCTAACATTAGGTAAGTGATTCAGACTTGCAGTGAGAAATGAAGCAACTTTGCTTCAGCCAAGAGTAAAAAAAAAATGATGCCTCTTCATATTTATCTCCTCCAAAATTCAAATCATTGTGCATTCACAGAACCTTGGAAGTGAGAAGTCAAAACCACTTTGCTGTTGCTTTTTGCTTTGATACTGAGTGAAAAAGCAAAAAGCAATAATTTTATCAAAAGTAATATATGTTATACAGTACGTATTTTACTTAACTTTAGAAAGAAGCTAATACTGTTCCAACAGTAATTAGTACTTTTTTTTCTTATCCTAATTATAAAAAATATAACTTATGCATATCATTCCCTATTATTTTTCCATTCAAAGAACAGAAATGTTATTTGTCCATTATTTATGTATGCTGATGAAACAAAATGAACAGATATTATTGTTTATCTTGAGCCTATGTATGAAAGAGTTCATATTAGCCTCTAAAATCCTAAAATACAGAAGCTCAAGGTTTATGATGCCAATATGTGACAGGGAAATTATGAGAGCTACTAGAAAATTAGGCTCCAGGTCATCATGTTACTCTGTGCCAGGGCCAGTTCAATATGTGACTTGTGACAAGATAGTGTACCTGATATGTAGCCTGTAGGCCAGAGAAAGTTTGAGAATAAAAATATAATTTTCTAATACTGGCTTGCACTTGGATTTCTGTGCTCTTCTTATAACTGTCAGACTGAATACTGAAAGATCTCTTTAAGGGTTGAGCTAATAAATGCATAAACAACTATACTGAAAAAAACACACACCCCGTGGAGCCAAGAAGCATCTCAGTATGTCTCTGAAAATCAGTATCAGAAAAAAGAAAAAAGCACAAAAGACAGGCTACAAAAACAGGGCTTTAGTCCTGTAATCCTGTTGCATTTTGTATAAAGCAAGTCAGACATTTTAAGATCTCAGAAAGTTGTCTAACCTTGTATTCTGTAACAATAGTACTGAATCACCTCAAAATATTCTTGCAGCAGAATGAAAAAGAAATGCTTTATAATAAATAAATAAATAAAATGTATTCATCTGTTTGAAACTAATGCTGATGACTGCAGGCAGGAGGATGTGAATGGTTGCTTTACTTTTTGTACTATTTTCTTTTAGGTAACAAAAAAAAAAAAAAAACAAAGCCATAAAAATTCCAAACATTCATGAACAGTTTTTAATTAATCTACTTCAGACAAGGCATCACAAAACTTCATACACACACACTGTAAGCCTGTTCAGAGTTGAGTCGTTTATCCTGACCCAGTGGGATTACTTAAAACCAGTGTGTGGTCTTATGAAAGCTTAAACTATGAGATGATATGCTGCTCCATGTTCCTAGCTGAAAAACTAATGTACACTCAACATGAACTGACACTACAAATGAAACACTCCTATAATCTTTTTTTTTAAATATTATTTTCAGATGCCTCTTTATTCTGGCAGAACCACGGTTTAGAGTTTAGACACCAGCATCAATAGAAAGCTAAGGAAATCTCTACTTAAGCTTGCCATTATAATGTTGCATGCTGCTTTCAGTAAATGGCAGACTTTTTAAAACATGTCTGAGATGATTCAGAATTAATGCTTCCAGTGTTACTGGAATTGAAACAGACAGTGATTTGAAAAGATTAGAGGGAAAAAAGCAAAGTTGTGTGTGAAAAGAGGCTATTTTTACCACTCATAAGTCTTTGTATTTGTCTTTGCGAGCAGCTGAAACACGTCTACTTTTCACTCTCTGATGTACAAGCAGAGCTGATAAGCTACAAGACACCTTGGCGTTCTAGAAATGGGGTCTGGAGCATCACAGGGTCCAGTGTTTTAGCCGAATGAGACTATTTTAGTCTAATGGTTAATCAGTAACAAGAGAGGACATACAATGAAAGAGTCAGAGGAAAGTAAAAGTGACACACCTCTGTCGTTTGAGTAGAAAACCTGACACAAATCTGTGCTGGCTGATATAAATCACCCTGTACAACCAGTTTCACTTCATAGCTTTATTAAAGTTGTTCAGTAAGTCCTTCCTCTGTGTGTGTCCTTGCAGCCCCTATAACCGTCCCTCCTGTGCCCTCCCATTAAGTCGAGCATGAAATGTAGGCAGGACAACGGAGGTCTCACTACAGCACAAGACAAATACCACTTTATCCATTAACTTGTCAGCATAAGGGACAAATGACCTCTCCATCAAATATTAAGGGATTAAGGAGCATGTGCACGGACAATGAATAGCCCAATTAAGTTCCACAAATATAACCAAGCGGCCAACGTCACTACATCACCGACTCTCTGTACAGAGAATCATCCATTGAGTCACTTGGATTCCTTTGGTTTTCATGGCTGGCAATCTGTAAAGGTCTGACCTTTCTTCACTGATTGAAGTTTGTGCTATTTTAAACCAGAGTAAAGGGCAAAACAGAAGTAGTTTACATCACCTATAACTTTCAAAGGATGGTAAATGTAATGAGCTTTTAGACAAATCACTATAATCAACATGTATCTTCCATCATCACCCATCTAACATTGTACAAACAAAAGGAAGGGGGCAAAACATTGATTGTAAGCAACTCCATTCAAGGTTAATTAGGGATATTTAGGCAATCGCATCAGTCTAGTATTTTGTCAAAATTTTAAAGGCCAGTAGTTACAGCTGTTGCCGCAACTTTCTTAGTTGCCACACACTAAGGAAGACAGCTTCAGAATGATCTAAAACCTATTTGTGTGGAGTTTGCATCTTCTCATGTCACATAAGAACATGCAAACTCCACACAAATAGGACATAAGTCATGTGTGGGTTTTCTTTAGGTATTCTGATTTCCTCCAGAGTCTAAATACATGCATGGTAGGTTAATTGGTAACACTAAATTGTCACTAGGTCTCATTTGTCTCTGTGTGGTCTTGTGATGGACTGGTGACCAGTCCCGCATGCACCCCACCTCTCACCCAGTGACTGCTGGAGGTAGGCACCAGCTACCCAAAACCCTGCACAGAAAAGCTGAAAAGAAAATGAATGGATGGAATAAAGTACTGATTAGTAATTTTAAGTGTCCCAGATTTCCATCCATATTTATTGTTGTGAATAAACCAGTCTAAATTGATAAATATTACCAAAAGTAAACAGCAGCAAATAGGACAAATCTTTTATGATTGGCCAACAGTTGCGCTGCCACTTAAGATACATGCCCATTTGCCTAAAATGTGTCCAGTATTTATACAAAGAGCTCAAACTGAAATTAAGATGTGTAACATTCTTGAAAAGTCACTCTCTCTCTCTCTGTACAGACACGAGAGCATCTTCCATTTCCCAATGCTGGGTGCAGTTATGTGCTTTGACCGGGCATGACAGGCAGAATACCAAACAAGGTGTGAGAGTCGGCACCAGCAACCAGGCAGAGGATGTGATGTATTGCACACTGAATTGGAACAATGAAGTTTGTTGTTACCCGAAGGCGAATGTTTCTACCATATCAATTTATTTCAGTGGCACTCTGTGACATCACCAGTAGTTGCTTGCTACCTCTGAAGACACCTATTGCTGAGTAATAACTACAAGTAAGCAGAGTGCATCGTCAGAAAAATGGACAGTGGATAGACAAAAGATTTATTTATGGTGACACAAAGTTTGAGTGCCATGGGACTCAGTCAGTCTGCTGCCCTAGACAGCTGTGGGTTGGTCAGTCATAGAAGATATACAGTCAGTCCAAAATCTACCTCCTCCTAAAACCAGCTCCTTACTGGGGATGAGGTTGCAGCTTTACTAATACTTGAAAGGACATAAATCCCTTTTACAATCCCACAAATTTACTGGGATATGATTAATTGAAGGACCGTGGAGGTGTATTTTTAACTCGCTGAGCCTTGAAACAAGTCAACCCCAAAGCACCCCGGCTCTCAGCTTTTCCTCTGGATTCATTATGCCAGCCTACCAGGGAGTATTATGTCTTGTAATGGTTGACTCTGAGTTGACACTGTGACTTAGGGAGCCCTTCGAAACTCCGCTCGAGGCAGGCTCCTTGTTTAGAGACCGAGGTCTGTCTGACATGTGTGACTCCTGAGGCAAGCGTGTCGTTAAATGAACAGAGACAAGGAGGATGCCATGACCCACTTCCATTAGGGATACACTGTGCACGTTTTTTCTTCCCAAGCAAATCCCACAAGTACTGTTCGGCGCTGATCATGGACACTCTAAAACAGGCAGAGGCTTAAACATTCTTATCACCAGGAGAACAGGAAGGGCGAAGGAGGGGAGGGACCTGGAATGATTTAAATGCTGATTCAGGCCAATCTATATAAGCTTTTAGCAATTTCCTCTCAACAAAAAGACAATCTCACAGTCTCACGGTTAATGGGAAGCCTCAGCTGACCTTTTTTTTTTTTTGTGATGTTGTCCTGGTCAATACCCCTACCTCCTCCTGTAAGTGATAGAATCTGCCCCAGATACAAAACTCTCTTTCCATTAAATCAACGATTTCATTCTTCATTTTCGGGAGGGGGGGTGATAAAGGGATCTCGAAGAAGAGATGGCCCAGTCTGCTTTAGGGAGCTGAACCTGAACGCTCAGCATATTTCCTCCTGTGGAACCATCGCAGAGAGGTGCGAGGCGCAGCTGACGATGATAATGATGATCCCTAAGAGCGCGCAGAAATACCGGAGCGGTGCCAAAAATTGCATCTCCTCTGTGTGCGCCTAGATGCTCCGCATCTCAAAGAAAACAGAGAAAAAAAAAATATAATAATAATACGCCTGAACAAAGACATGTCCCTGTCCGTTTGACTGACTCTAAACAGTCCTGGAAGCACAAGTCAGATCATTAATTAACGAGTCAGGCACCGAGTGCTTGGAGGCAGATCACATTTACCAACACAGACTCTGCATGTCGTGCAGCTGTTTGTCTCTTCCAAAACAGAACCTCATCACTTTCAATATATATTTATATATTTAGAAACGTCCCGATGAGTAGGTATTGATCAGACAACGTCAGCGACAGCCTACTTTGGCACTCACCTTTCACATGATGCGGGACGGCAGCGCTCCAACACAGCACGAAAAAAGGGAGTAGCGGTCCCATCCTCGCGCAACAATCAGGTGCGTCTTCCAAGGTTACAGGGATGCGGTTGCAAAAGATGTCTTAAAAGCAAACGAATAAATCACAAAAAGTTCTCCTCCCTCCGCTCTCGCCACGCCGTGAGATTAGATGCGTGTCTGTATGTCCTCTCAGAGAAAAGTAGGTCCTAAGTGATAAAGTGGCCTCTACAGGAAGAAGTGGAGTGAAACCTGCTGTCTGTCTGCTCCTCTGCCGCTGCTGCTGCCTTCACGGTCCTACCGCAGTGGAGCGATGGAGTGGAGAGAGCGACGTGTGCGCTCACAGCTCCCGGACATCTGCTGTCAACCCTCCGGCAGTCACACGAGACGCCACTTCCGGTCCGGAGCTACAAAATAAAACCTGATGGCTACTTCTTATTTAAAAACAAACATGCGCTGCAAACCAAAACAGTGGCTCCCAAAGTTAGGTTCAACTCCCTGCTGAGGCTCGCAAAACTGTGGAAGCCCATTTCCGTCACTTTAAAGAAATAATAATAAGAAGAAAACAACGTTAAGTCGTAATTATGAGATACTACCTAAAAGATGGCTGGGCATCTTATAATTACGACTTAATAGCTGAGAATAATGACTTGGCATCTCATAGTTATGAGATATTAAGCCATAATTATGAGAAACTGTCTTATAATTATGAGACACTAAATCATATTGATAAAATACTGTTTTATTATTGTAATTTAGAATTTCATATTTAAAAGATACAAAGTCATAGCTATGAGATGCTAAGTCATAATTATGAAATACTAACCTAATATTAAGACTATGCTTCTCATTATTATGACCTAATATCCCATATGTATGACTTACAATCTAATAAATGTATGCTATTACTTCAAGATTATTACTTAGTATCTCATAGTTATGAGGGGCTATCACATATTTATGAGATGTTAAATAATAATTGGGGCCAGCCATTAAAGAAAAGCATAGGAAGGAATGCAATGCATGGCAAAACATTTATTATATTTAACTTTTGGGGGCGGCGGTGGCTCAGGAGGTAAGGGGTTTGTCCTGAAATCGGAGGGTTGCTGGTTCGAGCCCCTGCTCCAGCTGTCTCAGCCGTTGTGTCCTTGGGCAAGACACTTCACCCACCTTGCCTACTGGTGGTGGTCAGAGGGCTCGGTGGCGCCGGTGTGATGGCAGCCTCACCTCTGTCAGCCCGCCCCAGGGCAGCTGTGGCTACAATGTAGCTTACCACCATCATTGTGTGAATGGGTAAATGATTGTAGTGTAAAGCGCTTTGGGGTCCTTGGACTAGATAAAGCACTATTTAAGTGCAAGCCATTTCCCATTTACCATTTTTATTTAACCAGGAAGTCCTTGGCATTAATGCTTCTTTTTCAAGGGAAACCTGTTTATGATGGCACATCCTTACAAAAATACAAAGTTATGAGATACTAAGTCATAGTGATGAGATACTGAGTCATAATTTAGAGATGCAAAGTCATAATTTTGAGATACTATTTTACCATTGTATTTTTCTTTTTTTGCAAAGTTGCTGAAATTGGCTTCCACAATAAAGCAGCAACTGAGGGGCTTTGAGGAGATCCTCATATACAGGGTTGCTAACAGCAGGGGTGTAGCTATGGGTGGGCCTGGGTCCATGCACTTTATACCACATACTTTTTTTTCTCCCTAATTATAACTTTTTGTGGGTGCTTTAATTCAGTTTGGAAATCGTTTAAATTAAGGCAAAGCTTTCAGTTCAATTAATCAAATGCACTCAATAACAACAACAAAAAATACCTAACCGTGTTCAGGCCACAGATCATGGAAACTGTGGGTACAATGTTTAAAGCCAAGCTAACCAGAAACAACACCTGCTGAAGCTAATAATGCAAAGGGATTGATTTCTCTGAAGATAAACCGAAGTGAGCTTGAGGGACAGTATCTATTAATAGTTAATAACCTGCTGCTCATTGCTTCGTGTCTGGAACCTCCTGTGTCGAGAAACGTTCAGGAGTATTGCCACAGACTCTTAGCGCTAAAGTGCTATGGACGGGGACAGCAAGAAAACCCAGATAAGAAAAATCAATATTTATTACCAATAATGTTTTCACTTTTTTATATTGCTATTGGACAGGATTTTCTGTCAGGGGATTGCAGCCCTTGTAAGACACTCTTTAAATCCACCAGACTCTCTTAACAAAAAACATTAATTTTGCCTCAAAGGACATAGTATTTGATTGTCTACCATTGACCTGATCAATGATTTAACAATTTAGTTTGGATCCCAATTAAGGTGGTAAAACACAGATGTCTCACAATGATAGTATGAACCTGTAATGTAGATTTTTCATCCTTACGAGTTAACGTGATTCCTAAAGAAGTCAATGCACTCAAAATTCCCTGGCATTTACTGTTGCCTTTTAAGTGGGCTGCTTTATGGCTTGTTCTTTACAACATGACTCAATTTTTGTGAATCAGTTAAAATTAAAGCACAGACAGCAACTGTGGAAGTACATAAACCCAGGCACAGCTCTAATGCTGACAGAAGCAAAGGTTATTTGCATAACTTTCATTGTAAACTCTGCACTGCTTTAATGCAAAAGCATAATTCAAGTTTTTGCTGCGTAAACTATGTCATAATAGCCTTATGTGCATCTCCCAAGAATCGCAACCTAGTCATGAAGCGCAACTAATCGAAGGATAATAACTGAAATTGGTCCACTTATTATGCTATCTCAACACGATATATTGTTTCCCTCAAAGATAATACCTTTTCAACACTTTTTCTTGCTCAGAAGCCAGTATCCCACTCAGCAATTTACACACAGATTAAAACATAATACCCAGTAGTGGTTAAAGTGACATCTGGAAGAATCTCACAATAAGCTTGCTTTGCCCTCTCCTTTTGTATTATTACAGCTCTCTTTTGAAGTCTGCTTTTGTTATCGTCAGCCATTGTTCGCCAAGTTCTGTTTTAGCTCTCTGCTGAGGGCATGCTGCTTGTTCATAATTACCATCAGCTTTCTAGGCAGTCTCATTCTTTGAACTTCCCACTATACATTAATCTTTGCACAAAACTACATGTAAAATTGCTACATGGGTAAAAAAAAAATTCGGAAGTGCCTTATAATTTGTTAGGGTGCTTTATATTTACGCTTTAGACAAGTGAATGTCATTATGATGGCAGGGTGGGGTTTCGAGTCTTTCCCAAGACACTTTAACATTTCAGCCTGAGAGACAATAACTCTATTTATAGTTGTGTTACTGCCATTTCCTGAATAGTTGTCTTTTTTCTAAGTTTAGAAAAAAGAAAATCTTTTGCCAGCTAACATTTGTCAACTGAAGAATGTAAACGACACACCAGCACTCAGGTACAAATACTTACGAAAGCATCTAGGTCATTTTTATAAACTACAGAGTAGAATTTATGCAGAGCCAAGACAGAAGCTTAAGACAGGCTTGTATAAACTGAGACAGTCCCTTACCGGAGACAATTCCTGCTCTTATCTTTGCTTTACAAGCATACTTTTAAACAAGAGTCTAATCTGCAGATTCAGATATTTCTCTAACATTAAAATGTTCTGAAGATTTTAAACGCTCTTCTACACAAATTTAAATTGTCTAAATAAAGACATTATCCAGTGTTACTAGAATATGACTACTGTATCATGTGGATCTGCTTTTTTCTCTCTAATTTTACTCATGAAGATGTCATTTCATTTCAGCGAAAGTTGAAGTGTTTCCACTTTCTATCACATGAATACAAAATGTAGCCTTTTTATGTTTGTTGTGATATTGCCATTTCATAGTTAAAAGATGGTTGAAAGAAGGCACTGAAAAGAAATTCAACAACTCACTGATTTCACAACCTTTGACTGGTTGTACAGCTGAAAAGTTATTTAAAATGCATCAAGAGGTAAAACATGCTCCTATCTTCCTGAAACATCAACCCTAATGACCAACTTGGGGTTTCATATTTACTCTCCCACACCCCAGTGACAACAGACTAATGAAACCGTACAGCTGTAGGTGTCTCTCTGAGCTGTGACATTTTTAAAATTAGATTATTTCACACGTAGCCGGTACCACACTGAAGTCCGTGATTCCTGTGTCATGTGTGATATTTCAGCTACATCTGATGAGATTTTGATGAAGGCAGAGAGGTTGGCTTAGATGAATCTGACAATTACTCTTTGGCCATCTCTAATCAATGCTGAGTTGTGGAAAATAGGTTCTATATACCAAGATGAGCTCTGAGACAATTCTTTTTTTTCTATTCAACAATCCTTTTTTCTATTTTTATTCATTTTAGAGATAAGTTTCCCCAACAAAGAGAGACAGGTACACTTCACATTCTTCAGTCATATTATTACCAATATGTAGCATGTTTTGTGTCTGAGTGTGGATATTTGGATGGCTAAAATTATTACTAGTTAAACCCCTGAAAACACACAATGTTTTGAACCTAATTGGATTTCATGAAATTGGAATTAAATAGATGTGTTTGGGCTGTATGTAATTGGATTATAATTGGATCTGGTTACTTATATAGAGCACTCTGGCATGACTTTTGTTGTTTATTAGCAACAAATAAATAAACTGATTTGAACTGAATTAATTAAACCCTGTCATTTTGTTGGCAAACATTTTAAAAATATGTTAAGCATGAGCCATTCTGATTAATAGGAAGAAATAGGTTAAACAGTAAAGCCCCCCAATTCCCACTCATCTGTATGTGGGCATCCATGATCTCTGCACAACTTTAGCTTTAAATAATTAGCATCAGAAGTAGTAGGTAAAATCTTTATTCTAAATGTGCTTTTTTTTTAAAAAACAAACAAAAGCATAGCTTAATTTGACTTTGGCGTTACCAAAACAATTCTAGTTAGCAGTCATATTCTTCACTCAATGTAAGAAAAAAATCTGTTGTTAATAGTCTGCCAGTACCAGTTTATCACTACATGTTAACTTAAAAGAAAAATCTGTTACAAATTGTTTGTTTTTCTCAGCCAAAATATTGAAATTCTAATTTCCCATTTGTCTTGAAGGCAGCACAGGACCACAGTACAACATAAACATTGGTTAAACTTTGTTCACAGCAGTGCCTAATATTACCTTTCCAAAAACTAAAATATTGATGAGAGACACACATGGTTTAGGACCAAGAATTTATGTTTTATGACTGATGTATTAACCAGCAATCTAATTACTTTTTAAAAAACGTGCATGTATTTGAGAATAGACCCACCAGTCAGGTATTTATCTATAAATTTGGTAACTTCAGCCTGCTGTGAGTGGAGGAAACTCTCAGGTCATATGCTGTTTTCTGTCTTGTACAATAACTTTCCAGAGTGTTTTGAAAGTAGCATTTAATTTGAATTTGAATGGTATTGCAAAGTGTTAGAACTCTTAAAGTCATATTTCCTGCAAAAACAGGAAAAGTGGAGTTAAGTTTCCCTCTTCGCTCTAAAAGAATGTGCTGCAAAAAACAAGAGTAGAGAGACATGTAGCGGTACTGAATGGTAACCCCATTGCATTTTAACTAAACAATAACAGAAACACTTCATAAAGTCCTGAAGAAACCTTGTCAAGCTATAAAGAAAGGACACAAAAGTGTCTCCTTTAAGCTGATGTCATCTTCCACATCCTGTACTTATCTGTCTGACCTTGAGGCGTTTCCGAGCCGCTCATCATGAATCATTTAATATATCAGGTGTCCTCTGCTTTAATGTAGATAGAGACCTAAAACTTAATGCATTTGGTCAAGACTAATAAATCATGTGTGGTAGGCATAGTAAAGCCTGCTATCATGTTAATGAAATACTATCTGCTATTCCTACGATGGGAGCACCACCCATCGTTTTTGTTTCTAGACATTGTTTTAGACTCGTGATTTTGGGGAAAATGGGCAGTTTCTTTAGAAATAAAAAAAAAGTCTTACAAGCAAGGAAGGTTATAAATGAGAAGAAAAAAGTGATAAATGACACTACCTGTAAACTCAACTACAGCATTGTGTGCTTAGTTGTTCTTTTTTTTTGTTATTATCTTTTCAGTAAATGAGTATGCAGTTCAAACAAACGAAATGTACGTGTGAATGAAACTTATACAACTGAAACAAAAGCTCCTGTTGGTTCTTCTCTGACAAAAAATGGAAAGAAATGGAGAGGAATGGACAAACAGAGAGAGAGATCATCAAACAAAATGGGTCACTGGCATCAAAGTCGCTAAGAAAAGTCCTGTTCACTTCCTTGTAGTCATTGTTCCCATCTTACAGACAGAACACAGCGGCTGCAACTATGTTCTGCCAATTCTGGACCCAGTCAGTCCTCTTTTGCCCTTGTCCTTCTGATGGCCTGAGTTCAGACCACTGGATCCTCCTCCGCTCACATCCATCCTCGTTTAGGATGAGCAATGGTCTGGAAAACACAGTGACCTTCTCATATTTGACTCGTTTACTGCTGTTTTTATTACGAGTTATGTTTTTTTTTTGTTCCTGGTAAAAAAGTTGAGAGTTGAGAAGAGAGACAATTACATCCTGTCCACAAATAATTCTTATCTTCTTGGGTGGAAAAAGAAATTCACAAAGAGAAATTAGCACCTTTTAAAACAGAGAGAATTATTGTCACTTTGGTGAAGATCTTTTTGAATTCTGGGTTTGAATATAATATTGGCTCATAGCCACAGTTTACGATGATAATCTCTTATAAAGCTTCTTTAATTCTTTTATTTTGTTTCCTGTAGAAGGCAGAAGATCATTTTATTCCTCAGTCGAACAAAAGCTTGAGGTACAGGAGGAGAGAATGGAAGACAGTAGGGAGATGGAGGTGGTTGGGCAGGAGGAGAGGGTGTCATGGAGTAGGAGAAGAAAAGATACTAAAGGAGATAGATGAAGACAGGGAGAGAGGCAGAGAGTGAGAGGTTTTGTTGATCCAGTAAGGAAGGCAAGCAGCACTAAATTAGATGCTCTTGGAGAAGAGACAGTGAATTAATTCCAAAGAGAATATTGCATTGTATCTTCTTTTCGTCTCCGTCTCTCAGCGTTGGGACACAGTGGAGTTATGTTTCCCCAGCAGCCACACTCGTTTCTCTCTTCTGTTTTCTGTCGGTCCCATAGGCCACTGACAGAGCTGGCACCGGCTCATGTTTTTTCCTCTCTTTGGCATCCCACTTATACCTTTTTTTTTCCTTCTGCTGCAACACAATGAGCGCTAACGCTACGAATTCATCAATAAAATGGGATATTTTGATTGGGCTATTGTGACTGGGAGAAGATTGTGATGTTAAGCATAATCTGAATCAAGCATATGTGTGTTCTGAGGGTAAAAACTAGATAAGGAGCAACAACTTCAACTGCAGCCTGGTAATTTGAATCTAAATAACAAAGACAAAAAAGAAAGACACCTTTTGGAACACTTCAATCATAGCAGAAGCAGATTAAGTTTTTGTTCTTTCACAAAGTTACTGCTTTTAGAGTGAATCAAAGAGTGGAACATTTTCCATAACTCAACCCCATTCTGTGGCCTTTATGGTTTGTAGTCGTGTGCCTTATTCCACCGCAAAATTCTCCAGGGCAACAGCATTGTGGCTGTCTAAACCTCTGCTTTAGCACTCAGTTTCCAGAAAGCATCATTTCCTATTGAGACAATGTTTAGAAATCATGATATTTGGTTGGAGCTGCTGAGAACTCCGCTATGTTCCACTCTGCAGTGTTTTTATCAGTTTGTACTGAATGCATAATACAGTGATGCATATCAGGTTCCACTGAATGAATGGATGGTCTTGGTATTCTTACAAGCGCAGACTCATCTGATAATGTTTTCAAAATTCAGTATTCAAATTTATCCACCAAAAAACACAACACAGAAGGAAAGTGATACCTCATCTTCTTTCATTCAACTGTCACAACTACTTTGCTTTTTCAGGGTTGACAGATCTACCAACCAGTTCCCATTTTTGCTGTTTAGTTTAGTTTTCTCCAATTAGATTTTGCCTTTCCTAAAACCTGCATTATTTTGCCTCTCTCACTAATTACCTTGTTTTGACACTTGCTTTGTTAATAAACTTCGCCTTTGTCTCCTCCATTTTGCCTACCCATCACAGTGGCACAGGGGCTGGGGGGCAATTGAAGGATTTCTTGCCTTTCTCAAGGGAAATTCAGCCATGAATGGTGGAGTCAGACAGTGCTGGTCAGCAAAACAAATCCGTGACCTTCTGGTCCCAAGTTGAATGTTCAGTCTGCCCCTCAAAACCCTCTACTGTTCCCATAAAAAAGCACAAAATCAAATTATGTATACTCAGCTACCACAAAGACAACTCAGGGGAATATTGGTGTCATTCGATTATTCTCAAATTTTTGTTGTTGTTGATAACATTTTTCAGTCTTTCAGAATGTAGTTATAAACTGTTTTTTATAAATGCATTTTTTTTTTACTTTTGCTAGGAAAATAATTAACATTAGGAGAAAAGGTTTTAAGAGTTTTAAATATATTTTTTCTCTTGCTATATAGCAGGGAGAGCTTAGTTTGATACAACTTAGTAAAATGCATGCAGTTAGCCAAAGCTCTGGCAAAATAATAAAAAAAAAAACAAATTCATCAATTTGACAAATGCACTTCAAACACACAACAAATTCTAAAATCAGTGCTGAGAATAATGACAACAAGCACAAATACAGAAACACACTGCAAATGGAGAAGACATTTTGAACTTACTTTCTTATCAATTATTAGAGACAGTAATAGGTAATTTTGATGTTCACAAAAATAATCGAAGTGAAACACAGAGCTCATCAGCTATTCAAAACCTGACCGATGCTATAAAGAAAACTTGAACTAGTGTAGAATGAACAAATAAATGTCTACATTATATGGTTTTTGAAGTCTCTCACATAGATTAATTTATGTGTAACATGTGGATTTTCTGTGCCAATGAGTGTAAAGTCAATATTTCTTGTCCATCATGCTTTTAATGAATCTGTTACACACAGAAAAATGTTTCTCTTTTTCTAAAGAAAAAAAAAAAGCTTCATACATTTTGTGGGGCCCTCTAGAAAATATTTATGTGCATCTGACACTGGTCCTGAAATGAAAATAGAATTGGGTCACTATTAATGCAGAAAGCCATCAATTCATGTTTAATTAAAAAAAACACAAGTATGTCAGTACTGGCACACAAAAACAAAGACTTGTAATTTGTTTTCCTTTTCAGCATGTTTTTGATGGATTCTTGTCTTTCTTTTGCCTCAGAAAGATGTGGCACCAGGATGTACTTTGGAACGAGCTAGTTCAGACAATATTGTTTTGGGCAAAACATCAGGCCTCTCATTAATGTGGATCTTACTTTGAAGTTTGTCACCTACTTACCTATTGCTGCTGTCCATGTGTACCCATTTATGGAAGTTATATTCCCCGATGGCACAGCTGGGCTCTAACAGGTAGATTGTCTTGCTCTTCTAGAAATGCTTCAGAATGGTTTAAGAATACAACAGTGTGTTTAAGACATTAATGTGAACTTCAAACTCTACAAATCTCAATCCAGCTAAGTATCTATGGAATGTGCTATATAAACTAACATAAAACTTAAGAGCATCATGCTGAAAACTTGCACAATTTAAAGGATCTTCTATTGATGGCTCACTTCCAGACCCCATATTCTGACACCTAGTGGTGTCCATGTGTTAAAGATCAAGGCTGTTTTTTGTGAAAAAAACAAACAAACAAACAAACAAAAAACATTTAATAATAAATATTAAAGGTGATTTGTGTTACCCCTGACTCAGAATAACGTTTTATTAGTTTAACACCAGATTTTGCATCCAATTTTTTCCATGTTGTTCTGCGAAGGTTTTTTTGTATTTACTTGGTCATTTTTCAACTCTTCAGTAATGAAAAGTGTCTGTGCCTGTGCCTTCACAGCCTCCCAGAGGCATACATTGCAGTTTCGGTACAAACAATTACAACAGAAGTAATAATAGACAGTAAAAAGAAAAATGCATGCTCATTCCAAAGAACTAGTTTTTAGAGTTGATGACTGCGGTGTCTTACCTGTAGTCTTTTGCAACAAATGTTCAACACCCAAACGCTACAATAACGGTAAATGGTCAAGAAGGACCATATTTCCTGTGCAAAAATCAATAGACTGTTCACCTGCGTGAGGCAGAGGGTTTTATAATGTGACACTGTGACTTATCTTAAAAGCTTCTCATTCTCTTCCTCCACCACCTTGGTCATTAAAGGTTTCAATAAACACATCATAACACCAACCTCCTCAAAATCCACCCCCTTCCTTTTTTAATTTATCAGTAGCTGCTGGTAGAGGCAAAATTGTCCACTCACGGAAAACACACACTCAGAGAGGTGTTTGATTCTTCTTTAAGTGTAAATTTGCTTGTCATTTGTCTCCAGTAAATCTACCTAATCAAACTTTTAAAGCTTGATTTCATTAGGAGTTAAATCCCGTCATTAATGCTGGAAGGTTGATCACATTAATAGCGATGATATGTAAATGAATTTAGCTTTTTTTTTTTTTTTAGCATAATGAGCAATTAGAGTTAGGTTAAATTACAGCTATGCAATAGCAATGATGTATTTTTGTCAGATAAATGTACTTTTTAGTGAGCTGGTGAGTGTACAGTATCTTTCACTGAGTAGTACTTTAAATATGCAGCAAGAAAGGCAGTATTTTTCTCTCAGTGATAATGAGTCTTGTTTAAAGTTTGCTTTTCAACCAGAGCACATTAATACAGCAAAGTTAACCCAATTAAGACCTTACTTTAAATAAGCCACTGCCATGTAGACCACATTTTCTGATTTCTTTAACCCAAAGAAGGTCATTTTCAGAGTAAGCTGCTGCTTAACTATGCATTAATATGCACTATGGCTCCAGAGTGGCCAGATCTGCTTAATATTCTCAACTTACACTTTAATTTTCTTTACAAATCTTGTCACATGTTTTAGACTTGGTTTCATAGATATGGTTGCTTGACTCTTTCCAGCACAAGAACTGGCATTTGTAAAGATGATTCTTAACACAATAGCTAGAAAAAAAAAAACACTTATGTGCTGACGCAAAACTGTCTGCAGGGATGCAGATGTAATTTAGTAATTTGATGGATGCAAACATCACAACAGCATTGGGCGAGGTAACAAGTGCATGACTCATTATTCAAACTGCTCTGAATAAAATATACATGCAACTCATGTTAACATTGTAACTGAAATATTGTCCTGTTTTTAAAACTGTCATGATTTGGAACATCATGTGGTGATCTTTCAGTAACTCAGGTTCTTGTTGACCTTCAGCTGTGACCTGAATCTAGACAGAAATTCTTAAAGTCTGTTTAGCAAACACTAAATCTAACTTGAGAGTCCCAAAGAAATTCTGCTTTCATTTAGATTATGTCAAATGTAACAGCTCTTCGAGGTTTGCCTCAAAGTTAATGAGTCCAGAGCACAGCTTCTTGGATTACTTACTCACTCCAAGAATAATCCATTAGGCTCAGTAGACTTTTAAGCTTAAGCACTAGATTTAATCATGGGAATCATTGGCCTGTGCCAAAATTGCCTTAAAAATAAATTGTATTAGTGGTAATATGAGCAATAACGCTAAAGTGTTTGGAGTAAATAAACCTCGTGCTTCAGTGAACTGCTTATAAACCTGCTACTGAGCTTTTGTTTCAGTAAAACACAGAGCACATAAGGCTATATGAAGCTTTAACAAATTAGGGTGTGTTTTTTCTCTTGTGCAGATTATTTCCCTCATGGTTGTGGAGTCTAGAAATAATACACTTGGACATTTTATTTATGGTTAAAAGTAATCAGCATTGCTTACAAGAGTCAATTTATACAAAGTGCAATAACTCTAAAGAAACATTTTTGTAACTGTTGATCATTCCTTCAGATTAGCTTGACAAACCTTTCCTTTGATTAAGGTCAGCACATAATGTGGTCATTTCAAAACAATACATTTATTCCTCTTTAATGATTCTTTGGTAGAATGACCTAATCTATGCAGTAGGATGTCCTGATTAGGATGTTTTGCCCCTGATAGAGATTGGAATCATTTAAAATGAAATATTAGAGTCCCAGTTTGAGGCCTGCATTTTCTCACAGTACAAATTCAAAATTTGTCCACTATAAGTACATAAAATGTATTCTCATTAATCTATTTATGCTTAACACTACAGTACATCTTCAGGAAAATAGCATTTGCACATAAATAACAATGTATTACAATTGTTCCATGATGGCATTAAATGCAGCATTTTGTCGGATAGTGACATTGAATACAGCATTACACAAACATGCTTCAGTGTCTCTGTCTGCCCTGTTTGGATCATTGTACTATTTTATTAAGAAATATAAGCTGCGATTTTTGTCATCCATGCAGGTAAAATATCTGCTGTTGCATGTTATTGTTATAGCTGAAGTGATTTAAACATGGCTTTTGCAATATTGTCTGTGTGCTTTACTAATTATCCATGTCCTCATTTGAACAGCACGCTTAGGGCTGATGTAAAGTAACAGAGATGGGGACTTAACGTGTCTTCAGTGATTCTGAAAAATTGAAAAAAATACGTCTTGATAAGGACCAGATCTGATACTTGTAATCAGACTGGGAACACTACTACTGCTTGCATATTCCTTTACAGACTCACGACACTACTCAGAAAACTAAGTCGAAGGAGCAGGTGGCAGAAGCATTTATTCTGTTAAATGCATGTGCCAAGACCATGAGGAGTGACAATCAACTCCACTGATTTTACAGCTGGAAACTTGGCATCAAACTCAAAGTAGATGCATCTCCCAGGCCGTGTGTCAAGTCTGTATGAACTACCTGCATTACAGCTTTTTGTAGACCACCATGTTGGTAGAAAATCATGATTTCTTACAGTCAAATGAATACATTTTTGCATTTTTTCCCCTCACAGATTTGTTGACTCAAAATAAGTTAATGTTTCTATCCTTTGATAAGCATCCATAAAGTCTAGATTGCCTTTTTTCTTCAACACTTGGCACGATGATTCATCATAATAGCATGCTCAGTCACTTTGTGGGTGGAAAAGCAGGAAATGAAAGAGCGAAATAAGAGGAGACACTTTACATCAAGCCTTCATTAATAGTGAGTAAACAGCAGTATCACAGTGTTTACTTACTCACATGTGAGAAAACATTGTTTTTTTGTTGTTCTCTTTGTGAATTAATTAATAACTGGAGGAAACTGTTTAACTGTAATAACACATGCCACAAATTATAAACTGTCTGTTCTGCTGTTTTGTAAATCGTGGTGTTTAATGATTTGTGAGAGAGTGTTCAGCTCAGATGGAGTCACAAAATCTAATTGCTTTAAACAATTGTGTCTTAACGACTATTACGTAAAAATGTAGAAATGAATGGGTTTCCATCAAGTAGGTTACATATAATAAAGGTTTAGAGAAATTTAAAAATTGAAAAAGAAGTTCCTATGTAGAAGTTTGAGAAAGAAAGAAGCAACTATGCATTTTTTTCTTTTTTTAACCAACTGAAAGATGTGATTCAATAAAACAACAACTTTGGTTTAACAGAATCAAATATGCTTGATGTGTTTTCTGTGCATTTTCAAAGACACAGTTGCTGTTCACTATCATGGCAAACACTATTAAATGATCAATAGGTTAAGCAGAGCTGGAATTGCTACTGATATGACAGTGTCATTGGTCTCTGGGTTATGATCAATATGTCGATCGTCCGCCTGCTGATGCTGCCTGCCTTCTGAACAAGTTCTTCTGAACTTGTTCACCATCACAAGGCCCAAGTATGACTACTGTAATATGACAGCTGTGCAGGAGTAACTGGCCATTCTCGCTCAGCAAAGCTCATAAATGTAATTCCGAGGCACTCCCACCACAGTATTTTAATAATTCAGAAGTTATGCAAGGGACTGTATTGGCTGTGACTGTCAGCCAGTGAGAAAGTCCTCTGAGTAATGGAAGATTTGCAGTTCTCTCATGCCAGTCTCCTTAAAACAGTACGCTTGACATTTTCTTTTCCAATAGCCACGTAAGTTTACAAAAAAATTGTTTCTCTGAGAACATTGTAGGGCAGGGCTATTCAGCTTTAGTTGCAAGTGGGCCACATATAAAATTCCTGGGGGTTTGGGTACTGCCACAGGCAATAATTTGTACAACTTTTTCATCAACCGCAACTTCATCAAGGATGAAGAGCATTCTGTCTGTCACATCTTTAGGTTGGGAACAAAGTTTGTTTGTTTTTTAATGAATATCCAAGTTACTCTCAGGGATGCAATCACAGACTTAGTGAAAAGATGGAGGCAGCTCTGTACTTTNAAAGAACGTGAGGGCTTTGTCTTCCCCCCCCCCCCCCCCCCCCCCCGTTTTTAAGATTCTTCTGAAAAACTTGCAGATTTGTATTATCTCTTCACATTGTATTCTTCGGTCACAGCAATACTTTCATAAAACAGTGGCTGCTGTTGGAAAGGTAAACAGAAATAAACAACTTTTCAGCTCATACCCACCTGAGCCCTCTCCATTATCACGGTTTACCAAAAATCATCTGTGTGACAGAGGCAGGTTCTACTAGCTTAAAATAAAGCTCAGTGTATGGAGGGATCTGATAAGTGTTGTGTATTTTTAGCATTAGATTCAAACAAATCAGTTTAAAATTCTGTCTGCTTTGTGGGTAGGCAAAAATTACTTTTTAAAAGGGTCGCCTACTGAAGGCCTGCTGTAGGGTATTTAAAGCTCTGTTAAAACCTACTTCCAAAAGATCTGAGCTTTCCTTGTGACATTTTAGAGCTTTAGAGCGGTGCTGTTCAGACAACTTAACCACACAGTACTGCAGTTCCTTTTTAAACTCCTACTTATAATTTACATCACTGATTGAGTGAACACAAGGCCCAGCAGAATCATAAGCTGCAAAAACACATTAATGCAAGTCATAGATTTAACTTGTGAGACGTGAATAATTATCTGCTCTGGGGCTGCGAACGAGAAGGCAAGCTGGACCATCAGTGCAACAGAACCAGAGCCGGGAAAAGGTCTCTCCAGAGTCTTCTGTACCTCCACCCACATTTGTCTCCATAGAAACAATGAATCTCAGTGGGCTCCCATTAAATGAACAGATAAACACTTGCACAGCCGTAGATTGGTTCTGCGTCTTTGCCATAATTAATTGCACACATGTGGGTTAGATGTGTCTGAAGTCGGAACTGCTATCAGAGAACTGTTAAAAAAACATCATCTAAACAAACAAAGACAGGAGGACATATTCATGTGAGTCTCTGAGACTGCAAACTCCTGTAAACCTGAAGCACACAGTGTATGAAAAACATGTAAATTTAAATTACCTTACATGTACATTTTTTTAGCGTACCTGTAAATTTCATTTAACCCTTACTGATGATCTCTTTGCTTCCTAGTGAATGATTCCTCGAACTGCTGTTCATTAGGCTGATCTGACGTACAAAGCCAAAGAAAAGGACTGTCTTTTCAATCATGTTCAGGCCTTATTTTAAAAAACTACACTTTGATTTTATAACCCTATGTGCCAAAATCAAATAAACGCTGCAGATTCGAACAAATATGTAGCAAATGTACTATTTTAAAATAATATTATTAGAAATATAAAAAGATTTATACACAAATTAGTGTGCTGGATACGTCTTGTTTTGGTTTTGTTTGTTTTGTTTTTTCAGATTTTCACTATAAAGGCATGCTGAATTATGCTGAATTCATTTGATAAAATATTGTTGAGCTGAAAGAACAGTAAAATATCACACGCCCAGTATTCAGAAGCATTTGCACATTGTAGAAAACCTGTAGAGTAACCAGCACAGAAGCTACTGAAACAAAACAAACTGTTTTGAAGCAATAAAACTTTCAAGACAGTTGCCTGGGAGCGCTACACTTCTAAAAAGGTCTGGGCGTGTTTGTATTGTCTGAGGAATTTAAGTGGTTTTCCGCTCAGGACTGGATTTAGCCACCACAGGTTTGTTGTTTTTTTCCCCCACATGATGTGTTGTTACCAGAAAATAATTCTAGATAGTGATGACAGGTCTGTGATTATCTGCTGAAAGTATAAATGAGCTTCAAAAATTGGAATAAAATGTGATATGAACACCATTTAAAGACAGGAGAAGCTTGCACAACACTATACTGAGTCACAGAAGCAAGTGTGCAGCAATCTACACTGTTAGTACTATTCAGTGGATATTTAACTTCACTGCTTTATCAGTAAACATGGACCTAAATATGTGACTTTTGGATTAGAGTGAGGGCCACAGTACCTTTGAAAACATTTAAAACTACAATTTAAAATAACAATTGCAATACAAACACACATGCATGAACATCTGCAAAAACTGTTGCTTCGTTTCTTATTTTTCCCACCTTGATTGTGGCTTTTGCCATAAATGTTTTGGATGTTTTTGTCACAGAGGACAGATTTAGTCTTGTTATCGATGAGACTCACATGTGTCCCTTATTGTCCAAAAGGCTGAGCTGTGTCAAGATATCCTCCTTTTGTCAGAGCACAAGATTACACCAAACTCTTTGCTCCTGGAAACCTCTCAAAGTGTAAAGTTTGCCTGAGGTAAATTGAACGGGTGCCTTGAAAGAAGATCTCTCTAGTTTCCTTTCTCTTTTGTTTGATGTTTTCTTTAGGATATTAAAACCAAAAGACAAATGCTGAAAGGGTATTGCTGTAGCTTAGTTATTCTCCGCAGAGAATTATGCTTATCATGAACCGTCAAAGTACAAACAGTCATATAAAATGTATGACTGTCTAGTTTTATTTAATGTAATTTGGAGATGTACTTTATTTATGGAGGACAATTGTTCTGCAAATGAAGTGGGGGGCATCAAAATGTTGCCACATTTTGGGTTCCTTTACAATCACCAGTTGTTGTGTCATGTCACGTTTCGGAACATGAGCAAACTTGATAAAGTCCCTATGAAAATGCTTTTTTTTGTACAGAAAAGGTTCCAACCACATTGTACTACACTCATCTTCCTCTGCAGTTGTTTGTTTGTCATGCTCCCTCAGACAGAGCAACACAATCCACCACGCCAATGTTCACCAAAATCAGACCACTCACTGATTCATAAACTTTATACTTGTAAAAAAAAGGTTCTGTTGGTTGGTTGTTTATCTGGCAGATAATTTACTCAGTCATGGCCTGAAGAGCAACTCTCTTTTTAAGGTAACACTGCTTTTAAACATACGTTTGCAACAAGCTACAAGAGTTAGCACGCTCAAAACTGAGTGCATCATACACAAGGAGTTCTGGAAGGCAATTAAAATATTTGGACAATTTTCTAAGGATGGTTGGAAAATAAAGTTATTTCTGGGGCTAGGCATCATTATTGGTACTGTATCAGTGATTGTCTGACTTTTACTGAAGTCTGCCACTTTCACAGAACTGTATGACGATAGTTGTGCGCCTCACTCATTGTGTAATACCTTTATGTCTGTACTTCATGCATAAACCCACTATTTGATCTGGCTGCGAAGTCTGCATATGGCTTCAAGAAGGCTTGTGAAGCGAATGAAGTGGTAATTATGACTGAGTGCCACTTCAAACACTGGAAACTAGTGTTTTCCTACCCATTTCATCGTCAGGATGGGTGGCTTATTTCCAAGCTATTTGCATACATAATAACACATCAGCACTGAGCATGTTTGAATATTTTGTCCTCATTATCTCTCTCTGTCACTGATTGATTTGTCAGTATCTTCTGTTCTTAGCTAAAATGATTCATAGTTAAACTCTAAAATAAATTTCAAGTGACCAAGTCACTCTGTGATGAAACATGGCTAGTTTAGTACCTCTTATGCTTACAAGTAATTTGTTTTGTATGGACATGTATGTTGCCTGAAGAATTTATTGGAATAGCATTTTTACCCTCCTCTCTGGGGCTTCATCAATACAGCAGCACAAGCCTTAGACTCCATAGGCCAAAATCAAGACTCACTCTGAACTTTGTCTCGTGCTGTGACAGCTTGAGAGGAGGTGGTGTCTTTGAAGTTCTTCAGTTCACCAAATCACGATCAAAACACTACCAAGTTCAACACACATCTGCCATTTGATAAAAAACTCCACTCGACTGGCCTCAATTCAGTCAGTTTTACAGATACTGAGCTAATATTTGGTATTGTAGTAGCTAAAACCCATCCTAACGTATACTCTAAAGATTAAACTAATTGCACATTATCTTTTTTTAAAACTTTGCCATCAACTATTGAAGTCAACTCTGTCTGTCTTTTAGCAAAAATATCTCATGAACCAGAGCCCAAAATTTCATGAAACTTTCAGAAAATGATCATTGGTTAGACACCTACAACTGATTATCTTTTGGAATCAACACAACTCAAAATGGCTGCCGCAGCCAGCTGAACTTATGAAACACAAACATGGCTTTAACTCAGACATTTTTTACAGATATTGGGCTAAAATGTGGTGTGGTGGTAGCTGAGGCTCATTCACATGACATACTCCAAGCACTACACATTGTGCAATATCTTTGTTTAAAACGTTGTCAGTACATATTAGAATCAACACTCTTAAAAAGTACTTATTGGATGTAATTGATTAACGTTTGGAGTCAAGCTATTTCAAGATGGATGCTACAACTAAGCAAACTTAGTAAACACATAAATGACTACTTCAGGCAATTTTACAGATATTGAGCTAAAGCTAGTTGTGGTAGTAGCTCAGAGACATCCTGAACACATACTCTAAAAGCTAACGCACCTCACAAAATCTTGCTCGCGATTGTGCATAATGTCTTCACAAAATGTGACCAAAGTGGCTGTAACTTCATCCTTTTTTATTATAAAATATAAGGTGACATGAAAGGTAGAGAATCCAACTTTTACTTTTATTGGTTTGGTGCAACTTGTATGACTAATATTTACTTTAACTGAAAAAAATATATATTTATAGTTATTTAATAGTTTAGAGCTGATTTGTGGGAAGTATGTGTTATTTCTTTGGTCGGAAGAATGCGAAGGCGTGCTTTTTCTAAAACATGTGCCAGATATGCTAGATTTCTCATGCTCCTGGAAGTTGGTCACTGTCTGATGCACACAGAGGAAAAATAGATTTTGAGTGCAAAGAAAATCCCCATTGTTCTGCTACCCGAAAGGCCAAAAACATGACATATGGTTTGTCTCTGTGTTGGGATTTGGGGGCTTGTTTGCAATGCTTTGTTCAGCTCATGATCCCTGCACAGGATTACATCACTGTTTGTTGATTTGAGCTCTCGCTGTTCTAAAGAAATATAAATGAAAAACCAAAACTAACAGAGATATTATAACTTTCATATCTGTACCTGTCAAGTCTTGAATACATCTTTTTTTGTAGATCAGTTGGGAATTTACATATAGCCATAGAGCTCCGTAAATAGATGAACAGTTTTTTTTTATTATTAAATAATGTGTAGAATGCCTGTTTTAAAGAAGCTTATAGTCCCAACATCAAAAAACATAAATGAGTCTGCCCAAGGTAAGATAGATTGAAATCAAATTTATTTAACTCACAAGGAATTAAAAATAATTCATCCTGCACTTATTTGAACACCAATTTGATTTTAGCTTTCGTCATCATACATAAAAGTCAGACATAACAGTAAAGGCAAATTCTGCTGAATACTTACAGGATGTTATAACACGTTATTTTGTATTAATTCACACACATACACACCGATGAACACATGACTGTGTAGATCTGTACCTTTCCCAAAGGCACTTAAAATGTGAACCTATGAAGCCAGCATTTAAACAACCCTCTGACTGATGGATAGCTACTCCCTCCTGAGCTGCAGCTGCTGGGTGGGGTGTCCTCCTACTGTCAGTACTGATTGGATCCTCCTGATTTCTACTGAAGAAAGAGAAAATATGTCACATTTTTCTAGTAAAAAAAAAAAAAATACTGTCCCCCACTGAAAGTAGTTTGGATGTTATAAACTCGTTCCAACAGAGTGACCATTGTTGTTGAGATTCTAACACAATGCCTGCTGTAACATGATGGATTTGCTGTAATAAATTCACAAGTTAAGGCTCTTAAAGCTAAAATAAAGTACTCACGTTAAATTCAAAATGTTGATGTGTCAGTGGGTGTATATGTTCTGTCTTTTCATTCACTAACCTTGGAATGATAACGCTTTTTGATGCAAAAAAAAGTGACCTGGATGGATATCAGAACTTTTCTCTTGTCTTTTCATGCATTTGACCTTGAAGACACTAACATGGTAAGGTTTGTAATAAGGCGCCGTCTTTATGCCGCACTGTGTTATCCCCCCCAATGCACAATGCTTGACGCACTTTTTTCCCACCTTCTTTTGTTCTCATTTCTCTCTCTTGGCTCATGGTGTCTCCCTCAGGGGACAGCATGTGAACAACACACACACACAAAAGAAAGAAAGAAAGAAAAAAAAACTGCTGGTGGGTGTTGGGAGAGACGTTGCTGGTTTATTGTGCATATCTCCTGTGCGAGTTTGTATTTGCTGTTCCCAGCTGTGAAATGCAAAGCAAGAGAAAGCTTGAAAAACATTTTATTTTAGTGTGTGCCCTTTGCAGGTGTTTGTCTTTATGCTAATTACAGCAAATGTAAAGGTGCTCATGACTGTGGAATCATAGGTTACTATTACTATTTATAGGATCTAAAGGGACTTCCATTTTCTTTCTTTCCTTATATTTCCTTATATTATGGTTACCCAGTTAATGTGCAGGAAACAAGTTTAACTAACACATTTTTATTATATATCATTACTTATTATACATATTTATCTTACTATAATTTTTTTTGAGAATCAAATGTTTGTGGGTTTTAAATATTTCCTGAATCTTTAAATGAAACTTGTCCAGTAACACATACTGTAAGGAGTGATCAGTTAGGGCTCAGAGTATAGGTTTGAGATCAGGCTTAACTACTACCACACAAAATTTTGCCTAATATCTGTACAACTGACTGAGTTATAGACAGTTTTGAGTTTGCAGTGATTGCTTTGCTGTGGCAGCCATCTTGAAATGGGTTAACACCAAAAGTTAATCAGTTGTAGATACCAGCCTGATGATTACATTGTGAAAGCTTCATTAAAGTCCATTCAGTGATTCATGAAAGAAACACACACACACACACACACCATTATCGTTTTACTTCACCTATCACTGCACTTTTTCAAACTTTTTCATTGCTTTTATAGCAAAGTGTTTCTGTATGGTGACATTTTCCACATACGTAATTTAATCTTACTAGTTTGCTGATTGGGGGTCACGACCTGTGAGGTCAAGTATAAGTTTTACTTTTTAATTTACAAAAGTCAGTGTGGCAAACTCCCCTCTGCTGGAGCTGCTCTGAGTTTTAAAAACATTCATTTATGAACCTTGAGATCTTAGAAGTGATGGATCTTTACAGCAGGTCGCCCCTGTTGCTGCTTATTCTATAACAGTTCAATAAATGTTCATGTATTTTAGATTATATCACCACTGTACCCACAGTTAACCAGTGAACTGCAACAATGTCATTTTCAATCACAACACACAACATTGAGTTTTAAAGCAGCCTTTCTATCATATGCTTTTTATTGCAACTAGTATAGTAAACTATGCTGTTTTCATATGGCATCTTTAGTACTGGTGCTGTAGATATCCCAAAAGACTTCAGAAGTAATAGCGCTTCCTACAAACATATCACTTAGTTCCATCAGAAACATCAGTGAACTTTACGATTCCACACATACAAGAAAATAAAAATAAAAGAAACAAAATGCTGATCCAAAGGAAAAAAAAACAGTTTCTGGAAACTATTTTGCCATCTTTTTTTTTCAGTTTTTGCTTACTTCTACACTTTTATCTTTATGCAATATTTACTCAACATGGGCCTTCGCAACACAGACAAGAAATAGCTGCCCTGTGGCAAGTGATTTCTCCGTTTCCTGTTGGATCTGTGCTTGATTAATATCGCTCACCGCCTGAAAAACCTATCCATAGAGTTGTCTTTGATGATAAATGGGAGCCGTGTAAACAGGAGATGTGGGGTATGTAAATGAGTTTGTCTTTGGTGTGCTGCTTGGTCCCCAGTCAGATATCACATGGGAGGCTTCTCTGGGCCTTGATAACAGAAGAGATGGAGAGGTTTTTGTGCGAATACAAACACGTACAATATGAAGACAGAATTTAAACATACCGTAAAATGAAGCTAATATATGAATGAATAAATGAATAATAGGAGTCCTATCTGACTTACAATCTAGGCACCACATTTTCTTTTTGATCTTGAAGGATGGACTCCAGGATTACTTTATATAGCTTTACTTTTTCATAGTTTAGGTGGCTCTCAATGCGGAGCTGAATAAAGAAAGACAATAAGTACATTTAGGATACCTTTAGAGTAATAACATATAGCACCTGGAGATATCAAAGGCTCAAAGGCAGCTTCCAAGAGAACTAAAAATAACATGTCACAATGAATTATTGTGACAATGCCAGGATTCATTGGGTTCAAATCAGGAAAAAAAAAGTAGTGTTGTTTTTAAAGACGATTTTTGGCCACCACAGATTCCAGACCCTTAAAACCAAAGACAATTTTTAGCCTGTGTCAAAGAGGACATCGCAGTAAGGCCTGACTTTTTCAGCATCAAAACAAAATTTGTGTAAATTAAAAACCTTAAAGGAATCCATATCACCCTCCACCTTTCAGCCTTAGTTTTAGACAAAGCTACAGCTGTTTTGTCAAACCTTGTAAATGACATTACGTGCAATCCCATCCAATACTGCAAGACCTTGAATGAGCTGTTAGTGCTTGAAGCACGTGTTGACGTTGACTCTCATCTACCGCTGAACAAAATTTAGGTCAACATCTGTAAAGTGGACTGAAGTATAGCCATCTATGAGCTTCGAAAGATTGATTAGCTGAGGCAGTCGTATTGAATTCTGTTGACTCCAAACGTTAATGAACATCCAATAATTAATTTCTGAGAGTTTCAATAACATCTGTTTTGTGATTCATGAAATTATTTGCTAATGGCATAGACAATAAAACACACACAGACACAGGCAAGCAGTGTGTGATAATGATGAGAATCGACAATAGTTGTGACACTGTAAACTGTTAGCTTAACAAAACACTTCTTTACAAATGAATGCTGTATTAAAAAGGTACTAAGAGACTTTTGACGAGTCATTTCACAGTTATTTCTTTGCTGTTTTTTTTACACATATGTAGGTTTTTTTGATTAACTGTGGCAATTATTTTTTGACAATGTATTGTAACTGCCATTGCTTCAACAGCATAATTTTGAAGAAAATATATTGTTTTTTTGCTATGACATGAAAGCAACCACTTCAATCAGCCTCTTTTACGCATTTACCGTTAAAGTTGCATGTTTTTGTCTTAGTTGTTCAATTACATTCATTTTTACTGTAGAGCACAACCTCAAGTGAGACAGCAACTGAAACATTTCCGGCACATCCCAGGAGCCATTGTCCCTCCTGTATCACACAGCTGCCCCTGCTGAGATAATTTACAATAACTAAAGAGACTGTGGGGGAGAAGAATGGGCCTATTGATCACTAAAAGGATACTTCTCACCTCAGATCAAGAACTCGCCTCAGGATATGAAAGAAAAATTTACCGGTCCTGGTGCAGCGTTTAAACGAGTAAAGACTTTGATCACTTGTAAAGAGTCATATGGTCTGGATAAAAGTAGTCCAGACGGGAAAATAAGTACACCTCATGAAAATGACACATAAACCTTGATTGCTTGTAATTTAAACGTGATACAAGTGAATATGTTTTCCAGCGATATGTGTAATGTGACTTTTTTTGCGAAGCAAAATCAAACAAGATTAGAATTTAAATATTAGTAAGTCAATAAAAAGTAATAAACATATATATTTTACTATGTGGTATCTCTGGTCAAAGTTTGTGGTTGGCATAGAAATGAAAAAAAAAGGAACTGAGAGCTTTTTATATGATTCAGTATCTTAAAAAGTGGTCCTAATTACTCAAAGAAAAATATCAAGTTGAACTTTGTCAGCTGTCAAGGCCTCTTATGCAAGAGAAGCAAGCAAGAAGATGTCTGAGATGTGTGAATGTTTGCCTGTTTGAGTTAGTTTCACTTTCATACCCTAGCTTAACGAGCCAGAGGACTTCTGCTTTGGCTGCAGTGTTTTCGGAGACATGAGGATGTGAGTCACACAGCTTGGAGACAAACATACCTCTTGTCTATCACTATGAGATAGAAAACACCAAGGCTGGTGCCCACACTCACATATACTCTCATCTGTTGGCATATCGCACAGATATGGAGCTATACTCTTTTTTCTGACTGAATTTGTCAACAGAGATGTGTTCGATGCAAGATATATATGTGTATATTTGTATATTGTTTGTGCATCATTAAGGCAATCATAGTAAACACTTTTTATCTTTGAATTAGTTTATAACAATACAATGTTTTACACAAAATTGATTATAATGTTTGCAATATATATGTTTAGCTTAGTTGCTTTTGCTAAACAAATTTTATTTTGAGGATTTTATTTGTACAAGATGCTCTTATCACTGATGAAAAAGGCAAATAGAAACAAGGTTCTGGTGAGGAAAAAACAAAAATAATGTTGGAAATGTCTGCTTTTACACTTTTTTTGTGTGGAGTCCCATTTGAAAACAGAGAATCATACATATTGCATACGACAAGAGCATCGGCATGAATATCAACCTTGTCAAGAAAGCGATGATATAGAGGCAAAGCTAATTAGGGATAGACAAGGCAGAAGACAAAGATAAACATTGTTGTGGCTGTTTTCCCAACTGCAGGAGAAACCAGATAAACCCTTTGAACCTAGTTGGTTATATGCCCATTTCTTTATAGCAATTCAGCATTGTTATAATTCAGCATTTCTGCATTACATATAAAAATGCAAGCTAAAATTTCAAACAAAATGTTCTGTGAGCTATCAGTACTCGGGGAATGTGACTCTCAGCTGTGACCACATTGAATTTTAAAACACAACAGTAAAGCCATCTTTGTGTTCACTAAGGTCAAGTAGCTGTGGCAGCCATCTCGTATTAGGTTGAGTCCAAAAGTTAATCAGTTGTAGATCCAATGATTACTTTCTCCGAAAATAAGTTGAGACAGACAGACAAATGAACACACACACAGAAACATGCAATTACACAATCACTCACCTGTAATAGGGGTGGACAATAATAATTATAAACCAAAGAATGTTAATACTTATTATATATAATTTACATTGCAGATTAGTCTGGAATATCAAATACAGTAAAAACAAGAAATGACCATTTATGTGTGGACTGATCTATGGCAAGCTATTTTGGATCAACAACACAAAATGTTTCACGTCACTGACATGTTGTTTTCATGTTGTTTGTAGATAAACATGTTTTTTAATGCCTACCAGTAAAACATGGGTGAGTTTTTCACATGCAAATGAGGTGCAAACAATGAGTACTTTATGAGGAAAACAAGGTGCTGTTTAAGTGGAAACAACAAAACAAAACAAATCAAATTAAACTTTATTTATGTATAAAGAAAAGTGAAAAAAAAACAAAAACAAAGCACACACACAAGTTTATTTAAAACAGCACAAATAACGTGTAAAATCTTGAGTTTTTGCCTTCCATAACTTTTCATTTTATGGGTAAGTGAAATGGACCCAAAAACAAGCCCTACTTTAAGCTGCCTTTGGTCTTTCATGCGTGAACATATTAAGTCGACCAAACCCAGAGAGGATAAGTGCTTACAAACAGTGGCGTGACAACAATGTAAATGGTTAGAATGTAGCACTGTTCACACCTCCCCCAAATTCACTCATAAACTTGGCTCTGTAACTATCTCCCTTGTCTATACTAGGACGATCTCTGGAAATGTAAGTATTTTTTTTCAATGTTTATTGAAGTGAATCAATAAAAAAGCAAAAAATACATGTTTACATGGCTGCTGCTGTGGTCATTTAATCTGCTGTAGTTTCTATGCCAGGCAGGGTTGCCACAAAGGCCAGATATTGTCACTTATTAATTTTTGTATTTTGACTTAAACTATCATATGTGAGATGCGCTTTCTCAGAGGGGGCAGGTTGTAAGATTAGATGTGTGTTGCAATTGGTGAACATGACCACAGAAAAGGAGAGGGAGAGGGTCATTATCATATATCTGGCAACACTGCTGTTGGGCTTCCATCGAGGCGTGTATGCAGTCTCGGGCATGTAAACAGTTGCATCTAAAATGGTGAACACATGGAGGATTGTTTGGACTTACAGTGAGGTTGGGTTCCTGCTACATGTTAAAAAGGGTGAGTATTATTGTTGATCTACATGTACAGGACAGCTAATGACTGCAGCTTTCTGTGGTGCGCATGCACAACTTCATACGTTGCCTCTTCCTCTGAAGTGTCCGAAAATCTCCAATCCACATGGGTTCAGAAAGCTTCAGTTACAGAGGACACAAGCACGGTTGCCATGTACACGAACAGCTGAACTGCAGAAGAAAATCAACAGATTGACTCAAAAATGGAGTAGTGTAAACAGCCCCTCAGGGACATAACAATGCCTTAAACTTAACCTCTTATTGTACCTTGGTCATTTCATACATTACACCATCAAGAAAAAAAAACTTGACATCTAAGGCCTGGCTTAAAGCGTTGAGTGAACAGGGCTACAGGTATTAGGATAGTGCACACATAACTGTTTCAAAATTCTTCAATTCTCCGACATGTGCCTAAATAACAGCTTTAAGTAAAACACTATCAATGAATATAATGGTACCAGGTTACAAATAAAAAAAAGAAATGTTGAATGTTGAATGTTTTGAACATGCTCTCCAGTTTTTCCAGAAAATGATTTTAATTTGGGGGCAGAAATCTCATTACACACATAGACTCCTCTGTTGCAGGTTTGTACCGCTGTGTTTGTGCCTCACTGCTGTGCCATCTGTGAGTCTTGAAAGTGTCTTTGTGCAAAATACAATGCATAAGTGGGAACAAAGTCACCAGTGCTTTGGTTCTCTGCCATGGTGGGGAACATTGGCAGGGAAGCTGGCAAACACTACATGATTAAGCGATGAGTGGCTCAAGCAGCAGCAGTGTGAGGAAAACCTCTTATCATGTCTAAGCAGATTTCCAGTACTTCACTACCTAATACAACATTAGTGTGCCAGACCAACATTCATTGTTTCACCAGTGTGACTCCCATTATATCGCAGCAAATGAATTCAACAGTCAAAAGTTTTTTAGCCAAATTTTTGCGTTTTATTGATTCACAAAGACGAGTAAAAAAGGATGATTTCCAGTGTCTCCAAAAACTGGCAGCAAATCTAAATGTCTGAAAGAAGAAAGTTGAGTTTTTTTTTAGTCAACAGTTCTTCATCAAACGTGATGCAACTGACTGCCAAATAGACATTCTTTAGCACAAAATAAAGAGGCATGCTTTAAGTTTTACACATGATATAAAGTTGATTTGGCTTGCTAAGGATGCACCGGTGGTGTACAAAACAGGCAAGAAATAAAGTGAGAAGGAAGATGTTCTCCTCTTATGATAAATTGTAAGGAAAATACAAAAAAGAGATCAAATTTGAGTTGGAGGGTTTGTTTAATACTTGCTGCACCACAAATTCAACCTTCTCAAGTGTCTTTTTTTGTTTAATTGTTTGTTGTGCTTTTATTAGACACACTAAAACCTGTTATTTGAAAGTTATAATTACTGTTTTTGCTTGCACTGACCCAGAATGCAGCAAAATATAAAGGTAGCAAATAGCGAGGCCACACCAATACACCTTTTTATCTGTATATCTTTTTTCTATGTCTATTAACAGACACCCTAACATGAACAGTGTGCTTCTGTTAGTGCTGGCTCCTTGGTGACTTTGGAAAGTTTTTCTTGTTTTAATTTGGCGACATCTTTAAACTGTAAAGTCTCTTTCACATTAATGCCTCCTGTCTGATTCTGAATCATATAAATACATAAATAAATGCAACATTTGTTACCAAAAGAGAGATGTTTTCTGGTATTTATGTAAATATAGGACTTTATTTGCCAAAGTGGACCCGACTTAAATGTTTTTTTTATTTTGCTGAGCTTTTAAGGGCATTTAAATAACAGAATTTGTAATCATGTTCATGATTATATGGCTGTGTTTTGACTACAAAAACAATGTGTGTGTGTGTCTTTGGTAAATGACAGGCTTGTGATTGTCAACCGGTTTGTTTGTGTGTGACTTTGCATTAATTTGCACTCCCCCTGGTAGACTGCTTGGGTCAGTATTAAAATGAGCTGGTTGTTTGTGTATTTGTAGATCAGTGCAGTTTTGAAATCTCAAACCACTGAACTGAATTCTTCTAAATGAGTCAAGCCTTGCCCTGAATAATAAACCTGGACCTTGGAGTCATTCTACACTTTTAAAAGTAGAAAATACTTTCATCGGTTGCTTAGAAGAAGGGCTGCAGTGATTAAAGAACTGCATCACAGCAAGAAGGTCTCTGGTTGAAATCCCAGTTTGCCCAGGCTTTTTTATATCGACTTTGTATGTTCTCCTTGTTCATCTGTGAGTTTTCTCCAGGTACTTCTGTTTCTTCCCACACATTTTTTTAGATTAATTAGATATTCTAAATCAACCTTATAGTGTGACTGTGTATGCATAGTTGTGTGTCTCTGTGTTGGCCTTGTGATGGACCAGTGAGTAGTCTCTTGGTTGTTATCTGTTCTGATAACCTTTATGTTCTGTAATACATATGAAAATTAAGAATAACACACCACTTTTTTGTTTTGCAAAAGGGAGAATGACAAAGTCACTGACTTCACATTAGTACTTTACATAATCAAACCTAAACAATACTTTTTTTAAAAATCATACTTTAACACTTAAACAAATACTAAAGTATAAACATGTGTCATTTCATTTAATTCAATCCATTGCTTCAAATCTGCATTATACTTTAATGCTATAAAGTTTTTAGCTATAAAGGCATGCACATAAATCACCAGCACATTTTTGTCATTTGCTTTTGTCAAAACATTTCTGTACCACATCTAAATGTGTGTAAATGAGAAGGATTAGCTCTAATCTGAATCCTATAAAAATGAAATGGCTCAAGTCAGAGTTTAATCGAATGCCTTAGATTTGATATAATGCATGCTTTTTGTCACCTAATACACACTATTAGAAAGGGTAAGAATTAATTTTATGGTAAAGCTGATAATAATGCATGTAAATATTTAAATCAATAACATTGGGGAATTTCAAATCCATTAGGAATCCCACTGATGGCACTGACAGCATTGATATATGAGTGGTGGGGGTTTTCTGCCAGTCCTCTTGATTACATCACAAGCTTCTTTAAAGAGAACAATTTAAAAATAAATAAATAAAACTACATGTTCGAGAGCATGTCTTCAGTTGCCTTGAGGTCCCCATCAGTTTTAAAAATTTAAGTTTGTCATTTTTCTTGATGCTTTCTAGGCTTCCAAATATGTAACATAATGAGATTTCTAGATTTGGTATTGATTCCCACTCCACACACAGCTCAAAAGAAAAGTGTTCAGCCTCAGTTTTTCTCTTTTTTCACACTGAATTGATACTGGTCTCAAAAGTGGAGCAATAATCAGCCACCTCATCTAAATGGATCATCAAGCCGTAGAGACACCTCCTCGTCAGGATATGCACCACAGACATCAGCATGTCATTTGAAATGGATAAGTGTGGCAGGGTATCTAACACGTAAACTCAGTGATCACCTCTGGTGTGTGCCGTGCTTCTAATGACACTGTGGAGCCAAGTGCCATTTAACTGTCAAATTGGGCCTCTGACTGGTTTTAACCATTGACCATCAATATTGGAATCAATAAAAGGGTCCGCTTACTCGTGTAACTACATCTTCACTATTAAAACCTTGTTCTAAATCCTGTTCGTTAATCTCTACTTTGCTGCCCGGTGTGAAAGTAAACCTGGCCCTGTTGTTGTGCAGAACAAAGGCAGAAGTAAATAAAAAGTCACCCCTTGAGGCATCCCTATCATAAAACAGCGAAACTTATATATTATTCTGATAGGCTCAAAATATTCTGAATCTGAAAGCTGAAGATTTTTTTCTTTGCTTCAAACAGTTGTCCTGTGTAGCTGCATTCTACATGTTGCAGTCATGTTTTTGTTTTTTTCATTTTTCTTTAGATAACAGACATTTTTATTGTTTCTAGCAGAAGTTTTTATCCAAATACTTCCCCCTGAATGAAAAATCATTTTGGTACAGTTTTAATTCTATATATAGTTCTTGTAGTGGTCTACATACACAAGCTTCATCAGAGACAAGCTGTCAGAAGAGAAATCTATAGCATCATTTTCCGTGTCTTCTGGTGTGCACTGAGCCCATTTATTTCTTCAAGGGCAACACAAAAGGTAGCAACAACACACAAAATGATAGCCGGCCATCATGTTGGCATTTCATCATCTCAATTGACTTTTCAGAATCACCAGCAATTTATCTGACATTATTCCTGTCTCTTTATGAGTTTCTGTAACGTCTCTGTCATGCTTTTCAAATCACTGGGTTAAAAGGAACATTGTCATCACTGTCATATATCATCACCATTAAAACAAAAAATTCATCATAGTGCAAGAGAACTGCATTTTATTTGAGTGTAGAACCACTTTCACCTGTCATAGAAAGTAAGAGAAATAATTTACATGGCATTGTTGTTTACTGGGGCTGAATGGCAGATTTCTAATGCTGAAAAGCCTACCAAATTATCTTGAAAATGTTTAAAATTGAAATATACAACATCACATCACCTTGTTTTAAAATGAAGTGTGGAAAAAAAGCTGCATATGCATATGTAATAAGTAGATGTCAAGCTGTAACATTCCAGAAATTTAGACCCAAATTACATCTAATTTCGGATGTTAAATTGATCCGGAATGCTCAAAGAAAATCAATGCAGAATTCACTTGAATGCGGTTAATATTCAATTTATTATTTATCCACATTTACTTTCTTCTTGAAGTGAAAATACTGGCATTCCAATAAGTTAAACACACACATGCACACACACACACAAATAGGGAGGGCTGGACAAATAAAAGGCTCCAGACATTTTCCACAAACAATATTATCCTGTCCTCAAGCAGAGGCATTATTCCTTTCAAAGTATACACTTTATATGTAAATGCCAGAAGTGATGATTATGTTATTCTAATCAAATATCCCTTTAATATTTTATAAGTTGTGGGTGGAAAGAGGAAAACAAACTGTGGTTCTCTATACTCTATACTCAACCTCATGCTGTAATGCCTACTGTGGCTTCTAAATGTTGCCTCTGTGTGTTGCAGAGGTGTAAAGAATGCTATGAGCCATTTTTGATGTGACATTTTTTAGCTCCAGATAATTGGCTGTTACACTTTTCTAAATTAGCATGTTTATTGCTTGCTGTTGTCCTGCCATGCCTGTCTGCATATCAAGCTCTCAGTCTATACACCCTCCGTTTGCTTGGTTCAAGAAGTTGTGGTATTGTTAGGCATGTTAAATAGAAGTAGCTCAGCTCTCAGAAAGTTGTTCTACTGTAACGCTGAACTTCACTTTATAAACTACTGATCTTCTCGCTGTGCTACCGTGGCCAATTTACAACTAAAACACCTCCAAAAGGGACGTGACTTTAGGATAAACTATATTTGAACATCTAATCACACATTAGTTTCTTTATGTTTTGTTTTAGTATGATTTTTTTTTTTTTGAGACCTGGAGGCTGAAGCAGTGCTCCAGCCACAGATGAATTTATAGCTGGACCTTATTCAAAGTGGATGGTCCATAAAATTTGGCATAGCTTTTACAATACATGGAAAATGGAAAAATGTTAATTTGTATGTTACCCTGTTGTCTCTGGGGATGTGGCTCAGCAACATTTATAATGAAATCTATTTACTTTTGAATTGCTTATACAACAAAATGTATTCAGAATATAAACTATCCCCACTGGGACAACTGAAACAGCTTCAGACACAGTGACCATACCAAACATCAAAGCCAAATCATCCATCTAGTTTCTTTACCCGCTTGTTGCTGTTCAGAGTTGAGGGTTGCCTGTCTCCAGTGGTGATGTAAGGTGAGAGGTGGGGTACACCCTGCACAGGTCGGCAGTCCATCACAGGGCCACATAAAGACCAATGAGACAGACAACCATTCATGTTCACACTCACACCTAGTGACAAATTAGAGTGGTCATTTCACCTCATATGCTTGTATTTGGGCTTTGGGAGAAAACCAGAGTACCCAAAGAAAACTCACAAAGTGGAGATATTACAAATTTCAGCCAGAAATTAAATCTACAATTGTCCTGCTGTAATACAACATTGCTAACCAACTGCTCTATTGTGCAGAAAAACAAAAACAAAAAATAACTATCATTTCTTGAAGAAATACATAGCTTCTTCTGCCTCCTGTCTTGTTTTTAAAAATGTTATGTGATCTGTTAGTTGGGAGTAAATGTCATCTACTACCACACCAAATTTCAGTTCAATATCTGTAAAACTGACTGAGTTATAGCCAGTTTTACATTTCTCAAGGTCACTCAGCTGTGGTGGTGAACTTGAACCAAGCTGACTCCAAAAACAATCAGTTGTAGAAGTACAGTCTATGATTGTATTCTGAGAGTTTCATCATAATCTGTTTATGAATAGTTTATAAGATAGTTTGCAACCAACAAATGAACACACACTTGCCTGCTTTTAATGTCCAAAAAGCTACAAAAGAATGGGCATTATCATTATTATTATTATTTTTAAACATAACATAGTGGCATAGTCTGCTGTCAGCTAAACCGACATCCACTCTTCTGTGTACACAGTAAAACAACCAGGAAGTTTGACATTAAAACACAAGTGAGGCATGTGCCGAGTTTTATTGATGCACCAGTAAAAATGAGACAACATACTTTTTCTGGTCCTTCTAACACTTGCAGTAGATAAACACTTCTTTGTGACAATCTTGTAAAAAAGTGGAAAATTAAACACAGCCATAGAAGGCGTATATCATAAACAGGTACTTACTGGGAATGGGTCACCGCTGATGTTTGCTTATGAATCAGTACTAATGCATTTTTAAACTAACAACAACCCAGTTGCATCATGCAACTAGCAGAATCATTTGCGACCTGCATTTGACTTCACATCATCAAAGTCTCCAGTCCGTACCCTGCTGCAGTGCTTTGCCTTCGCATGAGTTAGAATATGAGACGGAGGGAGAGTTAAAGATGCCGCTGGGTCCCCCAGGTACAAGAAATTAGGTCACGTTATGCAGAGAAATGAGAGATTTCTGTGCAAAACGCTGCAGTAATTTATGCAGGTTTTCAGGGTATTTCTCTCCACTGATCTGGGTGGTATCTGAACATCATCGCTTCCCCATCTTCATATACCTAAAACAAATCAGACCTTGGATGTATTTTTAGCAAAGCTGTGATACAGTTAATTAGAACAGAAGAACAATGCTTTCTCACATTTACTGTGTGCCACAATGTTTTTGTCTTAGGGTCCCAGTTCCTGAGATAACACTACATTATACATAAGGTCTACCAGATGACAAACTGCAAAAAAAATAGAATAAAATCCTGACACCAACAGTGTTCTGTTTCGTTCTAGTTATAGGTGCCCCTGTGGTGAAGAGGAAAACACCTGATCAAGCTTCCTGTAGCAAACCAGGCTCAATAACTGGTTCTAACAAATTAAGTTGGCACGGTTCACCCTTGGGAAGCTCGTATTGGTTGGTTGGAGCTGGGCAAATAGCCATTCTAAATTGGAAAGGAAAAGGCAGGAAAATGCAACTCATTTTATTCTCCTTTCTAACAGCAAAATTAAAAACAGATCAAGAATAGAAAGGTATCAAGTCACACCAATACAATGTTTAATTAATTCTCAGCTGCCTAATGACAAAAAATCAAGACTGACTTTTTCTTTGTTTTACTTTCTAACAAAGTTAAGAAATCATATAAACGGAAGATCTTTTAAGAAGTAACATTAGGAGAAGCTTTTTTGTTTGTTGTTGCTTTTTTTTTCTTGTTTTCTCATAATGTATCAATTTGCTGCTTCTTGGATAACAAACGTCAACAATCAGAACTGTAGAATCTCTGAAAATTAACCATAATTAATGATAAAAACCCCCACAAACATATATGTATACATTGCCTCATAACAATGTCCCATGTCTTCCATTTTACTTGAGATATTTTACTAAAAATATTGATATATCATTCTTGGTAAAAACTAGTGTAAACATTGTATTCAGCCCCTGTTATGCCCCATACTGCGTTGCCCTGTCAGAATTTCATGGGGTCAGACTGGAATTGCACAAAATACCTTGTGCAGCAGTATATTTTTTTAAACATGTAATCTAATTGTGAAACCATGCAGTTTACATCAAACCCTTTCTCACCCATATATTTTGTTCACGATAGGGAGAAGGGTGTCATAATCACTTTTGTACTGTAAAGCAAAGAAAAAAAGCTTTCAGGCTCTGAAAACAAGAAGGTGTTTAGGGGGCACACTTTGAAACACTTGCTAAACAACTCACAAATGTGTTGTCTTCGTTAAAGATAGTTCTCTTGTCACGATACCATTGCGATGTCTAATTAATGTGATATCCTTGTCATTATCCTTAAAAAGCTTCAAAAATGGTGAAAATAGCAATATTGTGGGAAGCAGTTACCAATAATTTGATGTCTCAACATGTAATGTTTAGTTTTGTGTACTTAGATGTACTATGCTGTCTATTGCCATTCTTCTATAACAAATAATAAAAAAAAAGGTTATATGGGAAGTCTTTGGCAGAATTGATTACTACTTTACACAGTATATATGGGCACATTGAAGTTGCCTGTTTGTGTTTAAGGAATAAAGGAGAAGTGGTCATATATTTTAATGTTGATTTTTTTGTCATTTTGAATTAATAGCCAAGTGGAAAGAAAAGAGGCAAACATATGGGTGAAAGTAACACCAGAAAATGGGATTCGGCCTTAAGTTCAATTATTATCTTGACCTAATTATGCCCAAGAAGTTTCTTTTTTTAAACCATCTTTTTTGCTTCAGGATTAATACAGCAGGGTAGAGCAAAAGTGACATCAATACTTAAAAACCAGATGATACAAACAGTCTCATTTAAAGCAGAATCTCAAATATGAATGGTTCACAACTCATTCTACAGCCACCCTTGTTGTTTCCTCATGTGGACTTTGTTGCATGTTAAAAAACCCAAGTGTTTTCATGGTCACTCCTTTACCTCTCAGTTAAGGTAGTGGCTTTGACAAAACAGCAGATACCCTGGGATTGAGGACATGTTGTTCATTTCTCCTGAGTTTAGTTCTAATGGCGCTCAGCATTCTCATAGTATCAAGAAGAAGACAGCGACTGCATACAGAGTAACCACATTGGAAAAAGAAAGACCAGCCTCTCTGTCGCCATGTACTCTGTGGTGAAGTGAAAATGAAAAGCAAAGTCAGAGACTCAAACAGGCAGAAAGAACCAATTTCAAGTTCCCTAATAGACTTCCTCAATAGTTTTGGTTGCTTTGGTGGATCACAACCACACAACAAACAACTGCCATGTTGATGCTATTGTTTCATGTCTGCTGTGGTCAAAATATCTCCTCTGCCAGGAGGTTTCTGACCCATAATGACAGCTACAGAAGCTCATAACTCACATCACAGCACTTCATGCTGAATGCCATTTGCCCTAAAGTGAACCCTTGTATAGATTCCCTCAGTGGTTTAACTAGGGTGGTGTTTATTGCAGTACTGCAGAGGCATGCATATCAAACACCGCCACGTCAGCTATAGAATATAAACTCAGTATGTAGTTCAGGAAACAGGGTAAGGGGTGGGGGGGAAGAGAAAAGAAAGGCGTGTTATTTAGTGCTGAGTGTGCTAAAAGGAATGCCATCAAATATGAAGCTGTCTGCAGCTGCTTCTACTAGAAATGCACACGCCCACTCATTAAAGCATGCTATTTTTCATTCTTTCTCAGGCTACTGTGGTCATATTTACTTGGAACAGTTATGTAATAAGGTAGTCAGAGTACTTGAGCAAAATGCCAAACATTAGTTGTCACATTTGAGATGTGAAAATGGGATAAAAATCTGAGCTGAACCTCAGTTACCCATCTGTGTTATCAGGTAAATGTAACATTACAAAAGCCCCTGAGATTTTTTTGTAAAGGATATTTAGTTGAATGCTCACAGCACAGCTTTTCATTTTGGGGAGTCTTTTCCTATAGCCCTCTCTCCATTTCTCACTGAATGTGGCCTAATCTCTTTTTAGTGAAATTCTTAACAACGGTTATCATCCCAGAGTTCTTCCCCCTCTTTCTCTCTCTCTCTCCCCGTCTCTCTCTCCCTCTCGGCTGAGATGAGCAAAGTGGCTTAGATGTGGTGACAGGGAAGGATTCTTCAGTGCAGCTCTACAGATGCAGGCGTGAATTTAAGAAGCTTATGCACATTTAATGGTTGGAAAATACTTTTACAGTTGGACAGAATGCCTGGGATGTGAATGTTTGTTGATATCAACATAAGTACCACAGTAAGTAATCCAAAAGGAAGCAACACCCGTGTAACCTTTAGAAAACTTCACATTGCAAGACCAAACAACAAGCAGGATTCGATGCACTTTCAGTACAGCAATAGCTATTAAATCTGATATAAATTCTATTCTTAGATCATGTGATAAAAGTCAGGCAGATATGGATGAGTCGATTATTGTGCATTATTTCAGGGCTACGTAGCTCCCCAGCTAATTACAGCCGCCCATCTATACACACTTTAGGAGGGCTTTTATAACATAAATATAGTATCAGTTCACCCTCACTTAACTTACTGCTTTCCAGTTCACTCAGCCCCAAAAATTGCTCATGATCTTTTGCTGCTGCAAAATGATGAAAGAAAAAAAAAAAGTGTGTGACTTACTGTTAGAGCCTCAGTGTGTAATGACTTGTCTTTTTCACACGCTTTTGCACTTGGATCTTAAAATAGTACGATAAGCCACATGCTTGTTACTTTACACCTCTACCATCCTCACATCATGAATCTTCCTGTTAGGTAAAAGCCAGATAATTTAAGTTGTGGGCCAGCATGATAGGTGAAAAAAACATGCTATTTAATGCAAGCAACACCTGTGTATTCTCACCCTTCATATGAGCAGTAGAAATTCAAACACCTCAGGACCCTATGGAATAAGGATAGTTAGTTTGGACTCCTTGGAGAACGAAAAAAAAAAGGGTCTATTCCCAGTTAATTTATCACTGGTAGGATTCCTGGAGGTCTTCTGGGCACCTTGTAAATCATCTTTTCCACTCTGGTGATGGATGGGCACTGGGCCCACCACAGTTAAACTCTATTGCCTTGGGAGTTGTGTGTTAGAAAATATGGGTTTACCTATTTTTGTGAAAGAAATGAGCTACTGGTCATATTCCATCCTCTCTCCCCAATGCATAACGATATCATACTTTTTTTCTGCAAATGCATAAACAAAGAATGGAGAAAAAGAAAATGACTCAATATTTGAAATGGATTTTGACTCTACTTGCAACCCAAGATCATTTCAAAGGTGCACTTACTGAAATGAACACTTTGACATCAGTGGTATTGTTTTCGATGACGTAATATGCAAACTACTTTTCTTATACTGTTTTATTTGAACCACATAAGTAAAGAAGGAAAAAAGTTCCTAAATTAAAAAGAAAAGACAAAACAGAGACAAACCAAAATACTTCTATAAGGTAGCTTTTTTTGTGAAAAAAATTTAATCCACATAAAATATTTTTTTAAGGACAACTTTAGTTTTCTTTTAGTACCGCTGCACACGGCACAGCATTCTCAGCATAAGCTAATTTGCAATGCCCCTCCCCATTAATAAACATGACTGATCATATGAATTAATCCTCATCTGTTTCTGCCTTTAGGGAAAAAGCACTGCCAGCATCCAGTGAGATGAAAGGATAATCTTCAACATATATGCTTTGAATCTACTTTGCATCTTGTTGCAAACATAGGTAACATTATTAACTTTTTGCTGTCTGTGTATTCTGTGTTAACTTGTTAGTTAAAAAAAAAAAAAAAAAAAACTGTAAAAGAGGGAATCTACTTATTGCAACAAAATTCAGGGTACATGGTTTTACCCAGCATAACAAAACATACTCTTAATAAAAGAAAAAGAAGCAACATTTGAAGAAATACAGGTTTGTGCAGTTTGAATTTACCCTTTGGTGAAAGTTACTGAAGTCCACGAGAATCACATGACAGCTGAAAAGGTTAGCAGGTTGCAAGTTCATTTCTTTTAGCATTTTACAAATAAATAAGCAAATTTCATGTCATCCTAACAGAAATACCATATTTTCCTATGCAGCTTATAACCTTTGTTTAGCTTACACTGCAACTTAAATATGAATATGATCATTGCAGCATTTTATGTCTTTGTTTCATATTTTAAGTTTCTTCCATTACACCCACTACCACCTAAGATTAATTAATGAGTCTTATTAGACTATGGAACAAAAAATGTAGTGCCCAGTGAAAACCCAATGCATACATCCATTTTCTTTATCTGCTTTTCCTGGTGTCTATCTCCAGCAGTCACTGTGTGAGAGGCAGGGGACATGCTGGACAGGTTGTAAGCCCATCACAGGGACACAAAGAGACAAACAACCATTCACACCTAGGGACAGTTTAAGAGTTACCAATTAACCTAACTTGCATGTTTTTGGTCTGTGGGAGGAAACCGACATGCACACAAGGAGAACATGCAAACTCCACCCAGAAAGGCCCCAGGCTAGGATATGATCCTCTATCCTTCTTGCTGGGAGGCGACAGCTCCAACCACTACGCCACTGTGCCATCCCCAATGCATACATAATAATTGAAATTTCTTTTAAAATAGGAATTCTACTAAGTCTTATCTCTCAACTTCAAGAGGAATCACCTACATGTGCTGCTCAAGGTAATCTCTGAGGTGGTCATGATGTGTGTGCCTTATTTACTTCCCAACATGATGTTTTCATCATGTACATTAGCAAACTCTCAGAAAGGTTGTTGACAATGTGGCACTTAGGTTTTTTTTGAGCATTCAATTAATTTGGCTTGTTGCCAACAACGCCACCTGGGATTATCACCCAGGAATTAATGAAAGGACACAAGTCCGGTTTAGCAATCAGCAGCAGACAGGGTTCAAGTCAATAATAATTTATTACCAAAGATAAAAGTGCCTGTACATAAACAAACGAAAAAAAGAAAATACACAAAATAACCCCAACTAGGCTTACCGGTGGGCACGACCAGGTCCTGGATGATATAGGCTCCAAAGCAAAAAAAAAAAAAAAAAAATCAAAACCAACACCCGTGAAGTCACTCACTCTTTAAAATGCCCTCCACCTATTTGTGTTATTCACTGCACAATCACACCAAAAGGGACGCCACATCCAGGCCCGAGCGCACCACCGGCGGTCCTTTAAAGAAAGTAAACAAAAAAAACAATTGTTAGAATGGGGGGGTCCCACACGCCGGTCTCCTTCGACCGCTACGCAAGCGGTAATCCAGTCAGGGCAAAGCAGCAGTGTTAAGGTCGGTCGAGATTCCTAAATAAGAAGAACAATTTAAAACCAAAAAAAATAAAAAACAAGATTCGTCACTGAAGCCACCTACCGATCAGGCCAAGTTCTCCTCACTTGCACCCCATTGGGACTCTCAAATGTCCGCACTTATTGGAGGAATCGCTCCACTCACGGCCAACCGTGGAGATGAATACGCCCGTACGTTTCTGCTGATCAAAGGCTGTATAACTACAATATTCGAGCAGCTGTAAATGCGCAGGCAGCCAACCTCACCTGTACTCGGCACAAAGACGGCTCACCACGGAAGCGCAGCGCGCGACGTGTCAACAGCAAAACAACAAGTGTCAGTCTGCAGATCACCTCGGCTTTTATACCGAGCAATTGGCTCACTCGCAATCACCCTGCCAGCAGGTGCAGCCTCCACCTTCTTCCTGCCACAACAAGAACCCTGGGGTGTTTAAAGTAAAGTCTTAATGTTCAGGTCAAACGTGTTGGAAGAAAATAAATTTATTTCAACTGCTGATTTATAATAATAATAATAATAATAATAATAATAATAATAATAATAATATGTTCTACATTCAGATATTACACATGGTAACTCTTGTTAACCATGTTCAGTTGCTTTAAAGCACTGCAGCTCCATTGATTACCAGAACAAAAGACACAAACATGTTACCCATCTGCTTTCCTCTCCGCATTGGCTCCTTGTTAGATTTCATATTGATTTTTCAAAATCTTTCTGCTCCCTTTCTAAGCTTTGAATGGCCTCTCCCTGCATATGTTCTAGATTTATTGACCTAATATGGACGCTCACAGCCATAGAGATTCACAGATATCGCCCTATTAACCATTCCATGCTCACAGTTTGTGACTAAAGGAGATTTGCTCATTTCGGCTCCCCACTTTAAACTTGAAAGCATTAAGTTTAAACCTCTTCTTGAAGCGACCTTGTTTTTTAAACCCTTTGGTGATGTTTTATAGTTTTAATAAATATGACTGCTGCATTCTTGTGACTATCCATCAAATTCTATTTACACTTTTGTTAACAGCCCCTCTAAATCCAGTACTTAAATATCATTAAATGTACTTCTGACAAGTATGCATTTTATGAAAAAAAAATGAAACAGAAAACAATATATAAAACATATAACTTGCATGGACCTTCTTATACTACGGTCTTTTCCAGTCCTTCCATGCTGCACAGATACATTAAATGCCACTGAATCATTGCTGACTCATTGGTATATTTGACTTTTGCAGCATATACTTTTGTGTTTTTTCCTCCTTATTGATTGTCTTGCAATGCTACAGAAGGTTCAAATACTTAGATTTTTAGATTTAGTATTAACATACTAAATCTAAAATTGCACACCCACTGAAGAACACAGAAATGTGCAAATAATGTTCCTTAAAGGCAGGTGAATCCAGAACCTCATATCATATAATCTACAAACTATTTTTATGTTATTGAGTCATTTTTTTTCTTCCCATTGCAGACTGATGGTGAATAATAAGTCCGTAAGAAAGAGAATAGAAAATGAAATTCCTATTAGCTCTAATTACTTCTCCCATTTATCCTTGGGACTGACATCAAGATTAATGAAGCTCTTTTCTATTTTAAGCAAGGTTATTTGAATGAGTGATTTTGCTCTCCCTATATCATTGCATTAATCTTAAAATAAGGACAGGTTTGTTTCCTCCTGTTTTTTTTTTTTTTTTGCTATGTCCTTTAAAGTTCAATTATAGGAACTAGCTTTAATAGCACTAAATTTTATTTTGGTGTAAAGTTCAGACTTTTACATCTGCATTTGTGAGTAGATGCACTACAAATCAACTTCTTTGGCCGTCTAAATATATATAACATGAGGTGGCCTGGTACTGTGTTAAACTAACTTCAAAAAGTTCAAAGTTCTCTCCTTGTTGATGCATCGTGTTGCACAGTTTTGATCATATTTCCCAGCTTGTGATCTTTTTTTTTCACCTCTCCTGACTTTCATGTACTTCTCTCCATCCAAGCATTCTTGATGGGAACATTCACAAAGAGAACAATCATCCCCTCAGTGTGCGGTAATGGAGCAGAATGGAGTGGCGCTTCGATGGCAAGGGAAAGTGCCAACAGCACCCTCCTACATGATAATATTGTCATGTTAGATTACCCATCATCATGCTGGCAGAACCCTACATCTCCTTGAACCTGCGACCCCACTGAAAGTTAGCCAACAGCTAATGGGGTTTTTCTGACGAAAGTTTTTGTCAGTGTGCTATTAACTTCATTTTTATCAATTAAAGCCATAGTTTTTAAAGTATTTACTGCTTTATTGTGAACTTCTGCTTACATGTCACAATGTTTACTAGCTTTTTTCTTTCTCTTTTTATTGATGCTGAAATGTCAACATGACATGTCAACACTTACATATGTTAGGGCTTCTTTTTTGGCTTCTTCATCCAGAGGTACTGCAGCATCAATTCATGGTAGAACCATAAATATACAAAATAGTGGACATTATTTGAAGAACCTGCATTGTCATTTAACATAAACAGTTACGAATGAAAATAAGTTAAAAATAAGTGACACAGCATAGTTGCAAAAACACATTAGTTTTGCAAAGATATAATATGTCCTAAATCATATAAATTCTAAATATAGATTTAAAAAATATGATTACCCTTAATCTACATTACAAAACATCAAGATATTCCTAAAAAGGATTTCCCTGATTTTAAGTGGAACATGTGGCTCAGTAGTGGTGTCAAGCACTTTAAGAATTTGAAATTCAAATAATAGTTTAAATCAATTTAGTTAATTGCAGTTACTTGCAATTTAATTGCACTCAATTTGTAAAGTGTTACAAATATTTTCAAACACAAAACCCGCACAGCTGATCCGTCAGCTAAGTCTTCCCCCTGTCGGAAGCACCGGTAATGTGTTTCTGAGCTGGAGGAGTCTGATGCAGCTGAGGATTGTGTCCTGAACAAATTTCCTAACAGCCATTAAGTGTCCACAGGGTCCAGATTTTAGTTATCTAAGTGGGGTTTTTTTGTGTGTTTTTATTTTTATTTTTTTTACCATGTTCAGTATCAGAAATGGAAATGAATACCTAACTGATAGTCTGTGATGTCCGGTTGTCCCTGCTTACTGCAGAGTATGAAGATGACAGACACCAATTATGAAAGTCAGTTTCTGAGAATGTTTCAATAATTAATCAGAATTGCTGGAGGCGTTGTTGTTTTTAACCTAGCCATGCTGAGCGTGTCACACATTATGACAGTCACTGGCTCAAAAAGAAGCAGCAGCGGCAGCTGTCGGTGGCACTTCTGGTTATAGATTTTACAGGTCAGCTTGGCTCCCAGCTGCCGACATGGCCTTAGTAAAAGTTTTTAATGGATTGTCAGATTTAAAAATAATGTAACTTCTTTAATACTTTAGAAAAAAGCTCTATATCCTAAATAGCCCTGTCAATTAGGCTGTGGATCAGTGGATAGAGCAGTTGTCCGCCAATGAGAGAGCTGGAGGTTCGATTCCGGGCAGCAGTCACATGTAAACATGTCTCTGACCAAGGTACTGAACCCATCATTGTCTCTGATGTGCCTCATTTGTGTATGAATGACATTTAAAGAAGTGATTACCCTCTATAGAATGATTTATTCAGATTAGCTTTGTAGAGATGTAGTAGAGCACTGTATGAATGTGGTTGGATGGGTAAATGAGGGCAGATTGTGTTGTATTTGCTTTGAGTGGCCTGGTTGGCTAGAAAGACACTATATATGTACAGTACATTTACCATTCCTATTTAGAAATCTCTAAATCTAAGTAGGCTGTTTGTCCCAATAACCAGATCAGATCCATATAGGTAGAATGACATTTCAGTGAATTCCCTGTTTTAAAGGAAACCACAAAATCAGAGATAGCAGGTTGGAGGAATGGTCTAAACTATGAGACCCCAATGTGGGACCTTCATTTTTTAAAATTTATTGCATTTTACTTTGGGATTTCACCTTTGTTGTCACCAACTGATTAAGAAAAATAATCTGATATTTGCTGTTTTGTTTGGTTTAGACACCATAACCTTGAGTATGGTCAGAAAAAGTCCAATCTGGTAATGCTGTTGTAGATTTGGGTGTTTGTTTTGGCACACGTTTTATGACGAATGCCGTTCCTGACATAACCCTCTGGGCTTGGGACTGGTACCAGAAGTACACAGAAAGTGCACTTCCAATCGCTGACTTTAAAACATTAAGCTAGAACAATGAGAAAGACTGTCATAGTATGTAGTCAGTTTATGACCTGTAAATTTAAAGTTATTTGGTGGTTTAAATTGAGCACAAATGAGCTGCATAATATAATGTTTTACAATATAATATAATGCTTGATTATAAATGCAAAGACAATTTTAGATTGCACATCAGGAACAGTATATATAGTGTAGTCGAGTATCATTTAGTATATTATAGTATAAAATATTTTCCAGGTTTACTAAAAAGAGTAATATTTGCCCAAACACTCACAGTTGAAGATGACATCACTGAAACACAATTCCAGAGGGATGGGCGGATTGTGGCTTCCAATGAAAAAAGCCCATTTAGGACAAACAGATTATGTGGTTTACTGTAATCTGTGCATAATGCATTTTATTCCCTTCTTTATTTTTTACATAATCCGCTACAATCCCATTTAATTTCACCGGCCTACAGATTATTCTGTCTGCAGAAATGTAATTGTCTTGCTCTAATGAGGTGAATGCATGTTTGCGTCAAAAACAAAACAAAACAAAAAAAGTGTAATACCTACAGTAATTCTTGACTTTATTGTTATTTTTACAGGAATCCTTTAAATGAATGTACAAGAAATATGGCAAAGCTAACATCTTTCTACTTATCTTGTAAAAAACAACTTTTTAAATTTATAATCAGACATTAGTGCAAAAAAAAGACTGATAAACTGTATAAATCAAGCTAGTTAGGTGTTTAGTCAGAGGAAATCATAAACCTTATCAGATTTTTTCTCAGTGCTACACATACAATGACTACCTGTTCCTTTCATTGCTTTATCTTTTGCAGATGAGCCCAGCGCACTGACCTTTTAAAGTTATAACTTTATTGTTTTCTTTCAAACATCTAATATCTGCTTTCCAGAGTGTTTCTTTTTACCCTTAATGAAGCTGTATATGAAACTTAATTCATTGCCTGTGCATTGAGGACTGTAAAAAAAGATGCAAAAAAAAAAGGTTTTATCAGATTTTATGCAGCTTGTTAAAAAAGGTTTGCATGTCTAAAACTAATGAACAAATTTAATAGCTTATGTGTCTGGTGAGTCACAACATGCCAACATTATAAAGGTTGCTTTAAATCATTCCTAGCATCTTAAAGTAGAACCTAAACTGCTTTATTTTTTATATGTGCAAGTACTTTAGACTGATATTAAATCCAGACACAGACCCAAAGTGTTTTGATAATCTGTTTTTTACATAAAAGTAGTCAAATATTTGTGGTCATGGCTTTTACACAACCATGATCTCCTGTGCTCACCACCAGCACTGCCGTAATGCACCATTATTTTCTATAATTGTTCTGCTTTTCAGTACTTTTCTGTAGTAGTGGCTTGCAAAGCAAATAACAGTGTCATTTATCATTTAGAAAACTGTATTTGACAATCTAATTGTGACAATAGTTAATGATGTTCAAGTTCCTTTTTGACCCCATTTGTACTCTATTAAAAGTCGAGATCATTTATCAGTTTCAAATTACAAGACAACAAAAAAAAAGAAGGAAAAAAAAAGTTGAAATGTCATCACTTGGGTCTATTCATTTCTCAGGTGTAAAGTACAATAAACAAATATGTAAAGGGTGTTTATTCCTGTAAAAAAATAAATGATCCTGACCTTCTTAAAAATGATATTTTAAATGCAAACCGCTTCAGCAGAAGAGGATAAATGTCATCAATATCTTAGGCATGAATGCCAGTGATAAATGTGTCTACCTGGAATCAATAAGTCTCTGCAGATGGCCTATACCTGCAGCATATCCTATACGATGGTCGATGCAATTCCTGTATGCAATAAAAAGGTAATTGTTTAAAGCTAATTAATAATGTGATTATAAAAATATTTTTTGAACAATTGCAATAAATTAGAAGAATAAGAAAACTATAATTAATAGTTTTATTGATTGCCTCACCTCACAATTATACAGCACCACACACTCAGTGGACTTTTCCCTCAGTCAGTAATGTCTGTCTTGACTTATGACATTTATGCCTCTTCACTGAGATTAGTTGCACAAAATCATCAAGCTTCCTGGAAACCATTTAAAATCCATCACTGCTCACAGTGGCATTTTAAAGCCTAGTGACAACAATTGTTGCAGCTTATCACAAATAGAGGGATAACTAGAGGAGGAGACTGGTAGTCCATCACCACAGACCACAGGGTTCCAGCTGAATGGACCAGGCTTCTGCTGGATGAATCAGCTCTCACATTAAATTTTACACACACACATATTCACTCGTTTCTATTCTCATGTACAGATGCTTGTTTGACACAATACATTTTCTTGACACTTACTCAAACATTTAACCATCACAACTGAATAACCAAAGGCAAGTCTTAGGGTAACGGTACCAGGATATTTTTTTTAAACTGAAGCTTCTTTCATTTTCAGCAAAACTTTGAACACAAATTCAATATCAATGCTGCGCAAACACAAAAGAAAAGAACATTCCGAGCGTTTTTCTCCCAAAACATTTGTAGCTTGTTATTTGCTTTCAAATTTGTTTACCATTTCTACATAATTATCAGCTGGTTTTTAGCAGAATAATGGCAATAGGGTTAATATGAAGCTGACCAGACATAAAAAAACAATAAAAACAGCTCCAGTGGTGCTGTTATTTCTAGCTCACAAAACAGCAGAGGGCACGTACAAATAAAATGCCATCATTTCTCAACATAGCATAAACTGTTGATGGTAGGGGTCCACCAATCCAGACCTGGGTGATGTCTTATCTGGACTCATCTTAGTTGGTAAATTTCAGTAGAATGAACTTAAACTTAAAAAAAACAAAAAAAAAAAACAACAAGAACAACAAAAAACATTCACAATGATTCATTTTTCGTGGCGCAGCTTTTCTACAGTGTATGTTTAATCATTTTAGGCAGCACAGCTTTTACCACATTTATGGTGTTTCAGTTTATGCATTGCAGCTTTTCTAGCATTTATGGTCATTTCCACACCTGACCTGTGGTTTTTCCCTGGTTCTCTCTGCAGAGAGATGCCGCCAGCCCACGGAGAAGTACAGCCTGAAACAAACAAAAAAAAAACAGCAAAGTGAGTGAAGAAAACTAGCATGGGTGTCACTAAAAGAGAATGAAATTTGTGTATCCTGGACCAGAAAAATTCCTTTAGGAGGACCTCGCTGAATTTTAATTGATCTTTGGTTTGTACAAAATCATCAAATACTGAGTTTTGAAGGGTTTGACAAAATCTTAGTTTTACTCACAAAATATGCTGTTTACATGTAGAACGGGGTTGTGAAAGGTTGATTTGCAAAATGTTTGCGTTGTGGTGAACAAAGCCTAAATAAGGGGTCTCCAATCCTGGTTCTCGGGGGCCACCATCCTGCATGTTTTACTTGTTTCTCTGCTCCAACACAGCTGATTTGAATCAATGGGTGATTAACAGGCTTTTGCAGAACACGAAGAGATAATTTAACCACTGAATCAGGTGTGTTGGAGCAGGGAAACAAGTAAAACATGCAGGATGGTGGCCCTCAAGGACCAGGATTGGATACCCCTGGCCTAAATTATCAAAAATCACAATAGAGATCAGTGTGTTTTCCATGTTTAAAGAAAAATTCAGTAAGTTGTTGCATTTTCTGGGCTCCGTGATGACATAAAGGCAAACACACCCTCCCTCCTCTGAGAGAGGCCCTACTTGTCTGAAAGAAAAAGGGAAAGAGGGAGATCACACCTATCACTCACAGGACAACTGCTGAGTAGTCTCCCACAAACCAATATACAGCAGAGGAGCTACTTCACCAAATCATTTAGACACGGTGACACAGTGGACAGGAGGACAACTTGACATTGAGCACAGTGGTCTCAAATGCTTTTTTTTTCCTATTCAAGCGCTTACAGCATCCTCCTCACTGACAGCTGTATTTGTTATGGAGCTGTTGAGGTATGTGTACACCCCAGCAACAGTGTGTCACTTGGCTGGCTTTTGTTGTGTTGACAGATTAATGATACAGTTCCCTGATGTGGTTATAATGGCAACGTCTCAGTTAATGCAGTGCTCTGGTAATTCAGCGCTGCTCCATTTCTGCTCACCTTAAACTTGTAATTGAAAAAGTTTTCACTCTGCTGACAGACTCCGACACAGCTGAACCCCCCTCACACGCACACTTTTAAATAACTTCACTTCTTTTTTTTTAAAGAATCAGATCCTTTGACGTCACCTGACTTTTTTTTTTTTTTCACGCAGGCAGAAATTTTAGCTCGATTTAGCTAATTTCTTGAAAAACCTGCATGCACTCATTTTCACTTATTTCAGCAAAGTCTCTAAGCTGACATCATTTTTATTAATGCCTTTAATCTGATGAAACATCTGTTTGAGCATCAGGAAGAACAACGTTTTTAATGCTAATTATGGTGGCGGAGGGGTTCTGCGAGATCTCTTTAAATATATCATTTTAAACCTTCTGACTAACTTCAAGCTTCCAAGAGTGAGATCAAAACCTAAGACGATTTTACTGGAGGAGCTTCATGGGGATGGTGCAAGACAGAAGAGAAAGCTCTGCCTCAAAGGCGCAGTGCTTGTTCCACTTTTTAAACTTATTTGCATAAATTTTCCTACATTCAGGCAAGTAGCAGATACAGAACCATGGGTCATCCTCATGATTATAATCTGACCTGAAGACATTTGTTGCTGCTTACTTTCTTTTCTTTTATAAAATAAAATCATGGAATTATGATTTTCTAAGCCTGGGTCTGTTCAGACTGAGCAATTTTATTTTAAATATAGTGCATGTGATTTTACTGGATCTAAAAAAAAGCTGAATTTATTGAGGACTGGATGTTCTTGTTGATTTCCTTGTTAAAGTCTTTAAAATGTCTTCTCTGGTTGAGCAGACTAAATATCGAAATAATCGATCACACCAGTCACTTGAATGAATGGGGGACAATGTGACAACATAAAATTATCAATGTTGAGTATTTTCTGCAGAAATGAATGCTTTCTACACTAGCATATCTAGTCAATCCAAACTCTTTGCTTACAAATTGACAGGGAGAGAGTAGGGAGGGAATATACTTGAACACAGACAAGCCTACCCCTTCATATATCGGGGCTTTTTCTTTACCACAACCCGTATTTCTTTTACATCTGAGTACATTTACAGTACACCTTATTTAGTACTGCTCTCTCACAGCAAGAAGCTTTTTTTTTTGTGCAGGTCTTTACGGAGGGAGTTTGCATATTTTCCCTGTGCATTTGTTTTTTTTTAACCGGTTTCATCCCATAGTCATGCACGTTAGGTTAACTGACAAAACCTCTGGATGAATTAACTTGTTAAAGCCCAACTCATTCAGAATAATGTATGAAGCTCTTAATGTATGATGTGCTGCTTTCCATGACACTCATTTTTCCAAGGAAGGTTTTCTTGTTTTAAGAAGTTAATTCAAACTACATCTAGCTTGCATTTTAACAAGAAGCCTCAATTTTGGGTAATCTAGACATGTCACACTTTTGCCAAAAAAGCCCTTTTGGAAAAAAAATATGTTTACCGGAGGACTTCTAGCCTTGCTGGTACAGAGGATACTTCATCCTCCTTATCACGTTTGTCTAATGCACTTGTCTAATGTCTTCACCCTCAGTTCAGTTTATTGTTTAATTATTCATAAATAGTGCATAATTTATTATACACTTTGTTATGCACGACTTGTTGCCCAAGGGTGTAGTTGTTTTGTTTTTTTATTCCTTCGTGAATGTTTGAGACATACATTAAAGCCATTTGGAGGCTTTGGTTGTAAAGTGCTATCTGCTCAGCACAGATGATAGAAGATTTAAATGTGCCCTTGCTATTCAGAGGAGAAATGATCCCACTTTTAAAAGTCCCCCGCTCTTGGTTTGCTCTGAATACTAACAATAGAAAAACATACAATTAATGTCCACATTCTAGTTAATAAATGTTTTCACAACATGCAATTGGACAGCTGAAGCAGTGTTCATAAGATTAGTTTCAGACTGTAGTGTTTTGGTTCAAATGTTTCAATTTAAATCTGAAACAGAGAAACCTCTCAAGGTCACAACACTTGACACAATGGGCCGGATACATTAATTGTGAAAGGATGAGTTCATTGCCTCTTGGGAAATCGGATATTGATCTGACAGCAGTAGACTTTTCTGACTTTTGACCTCGAACGTTGCAGGTGTGGAATATATTTCTGTGTGGGCTGTGAGCTAACTTACAATTTAACATAGGTCTGCTTATAAATCAAGAGCCGAATGAGCCTTAGCAGTAGAGTTGCCTTCAGCTGTGAAAACTTGCATGGAAGGTTTATTGCAGCACTCATTGCGCTGAGAACACCAACTTGTTTTAATACTGGAACAAAAGCAGACTTGAGAGTAGCTGTTATAAAATGTTGGCTTTGTTTATAACGAGTATGGTGGTAAAATGGTTTAGTTCAATATAAACACGTTCTTCAATACATTAAATTTCATCAGCAGGTGTAATTTCATAGAGAAATACATACTTGAATTACTCGACAGATAGTTTGTCTTCAGCAGCATTTATTCTGAATTGTATGTACCTACTTTACACCAGATTGGCTGTGGCAGTCAGTCAGGCATAATGCTTTTTAGTTGAATGAATTAGAGTTGGTTTTCCACTTGGGACAAAGGAGATGGATTCATCAACACGTCCAATCTGTTACAAAAATCACCAGCTATTCCTCCATTAAGTAAACTAAGATTGAAAACAGTGTACTATTCTAGCACTGAATAGATGATCTCTCATCTTTGCCGCCTTGTGATTATCAGTAAACATGAAAAAACAATCTGCACAAACAAGAACTGTGGAAGGGAATTCATGCAAGAGGCAAGAATCAATGAAAGCACTACTTTATAGCATGAACAAACAAATTGCAATTGAAATGCTATTTAGGTTCTTAGCTTTTGGTTTACTATGAAGAACATTTGACAATATGTATCCATAAATCAATTTTTAGAGAAATTAAACACATTTCTGATCAGTCAAGGATACACCCAAACTTAACTGAGCCAAATGCACAGAAAAATTCCGTTTGGCAACCGGCAGATATCATCCGGACTAACGAGGAACAAGATAAAACCTACATGATCTTTGTTTGTTTGGACTATTGGACCCAGTCTAGATCTTAGTTTTGTGGACTGAAATTAATAAGGCTGTTTTTAAATGAGGAACTTAAAGTGAGCATGGTTCACTGGAAACATTAAATGATGCTTCTGTTGGGAGTTAACATTTAATGTAACTTGGGAATTTTTCTAAGGCAAGCCTTAGCTGCTTTATTCAGAGCAGGGCTGCTAGATTTCTAGCTGTCTGCTGAGTTCGTGCAAAGTGATCAGGGTGTCACACACATGTTTGTGTAGGTTCTCCTAGCTTTGTGGAGGCCAACTACTTGCAAATTGCATGCCTCTCCCCCTCACTTTAAACTATAGGAACTGAAGGCTCATGCCTTAACCATTAAATGGAAAGTTTAAGTTGAGTTGTGCCTGCACGCCAAGTTCTGCATGCACCTTGCAGACCATATTCAAAGATCACAGAGAAAGGGACAGAGGTCTGCAGTATATTAGCAGACAGAAATCAGTTTGCAAAAACTGTGCAATGATGCAACTATTGATCAATTTCATAACTGTGAATTTAGATCAAATTTTCAAATGGTGAACTTTAAACAAGGATTCTTTCAGCTTTAATCTGAAGAGACTGAATTTTAAATTAAACACTGGTCACATCCAGATCCACAGTTGGGCTAATCCCAGCCAGCATGCATGGGTGGGCCCCACTTGGGTTTGTTGTGGGCTACATGGGTTATGAGTGGGCATGGGTTTTATCTGGGCTAACTGTATGGGACCGATATGGTAACTGAAAATGGGACCCATATGGGCTGTCCCATGTGGGCTAAATGTATGGGCCCCATTCAGCAGTAATGTGGGCTAACTGGGGATGGGACGGAAATGGGCAACACAATGTGGGGCCCATGTAGTTCTAGTATCATGGGCCCAATATGGGAAGCCCATGTGGGTTGACCGCATTGAACCCAC
>NC_051430.1:16794156-16808280 GCF_001649575.2 Kryptolebias marmoratus | reverse complement strand
ATGTAAGTTACCCATCTGGGCCCCACTGAAAACCCAGTCAGCACCCATTTAAATATACCTGGGCAAACCCATGTGGGGCCACCATGGAACCCGCGGACAAACCCACTTGGTACCCATATTCTAGCCCAGTTTAGACCCAGTTGGGGCCCAGGTACAAATTCATGAAAGCACCCTAGTGGGCCACAAATGGGCCTCATGTAAGTTACCCATCTGGGCCCCACTGGGCCCCACTGAAAACCCAGTCGGCACCCATTTAAATCTACCTGGGCAAACCCATGTGGGGCCACCATGGAACCTGCGGACAAACCCATTTGGGGCCCATATTGGCAGCCCTCTTTTTTCCCATATGGGGCCCACCCATGCATGCTGGCTGGGAATTCAACCATAAACGTTAAAACCAGAGAGCAATTTTCAGCAGTCAAAAAGAATTACAGTAATTCACATGCAATTGGAAATACAAAAATAGCAATAAATACACAATCTTCTGCTCTTTTATCATTTAATTTCTGGCTCATGAAGCTAGCAGTTCTCATTTTTGGAGCCTCTATAGCCCAGGGGCTGCAAGCTACTTTCCAGCTCCTGAAGCAAGCAACATTTGGCCATCTCACATGGCTGGCTCCTTGCTTGGCCTTGTTTCTGCTTTGTTTTCCACATCTCCTGTAGCTTCTTAGCGTCTGATTTACGTGTTGTCCAGAGGGTATACAAAGTTAGCTTTATTGTCCCACTCCACAAGTGGTCAAACATCACAACTTTTATTGTGTTTTTAGCTTATACAAGCTGTTAGAGTTTGTCTTTCTGAGTGCTTTACAGGTCCAACGCAGAGCCATTTGTTGAATGCTGATTTTGTTCCAAGCTTTCTTTGTAACACATAAAAACATAATATGAACAAAGTAGCAAATATAAAAATCTTATCTTTAGCAGAGCTTGACTTTCAGGCATAAATATAATGTTTGCTGCAGCTGGTTGTATTTTATGTAACATAAACAAAACTTGAGTTTTATTTCATTTTTTTCTTCATTGTTGAGTTGTTGAAAAACTATACTTTGAGACAAATTTGCTGTCTTTTGTCTTTTACCTGCATCCAGCTGCACTGAATATTGATATGATCTGCCAAAAAAAAAAAAAATTAAAGTAAAACAGCTGCCAGGATACAATTTGTCATGAAAGCAGTGAACATAGAGGAACTATCCATTTTTCTCTTCATTTTTATTTGTTAAGGCTTATGGCAGCGCTGTACGTAAAGCCATGATCGATCTGCTTAAGGCTTCCTGGCAGCTCTGAGATGTCAGTTATTACTCCAGTCTAAACTCGAGGTCTTGCACTCTGCTGGCACAACAACCCTCTGACCAGTGTCGGCTACAGCATTTAAAATATTAACTAGAAGGTAAATAAAAGCAAAGTCAGAGTTTTACCTATACGCATCTCAAAAACACTATGGACACTATGGATGTTATGGACCAGTACATTATCTGACAACTAATGTCCAGCAGAGAGAAGAACCTGCACCCTTTACACCTCAAGGGTAAAGTTTAGCAAGGAGTTTGAAGCCAAACACTGCAGAAATATCAAAATAAATAAAAAGGTTCAACAAGCACTGTACATAATATAGGTAATACAACAAAAACAAGATCATGAATTAGTGTCATGTCAGAATATTTGGAGTGATTGCAAGAAATGAAAAGCACCTAAAGAACATCAACTTTGACTTAAGATTTAGTTACCGGACAAACTAAAATATACGTCAGAAATAGCTGTCCCCGGTAAATTTTTTAGGTGTATGTAATGAAGTAAGAGGATGCAATCTAAATTCTGGGCCAATCTCCAGGGTCAAAGTATGAGACTGCATGAACACAGCCACAAGTGAGGATGATAAAATGCATCCAGAAACAAAGGTAAAGACTGGGTGTCTTACCAAAAGGTGAAGAGTACTCATCAAACTATTCACTCAAAGACAAAAAGAAGCAAGATAGACAGTCCTGCCTTTAGTTCATGCACTTAGGATCTTTCATTCAGACACTTACTTTCTATACCTACACTGTCCTGTTCAGGGTCACAGAGTTCAAGCCTATTTCAGTTTTTGAAAACAGGAGGTGAGGTACATCCTGCACAGGTCCTCAATCCATCAACGGGTCAACACAGAAACACACAATGCACACACATACACACACAGACACAGAGTCACTACTAAGGAAAATTAAGAATCAGCAATTAGCAACATGTATGTTTTTGGACAGTGAGAGGACATTCTCAGAGTAGTCTGAGAAAACCCATGACAAAACCACTTCTAACCATTGTCTACAGAATAGAAGGACTGACATGGCACGGCCACCCTGACAGGCTGCACTTTTAAAAGCAGGAAAAGAAATCACCCCTGGCACTTGACTGATGAGATGGACTACGGCATGTCCAAGCAGTCATGATGGCAGGTGGGACAGGGAAGGAGCAACAGAGGTGGGATGCTGGGCTGGTATCAGTCTTTGTAAAGCGCTTGCACAAACTCATTTACATACAGGAAAACACTCTTCTTCATTAGAAGTCAGACAGGTAATGTGAGAAAAGACAGGAAACAGAAAACCTGTGAGCTTTTGCACTTAGGTGGGATGCACACTAATTACTCAGCTATCACTTCTACACTGTTATAATTCTGATGCTCTATGTGCTTTGCTCTACTGATAAGGTGGAGCTCATAATCCATAAAGGAGTGTGGAAGGAAAATAGTCCTGTTTACCATTCAGGGATCAGCCTTCGGCAAATTAGACTGTGCATTTCCATTTCATATTGATTATTCCCATGGAGATATTACAAATGGATATTAACAGAGTGTGAACTGATATGTGCATAGCATCTATCTTTTTAATTCCTCCTTTCTTTAAATCAGTCATTTGAATCTACACCTATCAAAAAAGTCACTGTGAAACAATCAACGTTTTCTATGCAGACACTAAGAAAGGATATTCACAGACTGTGTCAGAGTTTCTGAGACTGCCACACAAATGCACGTTTATTGTAAAGAATGAAAAAATATTCTGCTTAAGTGGTTGTTTGGGAAGCACAATCCTGCATTACAGAGGGGACTGCAGCTTTAACAGCAATTCAAAGCCTTTTGTTTTGTTCCAAATATAAAAAGCAGAGATAAAACTGGAGTGTTGTAATCTGCAAAGAAACGCACTTCATTCTGAAATAAGCAAGCCAGTTGTAGCTTTGAGGATTCGAAGTATATTTTTACATTGCACCGCAATCATCATTTATTTTATATCCAGTTTGTGCAATCTTTATTCATTCATAGCATTTTCTTAGGGTTGGATGTTTTACTACTTGCCTATCAACATCTTTATCCGCTCCACTGTTATCCACAATTTGTTTTAAAGTTCCTTTTTCAAACTGAATTAACCTTAAACAATGTAGGAAGGGCAAAAACAAATTACAAGAAACAGACAAGGATAAGGTCAGTTTGCTTCCAGTCCAGTTGACCCATCACAGCCTGATTTAGTCTCAGGAACACCACCTGAAAAAAGATGGAGCAGTTTGCTGGGACCATTACCGTCCAGGAGGAGGAGAAAGACCCAAACACAAGCCAAAGAGATAAGAAGCTGACAGATGGTAAATAATGAAGAGTCATTCACATGTAAAAACTTGATTTCTGCATGAGAAGTTCAAGTTGTTTTCCTGCTAGGATCCCGACAGACTCTACCACTCACCTTTCAGAACCTGATGGTAAAATCCTTGTGTTTTATACCCCCTGATTGGTAGCATGTAGCAAGACATCAACACAGTTTTGACTAATGCCACCTGTTTGAAAGAAAACAGGCCTGCAGACAGGAGCTGGCTCTCATCACTCGAGCCGGTTCATTCATGAATGACACATCACTAGGAATAAATGAGGAGCTGTTTTGGAGCCAGCTCTTTTAGGTGAGCTGGAAGGTGACAGAATTCCCATCACTAGTGATGAAAGCCAAAGAATCTTAAATGAACAAAAAACAAAACCAAAGGAGCTCCAAATGCAGAATAAACAAAACTACAATGAACACAGGATGGCACTGGTCAAACAGAGGCAGGACGCACAAAATAAGAACAAGGATCAAGCAGAAACTGCTGAAAATCAGAAAATATACTATATAACCGCCTAGGGAGTACTTCATTAACACAGGATAGGTGTGGTGATCAGCAACCATCATCAAAATGTAATACTAACATAAAGTTAGGAACAGACTAAGAAAACAAGACAAGAACAAGAAATAGTACTATGTACAAAAAACAGGCAACTAAAACAGTAATAAAACAAACTGGGATATTAGCCAAGAAAATCAGTTATCCGTGCAGTTTTAATCCACGCAAAACATCTAAATAATGAGTGTTGCTACAGTAAATCATTTTAAAAAAGGAAAAGGTAAGCGCAGATTAAAAACAACATTTCTAGAGGATTAAATACATAGAAATCTGTGTAAAATTTACATCAGAAAACAAACAAGAAAGAAAAAAAAATACATTATAATCAAACAAAAACAGATTTAGTTGCTTTCAGTTAGCTCATGACTGCAGACTCAAAGGTTTTCAGAAAGCTTCCTGAACACATCAGCTGTCAGCTGTTCTCACAGCTGCTCTTGCACTGGATGAGCCCCACTTGCCTGCTTCTGGAGCTTTGATTGGAATTTACTAGACAATTTCTTCAGGTCCAATACCCATTGAATTGCACGAACAGGCATTTCAGCTCTGACCTGGCCTAACAGCAAATCTCAACACGTGGACATGCTAGACCATCACCACTGTCGAGGCAAATTAAAGCTCTTGGAGGCTATGACATGGAAAAATTGCTTGAAAAATTGTTCCAGGGTCATTCCAAAGGAGGGAGAGAGATGAGACCCAGAGCAGATCTCTGGTAAAATTGAGGCAGAGGCACAGAAATGATTCTATTTTTGGCCCTCTTTTGTCTTTTCGTTTCAGTGCTTGACAATAATTTTCACTTATTTTGTTACTTCCAGTGGATTTTTCATGCGAAGGAACTGAGGAGGCACAGTAAATTAGCTGTTAGGAAAATTCGCCCAGGGAATAATAGTGCCTGACGACAGAATAAAAGCTAAAAATACTTCTCCTGCAGAGTGATTTCATTTTGTGCTAAGACATTACCGAAACGTTCAAAGGATCCTTGTTCAGATTAATAGGTGTGAATTAAACTGTATTTGAAACTGTGACAATAAACAAAACAATGACTCTAAATCATACAGGGGAAAGTAAAATCTTTAAGTCTTTCTTTTGTGTACATTTTTATTCTGTTCCCCTGGGGCACTTGTGTACAATCTGTTCTCTAAAAGCATAACCTTTGCAAAAATAATAAATTGGCAAAGGTTGTGAATTAGTCAGGCTTGTCTTAATAATAATAATAACAAAAACAATCTGCAGACTAACATGTGACTCAGATTTTTGCTTTTTGAAGATACAAATTATTAAATGACTGTGTAGTTAAAGTGATTCAATAATACCATAATCTTTATGTAAGTTAATAACAGAGTATTACAACTGTTTCCCAGTGTACAGAAGAACAAATAGAGAAATGCACATATCACATTGTAACAACTGCTTGTAATACAAATTAACTGGCTATATCATACTGTGTATGTTATTTATTTTGGTGATATTGCATTAACTGTCTTTGTGTTTAACATTTTCTTTATTGCAGCTTTACAAAATGTCATGAAGCAAATGAATGCTATATATATATATATATATATATATATTTACACACACACATATTAAAGTGAATATTAAGACATAATTTTCACAAACAACTTCCACAGCCTATACTGTTTATAGAGTGTTTATTATAACTACTCATACTTTATATGTTTAAATTAAAGAAACACACAGATGGCTGATTACTTTCATTTGTGTTATTCCACTATTTGCTCTGTCGCTGTCTTCTACAACCTACATGCTATATTTTCATTGCTTACGACCAGAACAATAAATTGCGATCTCAAAGGCTGCTTTCACACCTAATCTGTTCTAGCATTTGCGGATGCAGTGAGGTAGATTTGGTTTAGTGTGATACTGCCATTCAAAGTCTAAAGGGAAATTAACAACTAAGTGAAACAATTCAATTAATAGCACAATTTATTTGTGATCTGACACCAAACAGACCAACCAGAGGTCTTTAATGGTCGATTTACAACAGCATGTTTTACAGCACTGGATTATGTTCTGCTTGTATTCCGTTTGTAGTTTAACAGGCCAAGTTTCATTTAAACAAGATGCATTGTAATAAAAGTAATATAACATTTCTAAAAATGGTTGTATTTTGTGTAGAGTCACATGAAAATAAAAATCACTGAGTTTTAGTTTAGTTGCAAATGCTTTATTTGTTGTCAAAATTAAGCATTTACATTTGGTCCAATTATTTTATGCTGGAACATTTCTAAAGTAAGCAACAATGGACAAACAAAGCACTGGCTCCATAAAATGCCTCTTCTATTTCCTCCTATTTTTTTCTTGGAATGGACAAGAGAGAGTAATTTTAATTTTGCAACTCATAGCGAGTTGTTACTTAATCCTACACACTGCTCTTTTGAGCTCATTAAAAAGTCAAGTGACTCATAAAAACAAGACTTTTCCAAACAAGCAGTTTGCAAACAAACGAAACACAGTCATAATGAGCTATTTCAAACATGCACAATGCTCAGTTGTTGCTCAGTTGTTAAGTAAAATCTATAGGTGCCAAAAGTACGAAATAAATGTACAAACATCTCTTCTGATTTTAGAACATGGTTTGGTTGTTCACTTATATGCTGAACACCAGTTGTATTTTGACTTTTATATAATAAATTTGTTGTATGTTTTACTGCCTGCTTGGACAGGTCTCTCTTAAAAAAGAATTATTTTAATCTCAATGAGACTTATACCTAAATAAGAAAAAGGATTTCTATGTTTATATTTATATACAAACCTCCCATTTACTAAATCGTAACAGTTAAACAATCATTAAATGTAATATTTATTTACATATAGTAACACGTGGTCAGTTTGATACAGACAAATTTTGTGCACAGATACAAAATGTTAATTTTTTCTGATACAGGCAACACAAAAATTGCAAAAAGCTAACTATTTAAAGGGTCCAAAGTCCTTAATCGTCATAAAAAAACAACTGACATACAACTACAAATCTCCTACAAAATTAATGTTTGTTTATTTAAAATTAAAATAATACTTCTAAAATGAATAACTATTGTAGCTGCTGACATTAATCTGTCTTGTAAAAGACCATTAAGTTCTTTAATCCATTAAACCGTTAAAGTTTTTTGATTCATATCTTTTAATTTAATCAATAAGAGCATCCTTTAAGGTAAAGTTCAAAAAAAGGTAGCAATAGGTATGGCACATCAATAAACTAAATAAAATGTTGAACTAAGACTGTTTCCACACCTGACACATTGATGGACCCACATGCAGACTTTTCAGTGGTGGGTTTAAAAGCTTCCGGTGACACCAGTTTTTTGGAAATGAAACTACCTCAGTTTAGTCAAAACCGTTGCTTGGTTGGGGTTATAAAGCAATAAGTTTGGGCTAACATGCTGTGTTTACAGCAGTACAAATATTAACATACATTTTTTTGGTTGGCTTGGACATTTGGACAGAACATGTTATGAAAACAACCTTTGCCATTTCCATGCCTTGTGGTTTATTACATGTATGCACTGTATTTCTGCCCCTTCTTTTCCATTTCTATTTATTTATTCAAAGAGCTTTTGCTGAAGACCTTTGGTCAAAGAAGTAGACAACCATGCATGTAAAATACCAGCAGTCTTATGACTACAGCACCATCTGCCCTTTGGTAAATCAGCATAAATTTTTGGTTCACATCTTGCTGAGTTATAATGCCTGTTCTAATTTTCTTTCTGAGCCACATCACTTGGTAGACGGCGAAACCTTCTGCCTTTTTAGCTACTTATCTTTTTACATCCTGCAACTGCAGATAGGAATTTAAGACTTCTCTGCTGGAAATTTTCAACCAAAGACATATTAGTTTTAAAAGGCCAGTCACTAATGATACTCATCTTCCACCTTTACCCAGCCTGGAAAGAAGCCAACCTCCTTCTTGGGCACCCACAGCAAATGAAGTTGCATGAAGCCAGCAGGGAGGCTGTGATCTATTTGTAGGTGAAGTGGTCGGCTGGCTCAACTCCTGCGAGGCGTTTCCCTTAGTGTTACGTAAAGCCTCAGTAGACGACAAGCTGTGAGGTAAATGAAGTCACCCTGACCTCAAACCAGCAGAAAGCAACACTTTATAGACTAAATATAATGTTTTTGGTTCCTGGAAATTGACACTTAGGTGACCCTACAACATCCGCTTGGATAAACTAACAGGACACGTACACAAAAAATCTGCACATTTCAACCCAAATGTAGAGATTGGGGCATGTAGTCATGTAGTTATCAGGATTCCAGCCTATTCAAGGCGTTCCTCTCCCCTTCTCGTGTTTCAGGTTTTCTTTCACCCGAGTGAGGCTGATTGCTGCAGCTGCAGCACCCAGCTGTGACTGATCTGGACTGATTGGCACCACTACATAAAGCTGAGATTAACCTCTATTCTGCGTTTGGCCTTAAATGTCACTTGGTGAAGTTCATGTTCAGCCTTATGAGTAATCGTTCTGTTCTGTCTGCTTCATTTAAGATTCCAGGTAAGTTTATTTACCTGTAATCCTCACAGACCGCTCCGAGTGTCCTACCTTTGTCCTCCGAGCTCTGTTTTTCAGGAATATCCTCCAGATGATCATTTCTGTAAATCGCCTTCTAAACAAGGAAGGAGAAGTCATCTCAGCCACTCTGCTCACCTGTTTCGTCTGCCTGCCTGCCCGATCCCCTGTAACACTTACCTTACCTGGACTTCTGGAATCCTGTCTCCCCTGAAAATCTGAACAAAAAAAACGCATAAACATTCCCAATCATCTAGAAATCCATTGTTGTTGAATTCGCCTCTGGAAATGAAACTAACCTCAACTCCGTTCTTTCCAGCAAATGTTGTGACTTTCCATTTCCTGTTCCTTACAAATTAAAATCTTTTTTTACTTGCCTGTGTTTTCTATGGTCTTTTCTGAACCCTGAGGCTAATTATATCATTACAAAATTAGTGTATTCACATATGTCTGCACAAAACATTATCTTCTGTGTCTATAAAACAGTTTTTTAAATACAAGTAGCTACATTTAAACATATTTTGCAATGTAATATAACTGGGGTGTTTCTATTATATTGTATACTATTAACTTTATAGTAGGTTTTGTCATTTTACATTATTTGCCTGCATGGAGCTGATTATTTACAGCTGCTATTTTTGCTTCTTTTATATTAATTTATTCATACATCTCCATAAACTCAAACAAACATAATGAGATTTGCTCAGGGTACCATACTCATCAGTCACTAAAATATTGTTTCATAATTAGTGAGCCCATAGGTATGCACAATTTAGCATCATTATTATTGCATAACTTAATGCTGTAATACTATTTTATCTTTTCCACAGCTTCTATAGTCAAAAACAAAGCAGCTCCTTATAGAGCAGCTGTTCCTGTTGTAACCTCCCACAAAGCAGCATATATCACTGTGTATTTATAACTTTTCCATAAAGTTCACACAGATCCTTGCACACCCTAAAACATCACTCAGACCCTAGTATGCTTGTGTATAGATGTGCACATCTTTGGTAAATCAACTTATATTGAACAGTTTAGAGCAAAGCGTTTTTTGAACATAATTTGGCACCGAGTCTCACAATTATAATTCGCAAATCTGCACATTGTACACTTATTTATGTAAATCTTCAGATGTTCCACTGTGAGTGGGTTTCCAGGAGGATCTGCGCAGTAAAGCCATGAAAAAGCTGACACACTCTCCCTCTCCCTGTGTGTCTCTTCGGAAATTGGCAGCGACAGGACTAAGAGAATGAGCTGACAGTGTGCAGGCGACAGAAGCTTAAGCCTCGATAACATCTTAATGACATTGTACTGCAGAGATACTTTGTCTCTTATGACCCAAGTATACACAAGTGCTAATTATGCAACTAATGGCTTTTTGTTGTGCAGGAATGTCATCCTTCGTCTTTTATTGTTTCCTGCAAATAAATAAAACCCAGCGTGATTAAATACAGTGCCATATGTGTCGTTTTGTTGTTTCCTCAGCCCCTGTTGTGATGATGAATTTGATCAGAGGCCAATTTATAGTGGCCATCATAATTCCAAGGAGAGCCTATTAGCTGAGCGCACATGTAGAGAATATTCATGGGTTTCTCCACGGCACTCATCCACCTGATATGGAAATAGCTTATATGCACTGCATTCATCCCTTGAATCAAAGAAGCATTTCATGCTGTGAAAAGCACATCAACACTCGCTGGTTATTGTTGTGAAATAAAACAAATTTATTGCATGGGAAAAAAAAAAATCCCTAAATCATTTCTTTTCAGTGAAAATTAAAACACTGACTTTCTGAACAGCAGGGAAGAGTGTTTGAAAATAAATAAGATGTGTATTATTACGCATATTTGTTCATTCACCCCTCTCTGTATGTATATATAGATGTATATTTATTTATCTTTATATATTAATTCTTTCTCATAAAATACTACAAAAAAAGCAAAAAGACTCTACCTAATAAGACTACCTATCAAGACCTTAATAATACCATTACAACCTCACTAATCCCCTTGACTCTTGAATTTTGAATCAGCTTCTGCTGGGGCAGCATCAACAACACGACAGTGGCTCTGTTTTAAAGACCGACTGGGAATTCATTATACACCAAATCAGTACAACTCTATGCAGGGGATGTTGTTTCAATGTGAAATAAGGCTTATTCTCAAGAGCTAATCATGTCTGATTGCTGTCAAGCACACTGAGAAGTGAAAAGGGGGAAGGCTGAGGGTGGGTGATGGAGTAGATCCCCGGGGTAGGTGAAGCAGGTGATTCATTGTTTGTTCAGCTCATTTGAAGATGTGCAAACTAAATAATTACAAGCTCTTACACCTTTTGAGAGACAAAGTAATTGGGACATCTGTTGCCATGTTTTACAACGTGTACAGAAATACTTCTAATTTACACAAAGGAAGAATGAAATACTTAAATAAGACACTTGTTAATCTAAAGTAACAACAAAAACCTCTTAATTCCATCTGCTTAGTTCTTTGCCTATTGTTCAGTGCATTCGTCTCTGAAGGAAAATGATGAATCGTCTTTGCACAGCTCCCCTTTAGCAGGTGTAAACTCTGCTATCTTATCGGCTATAGGCTATTTTAAACTTGTGGCTTAAGTATGCATCCAAATAAATCATTTCTTATCACTGTGAATTGTACAATGAGCCCTTGTTCACTTCTTTTTCAGCAATTTAACCACCTTGCTGAGAGCTAAAGACACGAAGCAGGTCAGGACAGCAGACTCTTAAGACTTACTGTACAGATGATGATAACATACCAGAAGCTGTGCAGTTCAACAAAAAAACTTCCTTTCTTGGTTTTACACAACAGGCAGAAAATATATGTTATTATTATTCGCAGGATACTTTTAATGGCTTTAGTTGTATTGCTTCTGCCAGAGGAGTCCCGTTAAAATATACCTTTGTGTCTTTTTTTTATTCTTCTTCTAACAAGCAGTTTAAGTTAGTTAAAACTTTTTTTGCACCATAGTTGCCACCTTAGCACCAGACCTTTGCTAAAGGCCAGAAACAAAGAAGACAGAGTTTGTTTTTAACATCTCCAGGCTGAGTTGTTCCATGCTACTGTAGCAATGAATGTAAAATATGTCCAAACATTACCAGATGCTTTGCGGTAATGTTCAGTATGCAATAAGCAATCATGTTTACATTCAACACAATGGGATATTTGGAATTACGGACAATTACTAGAAAATAACAGAGCCCTTTTTTAAATTTTTACATCTCCCTGGAGGTTCTGATTTATTGCTCACAAGGTATTTTTTGAACACCTCCAGGCAATCACTGTCTGCTAGTAATAAATTGTAAAGGAGTGAAATATTACCCTTAAACGCAAAGTTCAAAGTGGATTATTGTGTGCCTGTGCCTCATTAGGTAACGTGTATTCATATTTATGTTTTGCTTTAAGGCCAACCCCTTCATCCCTATAGTATTGCTGAATTACCACGCGCATCATGGAGTGTTACATGTAACTCCCTTGCCCTCCTGCTCCTGTTCTCGGTGGACTCCCTTTGCGCTGACCTTCCTCGTGGCATTATGGGTAAAATGCTGTTAGAGCTTAAATCAAGCTCATCCTGAGCAGACACTCTGCTGCCCCCCGAGGGCAGAGCCAGTTAAAGAAGTAATTAATCAACCTGCACATCTTCCAAGAGGGTCTTCCACATCAGAGTAAAGGATGATCTAAACAGCTTTGAAGATACTGAAGATAAAGCTCAAAGTAAAACTATGAACGGAAAAGAGAAAAAGCTCATGAAGCTCCCTTTTTATTCAGAAAGTACTTTTAACCTGGGCCTATTAAAAAGACAGTGGTCAGCGATTTGTGAGAAGGTAGTCTTGATGTATATGCAGCAAGAGAGACAAATTCAAGCAATGAACAATATTAAAAAAAGAATACGCCAAGATCACAATCAGCTGCCTTTCTTTCACTATCCCAAGGTGATTTATGATTGAATTAACAAGGAAAAGAAAGCGAGAAAGGACAGCAGACGTATACGGGGCTCAACAAAGCTCTGCAAAAAAGAAGAAGCTGCTGAGACTAAAATGGAGAACTTTCTGTAAGACATCTGATTTTAATACTTCTGATATTACAGCACTAACAGAATCAGCGAGTGCCTCACCTGCTTTCACTTTGTCAAGTCACAGTAATTTAATTCCTCCACAGTCTCCAAAGACCCAGGGACATTTTAACTTTCTTTCACATGACAGATGTCCAATAATTTCACGTTTAATCTCTGCCCTGAGGGTGCAAAGTATGCGAGGCGGCAAATTGATGCTACTGTAGTAAGGGAGATGGTTGATTTCAAGTAATTCTGAAATTGGATACTTACTCATCCAAATTCTGTGCCCTCATTTGAATGTCAGAATGAAGTTGGAGTGTGACTCTGTTTTATATATTTAATCATGTCATTTCTGGAAGTTAAAAAGAGCAAGGAACTTTGCATCAAGTAAAGAGAAATTTTAATATATTTTGTTTTTCTAAAAGGAGTTTTAATTTACCTCTATTATGCAAAGCCAGTGTTGTAAAAAAAACAAAAAACATATGAACTTGGAAGTTTAGAAAACATCAAACACTTCAAGAACAGGAAACCTGATAGAAAGGTGATTGAGTTAATTATAATTTCTGTTGGCTGGACTTCAGCTTCCATTACTTTAATGTTAAATAAAGTTCATACTCATTTTTCTGCTGTAGGAAACTGGAGTCGTCGCTGGATCTGCAACACTGAGGTGAACTTTTGATCATGTTAGTTTATCTGAAACTGTTGCTTACTTTGGGAAGCACATCTGAACATTAATAACTTATATCAGTCATTTCAGTATTGTAAAATTTTAAACAACTCGTGACACTAATCTACCGTGAGACAAGCCTTGTTGTAAAAAGCAGACTTGTTAAGACAGTTGCAACCTTTACAGAGCCGTTTTCATTTGTTCTGTCTAAGAATTACGTTAAATTTTGAGTTAAAGCCAAGTTATTTTTGATTGGTCCACAGTTAAGAATATTATTGTCTTTTGTAAGACAAAAGCAGCAGCTAGCTGGAGCCCTTCCAATGCAGCTTGGACCACTTCCAGCAGGAATATTGTAATATTCATAACAAAATAACCATGTAAATTAAAACACAGCATTGTAAAGGTTTATAAAAGAGCACTCATACAAAACACCATGACATTTCTGAGGTTGACAGCTATCTAGAAGAGAGGTGAGATTTTAATTGTTTATATTATTTGCATTAAAAAGCTAATAAAAAAAAATGAAAAAAGTGCTCCTCAGGTGAGGAGCCAGACGAAGTGCAGCCCAAAGACCCCTTATGATGAACATAAATATTGGACACAGTGTTCCCTCGCCCGGACGCGGGTCACCGGGGCCCCACTCTGGAGCCAGGCCTGGAGGTGGGGCACGTTGGCGAGCGCCTGGTGGCCGGGCTTTCACCC
>NC_051430.1:16705636-16791137 GCF_001649575.2 Kryptolebias marmoratus | reverse complement strand
GAAGACCCAGGACACGCTGGAGGGACTATGTTTCTCGGCTGGCCTGGGAACGCCTTGGGATTCCCCCGGAGGAGCTGGCCCAAGTGGCTGGGGAGAGGGAAGTCTGGGTCTCCCTGCTTAGGCTGCTGCTCCCGCGACCCGACCCCGGATAAGCGGAAGAGAATGGATGAAAAAAGTGCTGAGATTTAGTACTACTTAACAAAATACCTTCATTTTCTATCATAACAAATGCAGTGGTGATAAAAAGGAGATTTCTGCAGCTGCTTTGGGTGATATCTTAACGTTTTAGTTCATCCAGTCAGTGACAGAAAGCATGAGTCAGTCACAGCCTTGTCCAGGAAGAAGTTGTTTGTAATATCTCTTCACAAACAAAAGTGCATGAACAGCCCTTTTTAACACATCCATTACCAAGACAGAAGGAACAAAGTAAGGGGAACTGCACAACTACAGTTTTACTTCCCCCCCACCCCTACTTTTACAGGTAACTGCTGACTCATACATCTTTAATGATTTCTGCTTTTATGTCTTCAGAAGTTTCTGAATGAAGGGAAAACAGTAAAAGCCCAATTTGATTAAAAACAAAACAAAACTGTGGTTTAGTGACATGGTATCAGTGTATCCATTCAGTGCTACTATCGTTTTTTGTCCAACATGTTGAAATTCGAACCTCAATTTTGTGGATTTTTCTTTTCTACCATTCTGAATAATATATGAGCAAAAGGATATGTTTTTATCTCTTTTTTTTCCATTGGAACAACACTACATAACTGTTTTTTTTTCTGTTATTAATATTTTTTATGCATTTATTTTAAGTGAGCTTGAAGCTGTAGGTCAACGTGACACTTGGTACAAAATTCTAGAGCACTAACAAGAGACTGACTTTTTTTTTAAGTCTTTTGAAAAATGTTTACTATCTTCACCCAGTGGAATATGATAACTTGGTATCATGCACATTGTTAAAGTGGTGCTCTACAAATGGGAGTACACAGTCAGCAGACACCTAAGACAGAGGCATGATTTATTGGGTACAAATAGAACGCAGAGGAAACCGATGGAGAGGGAACTTTTTAATGGATTATCTGTAAAAGACAAACAACTGGAAGTGTTCCTGTTCGTTCTGCTGAATAGATTTTGGGAAAATGGTTCTTGGCAGGTGAGCTGTCAGGACTTTAACAAGATCAGTGGTTTCCAGCTCTGTACCCAAAAAATCTTCTGCTGAAAATTTTAAATGGGTTTCAACCTTTTTGGGGCAAAATAAAATGACTAATATCCCATCTTTAGGTTTATTATGTTCTCAAATTGTCTGCCTGACCACATAAAGACTTCACTGACACTGGCAGTGAGACAGCAGTCACCGCAAAGCGACATTAGCAGCGGCACAAACAAATCAATGACTTTTTACTTGTGGAAGATGTGATATATGAGGTTAATAATAGATGTCTTGTTTTAAAGAAGGTTACATTTTCTTCCAAAATGTGCTTAGTCACCAATTGATTGTTGTCTCATTTATTTCAATTTGGCAAAATCAAGAGGGCAAAAGAGTGACAGGTTAACATGTTTTTATGCTTTTTAACAAAATATATATCCATCCATTTTCTTTCCCCACTTCTCCTTTCTGGGTCGCAGGGGAGCTAGTGCTTATCTCCAGCCATCAATGTGAGAGAGGCAGGGTACACCCTGGACAGGTCGCAAGACACAAAATATATGTTTCTGACAAATATATTCTTTATTTGTCATTTTGCTTATTTTACAAATGGGAACTCTTTAGCTTTAGACAGACAGATGATACACATCTCTAGCAAGGCAACATTTGTTCCCCTTTTAGACCCTGGGCTAAAAAAATCAACAGCAATGTTAGAAATATTTACTGGTTCAAAACTGAATTTAACATGAAGAGTTTTTTTGAGATGTCAAACAAATGTTTTCTATTATTGCCTACAGGAAGGTGGCGTACAATATGTACATGTATTGTCAGGAGTTTATAATAATAAAGCCATTAAATTTTAATCAAGCTATCAAGCTAAATGTATTTTCACAACACTTTTCAGGCAAAAAAATCCATCCAATGAAAGGGTTAAAAAACAACACAAAAGCCAGTCCTTTTTTTTACTTCAACAGCATTTCCAAAAGAGCAGTTGTTACTGACTCATTTCTGATAGTGTGAAGCGGGCTGGCTGAGCTCAGGGTGTGTTTGGAACAAAACTGTTTGTGCCAGCATTTACCCCCCAACGAGGCTGCCATTTCCTCTTCTCTGCAGTGTTCTTCATCAGAATGTAGCAGCAAAAATATTCAGATGAATGTCAATTTGGATTTGTGGTTTGTTTTCTTTCTTAAACACGCCCACGGATGATGTGACACAAATGTCACACGAGCTGCATTCCAGCTGGTCTCTACAGTGACTCCGAAAGCTCTGCCACTACTGAAAGTCTGTATTCTGGTGTGAATAGTGGAGAGCAGGCCGGTGTCAAAAGACCTGAGGTTGTGGGATGGATGTAAGGGTGAGGTAGGTCAGAGAGGTACTGGGGCCATGGAGTGATTTTCTTTTTTTTTTTTGTTAGGTCAGAAGGAGAATTTTTTTTAATAGCTTCAAGACTTAATAGGAAACCAGTGAAGCTGAATAAGGGTAGGAGCAATGTGTGTTCCCAAGGTTTGCTGTGGTTGAGAAACCTGGCAGTTGACTATTGGAGCTTTTCCAATGCTGCCCCAAGTAAGAATCCATTGTAGTCGTCCAGACTGAATGCTATGAAAGCAATAATGGGCTCTGCCATAGAACTCGGATGTGATGATTGTAGTCTTGAGATGGTTTTGAGATAAAAAACAGAGTTTGTGGTGGAAGTATTATATTGCTGAAAGGAGAGACTGTAGTTCATGACACTCAGGTGTTGAACTAAAACAGACTGGTGGATGGAGCACCTCTGTCTTCAAAGGGAAGAGTTTTGGGGGCCACAACCAAATGCTCAGTTTTACTCCCGTTAAGTTGGAGCAAATTTGTAAATGTCCAGGTTTTGATGTCCAACAGGTAGTTGATCAGCCCATTGGTTGCGTTACAGTATTTCCCTCGACCAATAAGTTTTCGTTTTTATCTGCATCTTTTTTCTTCAAATGTGTGATGCTTGTGGTTTTTTGTTGGTCCATTTCCGTCTGCTAATCAAAGAAAGAAAACTGAATTCAATTTTCAAAGGTGAAAAGGAAGCACTACCATAAGCAGTTATCAACTGTAAAAGTATCTAACAGTCCAACAATTTGCAGATATTTCTAACGAAACACATGTATTTCAACTTTGACCTTTTTTTTACACCCAGTACTATGTACAAACCAGTAGGGCTACATTCAGTAAATTTTATTTTTGCAAACAGAGAAACCAAACACTTTTAGAGACCTTAAATTACTCTTGGCAAAAAAAAAAAAAAAAATCACATTTAGTTTTGGTTATTTATACACAATACTGGGTAAAAAGAAGGTTTGTATTTGGTTCCATCTTTAGATGCTTTGGACAATTTGCTGTTTCTTTTATTGAAAAGAAAATGATCACTCAGTTAGTCTGTTGATTTCTTTCAAATTTGTCAACACATCTGCTTTTAAATGACTTTTTTGCTTGCTCTAGCTTAGGTTTCACAGTCCATATTATTTTTAAGTGGGAAAATAACTAATTGTTAAAGTTTATCTAGTTTAAATTCTGTCTAATCTACTAAATTTTTTTGCTGTTTTTAAAACCCATGGATAGAACAATATTATAATAATATTTTCCCATATTAGGCTAATGCAAAATCCATCCCATTTTAAATGATGTACTATAATGGCAGTTAAAACAATCAAATAAAATTAGGGGTTATTATTACACTGTACCTGTGGCTCAAAGTCTTGTTAGACATGATTATTCTCTTAGGTTGCTGCAAGTTGAAAAAACAAACAAAAAAAAAACATCCACGTTGTAAGTCTCTCTTTTATTTTCATCAGGCTTGTAAAAGCACTGCTGCAACCAGGGAACATTTTAAGTAGAGGGTCATTACCAAGGTGATTTCTTCTCTCCTTTGTCGTACACTGTCACATTAATAAATTATTCCATAATTTAAAACACTGTTCAGGTGAACATGAGTCACGTATCGGTTGGTTTATAACACAATTCGTCTGTTTGTTGTTGTGCCCTTGTGAAAGTGGGCATTACTCAAGATCTTCAACCCACACACTCTCTGGAAACACAGATTATGTTGTTTAAGCCATGACTGTGTGGACTCACAGTGACCAGCAACGGTAACGTGTCTGCTTTTATGTCCATCATGTGCAAATAATGGCTTTACGAAGACACATGAAATCACTATAATTCATAGCTGTTTATTACAAAGCACTGAGATAAACAAACAGGGGGGGGGTTGAAGGATTCTTAAGAAAGTTATATATATATATATATATATATATATATATATATCAAAAATAGGAATCTTAAATCTTCTTAGTGACCACAAAAATATGTGAAATGATGATAAATTACATTTGCTATGCCTTATTTCAAAACCTTTTATTCCCTATTTATTTTTGCCAGTAAGTGAACCCAATTTCACGTGACCCTGCCTGTTATTATGGTTAGGTACTGAAAAAGCTGCCTGCCCTTAAATTGCGCTTTGGACTGACGTTACAGACCCTGCTCCAAAAAATGCATTCAGAAAATCCAGATATGAAGATGGACTGTCCAGCAGCCCAGTGCTATGATCACTCTATTACTGCTCAGCTCAGGTCAGTCTCACCAAAGCTCCCTGGAAACTCCTCGAGCATCTCAGATTCTGTGAGTAAAATACAAAAGCTGTCTTGAGAACTGTTTTATTCACAGACAGAGAGACTTTTTAACCTAAACTGCCAAAGGGAAGGTATAAAGAAAAACACAAGTGCATCACTAACCATGTTCCCTGTAATTGCTGAAATCGCCTATTTCCCCCGTCTTCCCTAAAAGTCTTTTCTTAAAAAAAAAGAAAGGATAATAGAAAACCTTATCTGTTCTTCTGTATGGAGACCTGTTTACGATATTGGACCTTAACAATATTATGTGAACATTAGGTAATGGTGGAATTGCTCTATAAAACAAATCGAAGTATTACAAAACAACAGTTCAGACAATCTACAGCCTAAAAGCAGAAGGACTTCTGCATGTTTTTCTGTGTCCACATGCACAAGCTGTAGGAGCTGGCTGATCTTTATGCATTCATGGCTCTTCAGATTCAGTTTCAGCCTAATGGGTGGCGATATTGTTCCGGTTTATCTATGCAAAATAGAAGAAGAAGAAGAAAAGATTTTTGAATGATTTTGAATTTAGGACCCAGTAGTCCCTAAATAACAGCAAATCTCCTCACTCAGTAAGTTACAACAATCATCAATTTGTCTCCCTTTACCTCAGAGTTCGACTCACCATCCTATTTGTTTGTTGCATTTTTAGTCCTCACAGTTACAACAATCTGGGCTGCACACAATGAACCTCGTGGACCCTAAAGTGAACAGGAAAAGAAAGATGAAATTTACATCACAAAGGTTTTGTGGTCGAGCATGCAGGAGTAAGTACATAATCATGAATTGAGTTTTAGACCATCTTTTATCTACAAATGTTTGTTCGTGTCTTTTTTTCAGCATAATTTGTTCTCTCCCACACTGACATTTGGAGAGTTGGAGTGAATACACATTCTCTCATTCAATATTTAAGATATAATAAGGATTGTAATACCTAAAACATATTTCCAGCCTTATTTTATTTATGCCGCTACACTACAATTTCAAGCTTGGGTCTACTGAAAAATAGACATCTGTCTTGTTTGTTTAACCCTTAACATTTTGTTTGGTTAAAAAAAACATTGTAAAGGGTATGACAGGGTTGATAGACAAGATGATAAGTATTCTCGCAGCTTTAGTATGAATGTCATGCATCACACACCACAAACACAAAATCCCTCCGGTTGGCTTTACTCTAGATGCCTGTCCTGCTTTTCAGAGACAACATCACTTTGAGTTAGTAACATTGTTGTGACTAGAACATTACTACAGAGATATCCAGAAATAGAGAAATCAGTAAAAACTGATTGAGCTGACATAGTTTGCAAGATGGTCTGGCTTTACATCTTGGCCAAAGGAGCACCAGTGGGCAGCCGTCTTTTTTCCCAGCATGCAGCCAAATGAAAATCACACGAGAGTAGCTACATATGAAGGTCAGAGATAAATCTAAATTGGCTTCGCTCAGTGAAGTGGGACTATGGTGCTATTGTATATTAATGACTCGGCCTGTGCACTGACTCTTGGGCACTTCAAAAGTACGTAGTTGACCACTTGACTTTGGTATTTTTGAGAAATCAGAAAAATGCTAGGTAAAATCATAGGAAACACCATGAAGTATCCATTATGAAAAATGAGAGTTCAGGATGAATACATGACCTTTTACAGCTCTACACTTTTTTTTTTCCTAGTGGATACACAACATGACTCACTAAACTTATTAAGCTCATTTGGATGAATTTTTAAAATGTGAAAGCTATGTTCAACAACTATCAAAAAAAAACAAAAAAAAAACCATTAAACATGAAAAAACTGTGAATAAACAAAAGCATGCAGAAATATCTATTAAAAAATAGAATTACACTAGTTAAACTTTTACTATACAACCTAAAAATACAACAAAGTCAAACTTATACTGTAATCTATGTAAAAGTAAATAACTGAACTTTGTATTAACGAACATATTAGCAGGAAATTAAAGACCCAGAATAATGTAACCATTTTTGTGGCTTCTTCTTTGAATCCTAACTTCATAAATTCTGCAGATCAAAGTCTGTTTACAGGTCTTTAGAAATGCAGCTTTTTGTGGCCCCAAAACTCTGACAAATTGCCTCAAGTGATATGATGTCAAGTTATAAAAGGAGCAAAAAGTCTGGTGTGTGGAGCGAGAAAGAAGTGAGGTTTCCAGCCATTTGTAGCTCACTTTCCTATTTTTTTATAATTTATGTTTGATTGATGCTTGCGGATGAAGGCTGACATCACACATGCAAATCTCGAACCGAACTGTCTGATATGCAGACACTTTTTTTTTTTTTTTCTTTTCTGATGCAAGTACTCATCGTGTTTGTGGATGCGTGCCTTTAGTTGTTTGTCTTTACAGAAAGAAAAAGGAGGATGCGCAGATCTGTGTGCAGCTGTGTTTCAGTGCCCGTTTCATTTAAAACAATTTGCCAGGAAATTCACTCAACTTGTCAAAGCTGTTTCTCTTATTTGCTGTGTTGAATTCACGCTCTTCAAGCTTCCTTCCTTTCATCTCTGCAGCTGAAATGCACCCTGGGTTTGCTGACATGTTCACCTTTTCCCATTGCGAATGTTAAAAGCCTGGAGGCCTCGCAGACTTGACTGGTGTTTAACATTCCACTGCTGGGAGTTATAAATGTGTGAATAATGCATAGGTGCAGTAGCAGCAAAATGTGTGTTTACAAGAGTAATTATCAGCTCAGAACCTCTACATGTCCCTGTAGTTTAAAGCTCTTGTCAGAAAAAAACCCACAAATAAGCGCATAGCATGAAATTAGGTACGCAGAATAGCATATGAGGGTTCAGGCTATTCTGGACGCTGAATTTGGTTTGAAAAAGATTATCTTAATTTTTGACCTAGTCTTACAGAATTGATAACCTTATTTTCCAAAGTAATTCTAAGTTGGTAGAAGAATTTAAATTGCTCAACACTCATCTTCATCATGAAAAGTCACACTGGAGTTCTTGGTTTTACATAATTGTTTGTAAATGCTATATTAAAAATCTTTTTAAAACTAACAAGTCCAAAAAGCAGACCATCAAACTACAACCTTACTTTATTTTGATCATGCTAAATAGTTAATTTAGACTGCAATTGCTCCCAGACTTTAAATATAAGCAGTATTTTTAATGACATCAGTTTCTCAAGGCTAAACAATTGATATATATAATGAACTCGGAAATATTGTCAGTATTTTCACAGTTACAATAATACTCTATTCCTAATTTCAGTCAAATACAAGAAGCGTTTCTGTCTTTGTGCAGAATATGTTGAACATTACTGTTTTCTTTCACTCAAACAAAAAAGCAGCTCTTGAACCTCTTCAGCCTAGATGGTTTAATTCTAAACAAAGTGACGAGTTAACAGCTAATTAACAGTCTAAGCATCTAAAAACAGCGTCATTCTCAAAACTTTTACAGTGTTTTATTTGAACATCATTTTAGAAAACCTTTACAGGTTTTGCATTTCATGGTTATTTGCATAAGATTCTGTCATTACTTGCAACTGAAAACTGCAGCAGTGTTAGCTAGTTGTAGCACTTTCAGGACAACCTGGGGCACTTTTGGCAAGACGAAAGAAGAAAAAGAAAGTCTTTTTTTTCTGCCAGAATAACTGTAAGATGCAAATTGACAGTGGTGTAAAGGTTTATAAAATAGAAGTTTGTGTGAACTGCGGTAAAAATGTTAGGATTGGAAATGTTTTAAGATGGCAGCAGTCTTCTTGGCTCTGGTCCTCACTCAGTAAACTCTGTTTCTCCAAACTGAGGTTGTTGAACAGGTAAGATTTTAACCGTTTCCACAAAACTCCACAACTCCACATCAAAGCTTCTGAACAATCCTTTTCATGTTTGTTGATATCTACAACATTACAAAATTACGTTGGGCTGGGTAGAACCACAAATATAACATCAAGATGGAGTTAACTGAGCTTTATGTCAATAAAAGAGTGGTATAAAGTATTAACAGATTGCTGGTGACATATCGTATGTGTACACAACCTGTGATGAACGGAAGAGCTGCTGTTTCATGTTTACCACCCACTGATCAGCACCACCCTGATTAGATGGCTGTACATTTTGTGTGTGTCCCTTACACTGGCATCTGTGGCAGGCAATAACAGAGATTGATGGTTGAGTTAGGACAGCCATTTGGGGCCTTGATCTACAGCACTGAATCTCGAGGGATGAAGCCATCCCAGCTAACACTCGGCTGCCCAGGGCCAGTGGTCACAGTAATCGAGAGGAGATGTATTTATAAAGTGCCCCGCTCAGCAACCCCGCTCATTCCAGTAAATCTGAGGAGGAGCTGAAAGGAAAAATGTCACAAGCCAAGGACATGACAAGGAGCTCTCCTGCCTTTGCCAGCAGGTAATTGGGGTATCAGTGTGTCCCGGATTGTATTTCCTGCTGTCCCACCTTTTGGCTGGTGCCTAACTAGTTTACTCAAAACGAGACGGTGGGAGAGACGGAAAAACCAAAGAGAGGAGCAGAAGACGTAATCTTCCCATGACTGACATTAAGATGATCACAAGCAGAGGTAAACAATAATCCTGTACATTACATAAAAAAAATTTTTTACAACAAAATAATAAAGTTCAGCAAAACAATGACAAGTTTGTAAACCTATAGTATTCCCTACTGTTCATGTTTACTAAGACCTGGTTAATCATCATAGCCTTCCTGCAGCCTTCACCTAAACTCGATTTCCCTGCTGTGGTTCAAGTGGCTGACACAAATATCACATGGAGATATTGACTGAGGCATATGACAGGTACTGAAAGTAGAGCCAGAAAAAATAGAAACAAAATCACGAGGTGTTGTAGGATGAGGAAATAAACTGACATTTTAGAGCATTCACTTTTGTTACATCTCTGGCACATTTTTTTACGGTGCATTCCAGTACGAACTGGACATTGATACTGCCACTCCATTTAATTAGCGTTAACTGACAGAGCTGAACACTGACCGAAACTTGACTTATTACATTTAAAGCCCAGATAAAAAAGAATTTCCCGTTAATGTTCAAAAGCCGTCACAAAGAACTCACAGAGCAGATCCATAAGGAAACACTAATGTGTTGTAGATGTTACACAGATGTCCTTTCAATTAACTAATTAGAAGGAAGAGGAAAGGATAATGATATCCCTTCCTTCATGTGCTTAAATCACCCATGTCTCTTCATCCCTTTGCCTTAATGCAACGCCGAGGCTTTTAACTCGCATGCCTGATGGAGATCAAACAAACACTGATGTGTAAATGAGGACAAGAATCCAGAGAGAAAGTTGACTGTGTTGATGAAGCACTCTGAGGAGGCTCTGTTATCATCCGGCAAGTGTGGGGATGGCCTTTTTAAACACAGGCTTTTCTTCCTCTTGGAACAGGATAGTTCATTACCAAGTTTTAGATCAGGAAAACAAATATTCCTTCTCTTTATCTTTTTTTAACGAGCCATATTTATGTTAAAATTTTAAGTTTAACCACTTTAAAAAAACACAGAAGGAAATCTGACGGCCATGTTTGTTTCATTTTTTCACAAATTGTATGAATAAATAAATAAATAATATCACATCAGCAACACATTAAATAGTTATGCAGTGAGTTGTGGCCATGAACAATACTAATTTATAAAATCTTTCTTTTGCATGTGTTTTTGCACTTATCAAAGTATCATTTGATGGTGTCTTTTTACATATTGCATCAAACAGTACTGACAGAGGAGAATAATGATATCCTTTCCTTTTTGTGAAAAATTGGCTTCAAGGTGAAAAATTTGGATTTATCAAAACCAAGGTTGTTATGTTCTTGTTTTGTTTGTTTGTTTTTCAGAGCACCTGAAACAGTTTCTCCCATTCGCTGACTTTGACCTCACTACTGTGTTATAACAGTGAGACAGTTCATGATCAGAAAGAAAAAATCTGAAACCTTGACCCAGTTCCGCACAACCCTGTTATGCCAGGGGGCTTCTTCTTCTTCTATATATTTTTTTCTTTTTCCTTTGTGTGATTTGGTTTCCACTAAATCAATACAAAGTTGTTCCCAATTGACTGCTGGTTTCCTGCGATGAAATGTTTCTGTTCTAGTTGGTGTGGTGGCTTCCAGGATGAAAGTGGTCTCACTCAAGGAGGGGAACATTATTCCAGTCATTAGCTATGACCTTTAAGTCCATCAGATCCAAACCAGGTTGAAGATCCTAGGAAGGACAGAGCTCTTCGTTTCATCTTATCAACGCACTAAAGGAAGGGATTTCCTTTGGAAGAATGACTTTCTGGTTCTGGTTCTTAAAGTTTGCAGAACATTTTAGACTAAAAGCCAATTCAGATGGAAGATGCTCTGCAAGGAAAATACATTAAAAAGTTATCAGTGCCGTAACTGTATGGTTTGTTGTACTCAACAAATTGTGGCCCTCAACAAGACGCTGCGTTTGTTATTCAGGGGGAAAAAAGATGTTTCACTGAAAAGTTAATCAGTCTTATCAAGCAAATTCAATTTTGCAAAGACACTTTATTTAGAACCCGATGTTCATCACGTTGCAACAAGGTTTCCTTTGTGTTATTACAAAAAATATACATGTAATTATTTTTGATTTTCTCCTGAAAAGCAATTAAATGAGAAAAACCCTTTAACATGCAACATTTAAAACCACACTGACTTTAAAATAGTGTTGACATCTAAAATTCATCTGCATGTTTTCTGTTATCTAAGAGTTTTAGTTTCTCCCATTGAAGATTTGTTACTGAAGTAGACCAAGAGGAATACAACAAAACTCCAAGCCAGATATTTTTATCATGTTGAAGTTTTATCCTTTTTCTTCCTATAAGCAAATTCTTTTTTTGTGTGTTTAAAATAAAATTACAGCCCCTTTATCAAAAAAAAAAAGTATTATTTATCTTACGCATGCATCCTAAATGGCTCAACTTGATATTAATGGTATAATAATTTATGTAAAATAAAATACTTTTATTCTATTGTCTATGCAATGTTATACTGTTACTTCATTTCAAAAATTAGGGTTAGAATTTTTGCAAGAAGGTGCAAGAAATCAATCCAGCGTTTTAAGAAGGCATTACTCTTTCATTCATACTCCTCTGGCTTCAGGCCTGTTAATTTGCAGCCTAAGCAGCAATCCAGCTGAGGCTGAACCCAGGTGCATGACGTGCATGTCTCCTGTGTGGTTTTGATACTGTAGACTTTTTATGTCCAGTGGGGTTGAATTGCTGAGTAGAATATGCAACCAGAGCCACCTGGCTGAGAGGAGTACCAGTGTTTACGCAGGGAATGTGGGATATGTGCATATGCGAAAATGCTTACCACATCCGGGCTTGTGATCATTTTAAATGGCAGGCTGACTGGCTTGATGATAATAAATCTCATTTGTGGCACTCTGTCGTGCATGTAGAGCGGGAAATACCAACCCTTAGCTTCATTTTTTTTTTCTTGGATCATTAAATTCTGTTTTGGTCATGGTAACAGTGGTTTATTGCTCCCCAGACTCCCACTGTCTCCCTAGGCTTCCTAAGATTTGAAAAGAGTCAAAACAACTCGACTACACGAAGCAACACACGTTTTTTTTTGAGAGGTAATATTTTTCAGCATGCACAATAATATTGGTTTGACAGTCCTAGGAGTCTTGAGGGAGAAACAGTTTAGGTATTTTTTTCATAACTTAATCAATAAATGACTCATTCGTGAGCTTTTAAACAACGCCTCATATTGGGTTGCAGTGTGAATTATGAATGTAAATAGAAACTCGTTGGTTTTATTGGTTTATTGGTTTATTGCATTGGACTAATACTTGACAGAGCCATAAACCTGTTTAAGACAAAAAAGAAAGAGCAGTAGCTTTGAGAGCAGACTGAAAGAAAATCTAGGTGAAGCCCTGCTCTCAAGCCTGTTTACCACCTGCCTCTAAAAGCTTTTATCTGAAAAAACCACCAGTTAGAACACCAGCAGGTAATTTTAGACTTGAGAAGTAATTTCCTGTTCTGACTATACCACTGAAATTACATTAAGCAGTTTCCTTTGGGAAATAATTTGTGGTTCAAATGGAAAACCAAAAAATGTATGAGAAGTAAAAGTGTGAATACGAGGAAATAAACGATGTTAAGTGGTGCCTGTGCACCACAATGTGTGGGGAATCTGTGAGAATACATTGACCGTTTATTGCTTTGTCCTGTAATATACATAACAAAAACAGAAATACATGGCAAAGGTTGCACATTGCAAACATTTAAAATGTCCTGAGTCACCAGGCTCTCCTTATTTGTTCACTTTGGTTGTGGGGTAAAAAGGCTGACTGTTAGCACAAACTATAAGGACTCTCTGACAAGCATCAGCAACAACAATGGAAGCTGCTGGAGCTGTGTGTTGTGGGTCTTTGGTTTCATTTTTAAAGCGGCATTTGGAAGAGCACTACAAACACCTAAAAGAAGGAATTATTGGAGCGAAGACTCATGTCAGATCAGAAAAGCAGAGCATGGCAGACAACAGCGACAGGTAATTAACTTCTGCTTTAGCAATGCGACTGCAGTTTTAATAGCACAGGTGATGGAAGAGCGTTCAGTTTGCTCGGCCAATCAGTGCACATTTATGTATGGACCAATTGCATTCCTTTACATCACCTGAGAGTCCCTTTTCAGTCATGGAAGCGCCTACTCTAAGGCAGAAGCTAGAAAATACCTAATAAATGTCATTATAGGAGCTGTAAAAGGCCACTAGAGTGGTACAAAAAAAAAAAAGAAATATAGAAATGCACCACAAATGATTGTGAGGACTGTAAACTCGTCCTCTGTGGCCTGAAAGCACCTTGTATTTACAATATGCCCTTATCATGTGGCAAGTTTATTCAAAATTAACTAATTGTTTCTTATTACCATGCAGTGGCATTTCTGGCTCACAATGTAGCAATGAATGCCCTGAAAATTCTTGTTTATTTAATCTTAACCCCTGTAGAGCTGAAGTTCCTCATAATAAAGATTCAGCAAGTATGAATAACAATTCTCTAAAATAGCTACATAAAATTTCTTCAAAATTATTACAGTACTCAGAGTAACAGCAGTTTGATCTTCCTATTCATTCTGGTTAGTTGGCAGATGTTTCATTCAAAGATATTTAGTACAATTCTAGTCTTTTGTTGCCACCAGTCATTCATTTAGGTTTATTTGATAAACACAAACGCAACACTTACATGAGACAAAAAAAGAGCTCTTTGATATGTGTTACAATATTTGTAGGAAAAGTGTTAATTTGCCACATTTGTCTCTAGAACGGCTTTTAGGATGCTGAAACGTTTTACTTCAGCATCGCAACTATGCTGTAAATTCTGACTTTATTCACACAATCCCCAAACTTTACGAAGACCGTGTTGAATATTAAAACTGCCTTTCAACATTAACTGTAAAAAATCTTTGCTAAAAAGGGCATACACTCATCACATTTTGGTTTTACCTCTTTGCGCCTGTACACCGAGCCTGCCGCAGAACACAGGGGCTAACGTCCATAAAAAGCCATTATGGGCTCGCTGCTTGAATCTTTAATTCTCCCGCAGCAGCTCCATCTTGCGCTGACCTTTCAAAAATCACACAGAATGTCATGTGTTAGTTCCAGCCGACTGTAATGACCTGTGAGTGCGTCACCTCACCCTCTTTTTTTTTTACCTTTCTGTTACTTTTTTTGATGTGATAGCTACAGCGGACATGTACGGACACAAAGGCATGTGCCAAGGCGGTCGAGTTAGTTTGCAACAACCAACCTGACCCCTTTTGTTCTTTTTTTCTCTTCTTTTGTACTTGTCCTGTTTCAGGATCAACTTTCCTGCCTCATTTGCATGTATTTGACACACTTCCATAGAGCCTCCTCTGAGAGTCCTATCAGGTGTTTATTATGGGATGCATATGAATAGTAATGCATGTGTTTGGTGATAGACAAATGAATATTTTATGTGCATCCCTGTGGGTGCTGGTGACTGTTAGAATAAAGAATGACAAAGTATGCAATTGAAGTTATTTCCCTAAAAGAGTTTCTCTGAACAGAAGGAGGGGCGTTTATTTACTTTGTCACTTTATGAATTTGTGCATGGAAGTACAAAAAGGGGAAATTATAGTAGAGTTTTAGGTCACCTTTAAAACATAAAATATGATCTTACTTTTTTTTTGTAGGAAAAGCATGTCAGTAATGTGGTTGGTTTAGTTATAATAATAAATCTGTTCTTAAAATAAAAACAAAAATCAGGTCTATTACGTTCTTTTTAACACGACGGCTCACTTTTGGGAACCACTACTCACATTCACTCTGACATGTGATGTTGTCTCACAGGAAAACTCACAAACAGATAACCACGGGGCTAAAAGGATTGGATATGGGGGTGTAAAAGAAAAATCCAACTCCACAGCTTCCTGGAGGATGTCAGAAAATTCAGCTCCTCGGTATGACAAATTCTGCAGTGCCTCGTGGGGCTAAAATAAAACTGGGATGGTAAGCGTACTTCCTCTCTCAGTCTCTTCCTCACCCTCCTTTAGGGTTTTCAGTGTGTCAGAGATGAATATGTGAAAAGTGAGTGTTATACCGAGCTGCAGGTGGTGAATTGAGGTATTAGCTTCTTGGGGCTGAGCCTAGTGCAAATTCTTGAAATCTATACAGCCTTGTCACTCTCTTCACATATCCTTGCCACTCCTCAGCTTGTTTCATTCTTCTCTTCCCAGCCTTTTCCTAGTGTCTCATTTGAGTTTTTAACATATTCATTTGCAAATATACTTAGCGTACAGGCCTGTCTCAAATTTGCTTAGTCATTTCTTTTCCTTGTAGCTTTTCTTCTCATTAGCTGTGCATTTGTCTGTAACTAACTTTCTGATTTTTTCAAATAAACATGCTTAGCCTAAGCTAAAGTGGCCCAACAAATGATAGAATAACTTCCTATTTAGAATAGCAGATATTACTAACCTCAACTAAAACATACACGTATTGTGTCTTTTGCTTAATGTTAAAGATATGAATGCTTAATATCTTACCTGTAGTAGATAGCTCTTTAAATGGCCATGCTTTGGAGAAAAAAAGTATAATTCGGACCAGACTGGAGCAAGGTAGCCTTAAGAAGCTCTAGTTTCAAAACTTTCTTAGCTGGTAATGCTAATGTGATGATATAAATTGTTATACCGGAATCAGTTTCACATCACGGTTATTTCAATTGAAATATCTTGATATTTCTACAGGAGGTGCCTCAAGCTGCAACAGAAGTGCTACAGCTAGCTGCTGCTGCTCCTGTGCTCAATTAGAACCATAAAATGTAAACACTATGTATGTAAACACTTCTGTTTTATGTGAAACTGATTCATTGTTCAAAAGGTTAAAGGGCATTGCTCAGAACCTTTACACAGAAACCCAGTTTAAAAACTCTGAACTATTGCTTAAAACTTGATACATATTGTTTTCCAGCCATTTCAAACACTTACTGTAACACAGCTGTGTTTCACCGCAGCACTGTGAAAACCCACTTAGCAATTTAAATGGGATCAGAGGAGCTTAGAAGGGACAGTTTCCCAAAAGCGCTTTGTGCAGTCAAACTGATAACTTTAGAGGTTTGAATCCTCTGCGTTTGTGATAACGCGCTCCTATTTCACAGTGAGCGGTGTTCAGATACAGAAACTCTGGAGCGCAGGTATGAAAAATAAAAATGAAACTGAAATTTATCTGCGATAGCTGAAATAAATGCCTTTGACTTTTGTATCACAAGGTTGTGACTCAGTAATTTATGATTAAAACACCGAAATGCTGTTTAGTTTTCGAATATCACGAGATGGCATTGTGCTGCTGGTTTGGATTTCTGTGGGTTGCATAGCTAAACAAGAACTTTGTTATAAGGTTTTCTGCAAAGATCACAGCTTGTGCTAAAACCAAGACTTGTGCATTTTCATGGTTCTGTGGTAAATTTGTAGCTGAGTGTGTGTATATACTTAAAAGGTCTCTAGACCTCTGTCCTTGAATTATATATATGATTTTTTTTTGCCTTTTAAATTATGAATTTGACATATCTTGTCCTATAACATAGGTCCTGACTGGACTTTCCACTCACTGCAATCTTCATGAACAAAATATATTTTGTTTTTTCCTGGTAAATGTCAATTAATTTCTAATATTCTGCACTGAGTTGGACACTCTTCACCAAAATTTACTCTTCAAACACTTGATTTTTCAGGAATCATTCCAGCTGTTTTTCCTCTCTGTGTACGTGTTTTTCCATTCTCTTCAAATGTTTCCAATTTGTGTTTGAGTGAATCATTGCAACTTCACCATGCTTTCAGTATTTTTTTTAATCACTGGGAAGATTCCTGATTAATCCAGTTTGAGACAGTGGTTGCTAACACATGCAGTCTGAAGGAGCTTCTGTGCTGGGAACGCCGGAGAGGAAGTGTGAGTGAAGAGTGCACAGATAATGCAAAAAGTACACCATGTCAATCACTGTGTTTGTTCTGCAGCATGTGAGGAATGGTTAATGAAGCTTGACTGCTGTGTTTGTATTCATAACACGTGTGGTTGGATGTATCCAACGTGGGAATAAATGAGAGGAACTAAAAAACACAAGTCAACAAAAGGTAAAAGAAGCAACAACATTTTTACCAGCTCACCTATTCAAGGGTAATGTCTACAAAAATAAATTAAAAAAATCAACTGCTTCAGTCGTGCCTTATCTCCTTCTGCTGTTTTCTTCTGGTTTTACTCAGGAGCTGGCCATAAAAATATTTGTTCAGAATGTCAGAAATAATTTATACTTTATAACCTCATTGCATCAAAACTTCTTTTAGACATTTGGAACAAAAAGTAAAAGCCCTTTTGAAGCTGATTGTAGACCTGAAGATGATTTGCACTCTTGAATGTTCTGGTTGGTTTAACCGCATTGTCAAGCTTATTAATTCACTCAGAATAATGATGACTTTAAGTTTGAAGTGACATTAGTGTTGAAAGGAGACTTGTTGCGAAAACAGAATGTTATTGAGGACATCATGGAGATAGAATATCCTTAGACATATGACAATCCTCTACTGGACTCATTTTGGCATCCTCATCTCAGTCAACAAGAGGCTTCTTTTTACTGATAAAGGTGGAAATTCATGCTAAGAAATGTGTCCCCAGAGCAGCTATTTTACGTTTATTTTTGACTCCTTTACAATCAGTGCAATCAGCTCAGATATGCTGAACAGACTTACAGTATGTACAGCAATCGCATAGAAATAGGCTGAATATTCCACCATAAAGTCAGATTAAAGACAAAAAAAATTCTTTGTTACATGTAAATGTGAGAATTAAGTTTTTATATGCAAATTAATTCAAATGTTCAACTCTAAACACTTATTTCGCACAATTTCCATGTTGCTCAATAGCGTTTCTTTATCAGTCTTTAAAACCCTGTTTTTAAAATAAAACATTTAGAAATTTTACTGTCAAAAACAAGCAAAAACAGTTTTGTGTACAAAGGTTTATTTCTTAGTTTCTTTGCTTAAATTTATGCTAATGATATTAAAAAAAAAAAAAACATTATTTAAATGAAGTATGGACAATAACACCCAAATCTATGTTAGTTATTTATTCATTTGAGAGGAGTCAGCTGCAGGCCATGGAGAGAATCTCCACTTTAAATATGCAATTGCCACAATTTTGCTTTCCCCTGGAGGATCCCAAGGCCATAAAGGATACATACCTATCCAGGAAGCTCTGGGTACCGGGTCTCCTCCCAGTCAGATGTGCCCAAAAACACCCACAAAAAGTGCAATCCCAGGAGGCATCCTAATCAGATGTCTGTGCTGCCTCAGCTGACTCCCACTGAAGCTGACGATGAAGCTCCTCATCTTAGCTCTAAGGCTGAGCCGCTTGCGTCTGGGATCTCGTTCTTTCAGTCACAGTTCAAGTTTCATGACCATAGATGTGGATTGGAACACATTTGGACCAGGATATCAAGAGCGTTGCCTTCAGTCTTCTTCACCATATGATGGACCGGAGCAACGTCCTCCTTACCGCGAACAAGGCCTTCTTCATCTGTCGATCCATCTCCTGCTCCATCGTGCCATCATAAGACTCCCAGATAATTAAACTCCTCTGCTTGAGGCAGAGACTCACCCCCGACCCAGCATACATATTAGTCATAATAGGTAAACAAAATTTTAATACATGCTTTACCTGGGTAAACTTGGGGTTGAGCAAAGTGCTGAGATTTCCAATCACTTACAGCAGCACCAAAAAACTATTAATGCAAAAGTCTCTGTGAGCTGACAATTATTGCACAAACTTTAACAAGCCCCCAAGGTAAAATCAGGTCTTTATCTGATTAGAGAAGAGGATAAAGATAAGAAGTAGACAAATAGTGCTGACATATTGCAGTAATGTTAAGAATGGAGGCGTGCATTTGCAAAGAGATAAGGCAGATTTATCTCAGCGATACACAGATACAGAAATGCCCTGTAAAATAGTTTGATAGTGGGGACTTCTCTTGTGCACAAATCATAATCAGTTTGTGTACAATATGATTAGGTGACATGAATTTAAAAAAAAAAAAATCATGTAAGTTCATGTTACCCTGATACTGTTAATCGTGTTATAAAACTGATCAAATAGGCAAATTTTTAAAATACTAAAAGAAAGGTCATAGATTAAAAAGAATTATATTTAATTGTAATGACTGTTTTTCATTAGTTACCTTTTTGCTTTAGATTACAGACTGAGCTACAAGGCAGCTTATTTGTGCGACATTCCACACACACCCCAGCAGATAATGGTGTTTAATTGAATGACCGCGCACCAAAGAGGCGGAGGAGGTATTGATAAGGAAATGGCATATAAAATGATTTATATATGTGCATATTTATTTATTTATTTCAGCCCAGACTGGGTGTGTTATGAATGACAGCGTGGTTAGTCATGTGAAAGGATATTTCATGCATGGGAGGTAAATAGTGTGACAGACAGCGAGAGGCAAATGGAGATAGAAGGAGTGTGAAGGGATGAATACTTGATGGCACAAACGTTTCCAAAATACTAAAGTTGGACCGTATAGCCTCCAATCCATCTGTGCTGGCAAAAATAACCCACTGCCACAAAATAAAATCAAACTGTTTGAAATGTTATCCATGTTTAAATCACCGTAGCTTTGGTAAGGATTCAATAAACATACCTTAAAAACACAGTATGCAGAAAAACTTCACCAGATTAAGGAATGCGTATCACCCTCCATCTTTCTAACCCTAACCCTTTATCAAACAATAGGTCTCACAAGATGTGTTAGTTAGCGGTCCTGGAGTATGTCATGGAGATAACTATCAGCTTCTACCTCACAAAATGTAGCTCATCAGCTGTAAGACTGAGTTTTTTTGTATTTGCTAGTAACATTTGACTCTGGCTTCCTCCTACAAACCAAAAATATGCATGTTAGGTTAACTGGTAACTCTGAAATTGTCCCTAGGTGCAAGTAAGAGGGTGAACAGTTGTTTGGTTCATTTGTCTCTATGTGTCCCTGTGACGGGCATGCAACCTGCCCAGGGTGTCCCTCATCTCTCACACTGGAATGGCTGGAAATAGGCACCAGCTCCGCACAACCTGGAAAGGAGAAGCGAATATAGAAAATGGATAGTTGGATGGTAGTGTCATTTGGCTGTGGTGGCCATCTTGAATTGGGTTGACTCCAAATGTTAATGAGTTTTAACACAAACACACACACACAGTCATGGGCAAAAAACATTGCTTCACCTTCAGTGGCAGGAGGTAAATATTTGGATAGCTGAAAGGATCTTTTGTTTTCTCATTTTTCAACAGCTGAATCATTGCACAGACAGTTTTTGCTGTTACGCTTCAAAATTCTGTAAGTAAAGTAAGTTTTAGTCATATAGCTCCTCTCAAGATAAAAATCACAAGGTGCTTCCCACCAAATTACAGTAACTAAAGACACAAGATTAAAAAAAGCAAAAATATACATATTAAAAGCAGAATGCTACTAAAATGCCAGTTTAAAAAGACAAATCTCCAGCTGTTTCTTAAATGTAGTTGAAAGGGCAAAGATTTCCTGAGAGTTGGGGTGACAACGCAAAGGTTCTGTCATTCTCTTGAGTTAGTTTTTATTGTGTTAACATTGTTGAGCCAAAGTAAGGGTCTTTACCAAACAAAAGACAGCAATGCATAATACTGTCATGAAATTGGAAGTGTTGTGTCAGTTTTGGTGTTTGGAGTTCATTTCTGCTTGGTTTTCCTTGGTTTCATTAAGTCTAGAGTACTTTTGGTTATTTAGTTAAGTATTAATGGCTTCTGGCCAGCTCCACGCACAGCTGTGTCTCATCAGTAATCAGCTCTCTTGTTCAGTACTTAGACTCCTGGATTTCTTTAGATCACTGTCAGATTGGCTGCTCTCCTCTGTTTACCTTGCCTACTCCCAGTTTTCTTCTTTGTTTTCACGTCACATGTTACTGAACTTTAGATTCCTTGTTTAAATTATTAAAGCTCTGCTGCACCATGAGTTTACCTTCTGCACGTCTGCATTTCGGTTCTCAGCAACAAACTAAGCACACAACATGGCAAGTACACCCCACTATTTTCCAACTACTTACTGAGTATCTACAGAGTACAACAAGAATGAAATTTTATGTATTAAATATAACAGAAAATATCAAATAAATTTTTTGTTCCTTATTTGCAACATCTACTTGGAGTCGAGGTTTTTAGAGGTTTTAGTGGTAATAACTTTTTTACCATCATAAAATTATGTAAAAGAACTTGTTGTTTAATGTAAATTTATGTCAATAAAAGTAAGAAAGCCAGTCTAGCTCCCAGATAATTATTAGTTTGTAGGAACAAATTGCCACCCAAATAATACTGTGCATACTTCAAAACACACCCTGGACCCTGTAAGTAGCAGGAATGTAACAGGCTGCATTGTGGATTTCCACCAGCTAACATGATTTAGTAAGTCATAATAGCAGAAAATTACAAAATCAAGCTTCAGAAATAATCAGCATGCAGTTTCCCTTTTTCCCGCTTAGCTATTAGCCTATAGAAATAGTAAGCAGCAATATGGTGATGCAATCAGCAAAATATTGTACAAAATAACTATTCAAGACAAGGCTCCGTTCTGCTTGAATGGAGTATAAAATGAGAACTAAATACAGATTTGATTGCTTGTAAATAAATAAATAGTTTCTCTTCTGAAATGTTTGGATCAAACCTATAGTCAAAACTGAATTATAAAAATGTTGAACATAATAATTTTCCAGAAAATTATGAGGTACATATCAGGAATTGATTGACTAATATGACATTTAAGATATATATATTTATTCTATTGGATAAACAGTTGTTCATTGTGAATTAATTTTCTGGGAGAGAAAAAAACAAAACCTTAGTTTTATATATATATATATATATATATATATATATATATATATGTATATATTCATTCATATATTTTCCAATAACTGTACACATTCACACAGTATGTGTACTTTGTTGCACTGTTATACCCACATGTATAAAACTATTTTTCTTACATGCTTAGTGTGATTTCTCTTCACCACAAACTACAATGATGTAAATCATAAGCTGCACCAAACCCTAAAACATTTGCTTTTAATTATCAAAAACTTATAAGTGAAAATCTGACGTAGAGCACAGTGATGCTGAACTCGCTATCCTAGCATTATTTATCACCCTGAAAGATTTGAGAGGATTAGACCCAGAAAGCCTGACACAGCAAAAGGTCACTGGTTCATGGTTTGTACATCAACAGAGCAGAGGAGCCTGCACTGCTGATGTTTGCAGCCTTCAGATCAATAAGCCCCATAGAGTTTGTGTATTTCACCTGAGCTGTTCTCTAACTGCTCAGTAATAACTTCCATAGCACCCCACAGCTGAGACAATAACAAAAAAGTCCACACTGAGGGGTAGTCATTTAGTAAGTAATGGAATATGTGAGACTTCATTGCCTCGTTCAAGGTCACAACCGTTCCTGAGATCAAATTCTAATAACATTTAAAACATAAAATTGATCATTTTAATTGAAAACTTAAAGAATGAAGTTACCATCTGATCAGAGTTTAATAATAAATTCACAAGATGAAAACTCTGATTTATGGTCCTGTCTTCCTTGGTTTGTTGACAAAGAGAGTGCTTGGTTCAGGTGTTCCTATGTCCAGCTCTTATTTCTGTTTCTCTTGTCTCTACCTGGAATGATGTTTAAATTCAAAATTTGGGGACTTCTTTTTTTTGTATAAATTTGTCATGAACTTAAAGCTTCAATTTTGTGAAATCTTCCTTTACCTTTTGTTTGATTAGTTTCTTCTTTCTTTTGTGTCCTGAATTTGGCTCTCAACAGAATATTAAAAATGTGGGCGTTAGGAGATTGAATTTAGAATAAGGATTACAGAGATACAAAATTTAATCCACACAATCTATATAATAAAACTGAAAACTGGATTTCAGAGAGTAGACAAGTCAATAAAAAATGGCTACTGAGATACACTTAAGTGCATAGAATGATAAAGAAAATTAAGATTTATGGATATCTTAATATGTTTTTATTGACAGATGTAGCACTAAAAGATAAAATATTAGACTGACAGCTGAAAAAACAGTTTGTCATTTTGTTTAGGTTATAAATGTAGCAGATATTTTGCTCAGCAGGGTAATTTTGTTGTCTTTGCTTTGTAAAGTTGTTGTTGTAGACTTTCTATTTGCCTCTTTCTACTAAAATCATAACAATTTGCTATTTTCTCAAAGAGAGAGAAAAAGCACAAACTAGTAAAAATTATTTTACATTATAGTAACAATCTCTTCTTTTTTTTTCAAAAAAGAGATACTGTGGTAATAATACCACATTCATTTGGGCTCAAACATTTTGCAACACTGTGCCTTTAAATAAATTATATATACATTACATTATTTAATTTTTGCTTTACTTTGCTTAAATACATTTGTCTCATAAGTACACCCATAATTAATAGCACTTTAACATTGGATTTCTTTTTTTTTTTTTTTTTGCGCTTACATGATTCGTGACCTCCATATTTGAGTTTGCGAATCAATTAAATACTTTTTCAAAAAAATAAAAAGTGTGATTAAGTTGTGGTGACAGGCATTGTGTTAGTGTGACTTAATTCTTCCTGAAACTGTGTTTGGCCAGTAAACAGGGTTTTACACACCACCCAGACAGTATTTTGGCGAGGCTTTAACAGACAGGCAGAGAGCACTAAGCTGCCTTCCAGTGCTTCTCTTCAGTGCTCTGTGGAGTGACGAGCACACAAGAGCAGCACCAGTCACCGAGGGCAGGAAGTGAAGGAAGGAGTAATGCAGGTTACATGCTTCATTAACCGTTATTCAGCTTTGGACCCCTGACACTTGGCTGCCAGGTGAATTATCTGAGAATGACAAAAGGAGGAGGAACCGGGTGCAGACCACACTGAAGGGTTGTGGAAAGCAGTCTGATTCTAACTAATGCTCACTGGGAAAATGGATGAGAGTTTTGTAAGTAAGTATCATGACAAGGTCATTTTATACTATAAGAAACAAACTGTTAAAAAAAAACATTTCTTTAGACTGATTTGTCTTGTTTCAGCTTTAATTTAGCTTATCTAACAAAAATGTTGAAGTAAGTGAATAAAGAAAGGATTGCTTTAAATTCCTACTATTTATTTAAAAAAAACCTTCACTTCATTCACTAGAACCTTAGGCATAAGTGTGTCACCTTCACAGAATAAATCTGGTATGTAATGCTTTTGGAATCAAATTTCTGAGCCACTGTTTGGAACCTCACTAGGGATACTTAAACTAAAAACTTTTTCTGTGCTTTTATTATTGCATATTTCTCTATCTTCGCTGCATTTCACAATAATCGGATAAAAATGTAAGCATCTCAAATCTATAAAAAACTAAACATATTTGTCATCTGGCTGAAGATAAGGAGAATTCTCATACCAGCCATTTATAAATTAGAGGTCTCTACACTATCAAATGCATGCTTTAATTGAGATTTGTATCTATACACATCCATAGTACTTCTTAGTATTGGAGATGTAGATTTGGTTGGTTTACAAAATAAATCAGGTGTTGATAGTCCATATTTTGTTGTCAAAGACATGTCTGCACATACAAATGAAAAAAAAAAAAAAAAGCACCGTGAGAAATGTGTGTCCTGGGGCTGGAGAGGCCAGTAAATATCTTGGCATGGAGAGTGGGGGCCAAGCCTGAATACGAGAGTTTTGCCAGAGTGATCCATCTTTTTAAAATATACACTCAATTTGACCTTGGTGCGGAAACACAGACAAGTTCGAGAAGAACTACTCAGAAGTTAGAGTGAAAAATACGACCATCCTTCTACCCCATCTGTACATAAATTTCTCACAACAGGAAGAGCGTCAATTATTTACCCTCCCGGACAAGGTCAGTGATAGAGAGGGGCAAAAAGGAGGAAGAGAAAGGATACGCAGACATAATGAGCAAAATCCAGAGCTCAAGTTCAGTTTCATTTCAAATTCTGTTTATTTATAATCCACTTTAATGCAGTTGGAAATATTGTATTTGTAATTTTAAAAAAAAATGCAGGAAAAAAATCCCAACAAAACCAGGCTTGGGATGAACAACTGTTTGCCTCAGCTGGCTGGGGGATGAGAGGACAGAACAGAGACACAGTCAAACACGATGGCACCTGGCCAGGAGTACCTGCTATAAGAAAGAAGAACAAAGAGATAACACAGGTGAATGCCAACAAGAACTGCAAAAACTTACATAAAGAGTAAAAGATATAAGAGTGAGGAAAGGTGGTTAGAGTGTCCTTGCCAACCCTGACTATAAAAATTATCAAAAGGAACATTTTAGAACTACTCCTAAAAGTACAGCCAATGTCTCTCTTCCTGAACCAAAACAGAAATGGTTCCACAAAAGAGGAGCCGGAGAACTGGAAGGTCTGCTTCCCATTTTGTTTTTAGAAACTCTGTGAACAGCAGTCTGACAGACAAGTGGCGTGCTGGGAAAACATGGATGTGTGATGATGCCTCATCATTAAGAGCTTCATATGTGAGAAGAAGAGTTTTAAATTCTATTCTAAATTTAAGAGTGAGCCAATAGAGACAAGCTAAAATTGGAGACGTGTTATCACTCATGTTCCTTATCAGAATCCTTGCTGCAGCACTTTGGATTAGCTGGAGACTTTCAGGGAATCTTCTGGACAAAACTCTGGAATGGGACTTTTCTCATTTTGATCATATTGCACAGATGCAAGAAGGATCTCTTAGTTGGAGACTTGCTTTATGTGCAGGTTAAAAGACAAATCCATGGTTTCAAATAATTCTAATGTTCCACTCATACTAAAGGCAAAATGACTTTGATCCAGAGTGAGTGGATGCTGAGACCGTGTGTTCCTGTAGGTGCTCAGCTTCAAAGTCAACAACCTCTGTTTTGTTTGTCTTTAAAGACAGAAAATGAATAGTCATTTTATATCTTTATGACATGCATGATTAGTTGATTGAGCTCATCAAGCTTTAAAAATAATTGCAGGTAAGTATCATTAGCATAGTAATGGAAATGTATTCCATGCCGTCTCACAATATTGCTGCATAGAAACATAAATGATTTAAAGAGTAACGGTCCAAGCATTGGACCCTGCAGAACTCCACGACCAACTCTGTGTAAGGAATACTTTATAGATTTATATTTTCCCAACAGAGCACTTTACTCTCAGATTTATTGACCTGATTCTCAGAGTATCACCTGTAAAAGTGATTGTTAACTGATCTGGCTCCTCTCTCTGTGGAACCAGCTCTCAGTATAGGTTTGGGAGGCAAACATACACTGAGGAGAATTACATAGCAGCTACATATCAGTGTCTTTTTTAAAAAAAATCAAAATCTGTTTTTAATCAATGCTGTTAATTTTTGGGATGTTTTGAATCATTTGATGCTGTGTGAAAAGCTTCAAGGAGGTTAATTGGACTGTAATTACAAGCATCAAATTAGTTTTTTATATTCCACTTCACTCAAATATCATATTTTGCGCAGCTATTTATCAAGTTTGAAAGTCATTCAAGCGCAGGCAGTGAACTAATATTTACAATTAAGTGCTTACAATTGTTAATTAAGCACATGATTAATTTCCAAGTGACTGGTTGTAAAAGGAAGGGTGATGCAAAATGTTCCACCCACACATTTTAGTCAGCAAGTCATCATTTTAGTGGAATCAGTTATATTTTAACATACAAATACAGGATCAAAAGATGAAAAAAAACACAGCTTGCTTTTATAGAGTAATGCAAAAATGTTTCTCTCATAAGAAAGAAAGATGAAACACCTGTGATTGTAGCTACCTCAATTCTTGAGTTTTTTTACTCATTTAATAATGACCTTATGGAACAGGTGGTGAATCAGAATGGGCTCAGACTCTCTCAATCCTATTCCAACAGCCAGTCCTGCTGACTTTTTAAATTGGTATCTGGCTGCACCTGTTGGATTTGGTTAAACACAATTGGTGGGTGTGCACCATCTTTCTGCTTTTGATTAAGGTCTTAAAGTTATGAAAATGTCGTTTGCACCCCATAAGGCAGCTCGTGGGGTTCCCTCGCCAATTAATTCTTGCTGTGCATGTGACAATGACAAAATGCCTGCCGACCAGATTAATAAGTCCAAGCCAATTTGGAGTATAAACATGCTCCTCCCCTCAACTGTTAGAGAGAAAAATTGCTCTCTGCCAGTGGCATGGGGTTGTGTTTCTTTTCTCTTTTTCTTACCCATGGATTGAGGTTTTTGAAAAATTGTTTTATAAGACAGAATCAATATTTCTCTAGAGAAACCTTGCTTTTTTTTATATGGCTTATGAGATCAGACCTGGCCTCTTTNAGTGAAGAGTTTGAGCAAAGACACCGGAGTTAATATGACATCACCGAAAGTAAGTGCAGGTAATTTTCCATAAGGGGGTGCCTGTCACCTCAGCTGCTGATTGATGTTTCTCATCACCCCCTTGGACACCATTAATTTTCTCATGGAAAGTGAAATCACCTCAGCTGCTGGGAACAGTGACACAGTCAGTGCACAATGCAGCAGAGTATCTGACTGTATATCAAACAGTGTGAAAATAGACGAGAGAATAGAGCGAAATAATATGCCTGTTTCAAATTTTTATGAGCGATGATATCGTGCTTCTCCTAACTCCTGCCTATTTCCCCAATTTCCCTCCTCTGTCAATATTTCATTTTACTACCATGCATTATTGCCAGTTTCTCATATAAATGCAGGCAGCAAAAAGACTGTGACATTTTAATTGCAAGATCTGAATGTTAAATTTAAATAAATTTGGCATTTTATTATACTTACTGCATTTGGCATCTGTTTTTTTTTTCTTCCACTGACATACTATACTCAATTAACTCATGTCACATTACAACATGGCAGGTTAAATTATACATGCTGATTTATTTATAGCTATTTGCACCTGATGAACTTAAAATTCAAAAAGGAAGCAAATGGAGCCTTTAAAAAACAATCTAAGTGAATATGAAAGCAAAGTAAAGATGTCACACATGATCAGCTATCTAGACCCATCTGTGTCTTCAACTTTTAGATTAAGCCAGTGATGTAAAAAATTGTATAATAAATTTCTTCTCAAAATAGTCGTTCTTGCAGGTGTTTTAAACCTGTTTCAAACCCGCTAGAATTTTGTCATGGGTGCCTCAAACTTGTCTCAAGAGCACTAGAGCTACATTTTGCCACCTGCACAGGAGCTCTCCTTTGACAGAAAACATCTAAGGCTAATTTACAGATATGAAAACTGCGTTCATGTTCAGTAATATTTATTGAAAAGCTGGTCCTAATCTGCCTATCTTAATTTCAAAGGTGTACCACAGTAGATTAAATTATAAACTTGGGGGTGGCTGCCAAGGTATGTACAAAGTGAACCAAGGTGGGTATGATATGATGTGGGCAAAAAAAAAAAAAGACTAGAATACAATAGGCCATAATTTGAAAAAAAAATGGTCAAGCAAAATGCAGCCCCACAGTCACTTGGTCGCAAACATATAATTCAGACTGAAATGGAAAATTCTGAGCTGCCGACTAGTCTCCAACAGTCGCAACCACCTTTATGACTCACCACCTGCACCGTGTTCCACGGTAAATAACAGGTGGTCGGTAACTGTGTGTAATGTCTGGTGAAAACTATCTTTTGTGTTGTTCGACCTAAAAGGGTAATTTACCTTACATTGAACAAACAATCACAGCTCGTGATTTATGTCCTTTCCAGTCTAAAGCTCTTCTTCGTAATTCATCTTCATGGTCTGTGCACACAGCCCCTCTTTAGACACTAAATCACATCATTCACCTCTTGTATTGTACTAAATTCAAATGCTAATCCAAGTGTTGGGACATTCCCAACCAGCCTTCAGAGTAACAAAACACCTCCCTATATATTCTCTCCCAGTTCCGTCTCCCTTCTGCCTTCCTGTACTGTCAACAGTTGACCCCTCGCTACCACCCACTCGGCATATCTCTTTCTCATTGCCAGGAATCCTGAGGAGAGTAGATTTTTATTTTCTCTCAGGCACTCGTCTGTCCCTGAACCCCTTACTCTCCCTCCTGCCGGCGGCCTTGCTAACAGATTGCCAATAAGCTCTGTGGCAGGGCCCGCCAACATGTCCCCCCTCCATTCTCCCTGTAATGGCCTCTCTCAAGGGGAAAGAGCCCCTGTCTGTCACTGATCCAACTACCCTTATAACCCTCTCCCATCCTCTTTCGCCCTGCTCCTTCCCCTCCCTTTGAGTCACACCACCCACTTACTGCCTTCAGGTTGTTACAGGTGCCCCTCTCCCCAGGATACAGAAGCTTAGCCATGCATGCCTGACTGCTTATATGGATTGAAACACAATTGCATGCACAGAAAAAAAGAAGATGACGAGAAGAGTATTTTTTTTTATCACTTGCACTCAAGCTCGCTAAAGTATTTATGTCTCTACTTTGTTTTCTCTGCAGCCCCCGTGGCCTTTTGTCTTTCAAATTTCTGTTCTTATTTGCACCTTTACGATCATGTTACAAAGATGCACTGATGCAATAATTTACGCAGGTTAAACCTATAGAAATGAATATGAATGTCATTAAAAAAAAAACATTTACCTCAATGACTCAATGTTCCAGGATAAAACCAGGATCCAGAAATAACCCCTGGAGGTCCCTGCACTTTGGTTGATAGATGTAGGGTTAAAAATTACCACCTGATCACGTTGCTGTTACAGAAACGTCAATCTTTTTGTTTCTAAGTTTTCTAACAGAACGCCCACAGTTGAGTCAAGTCCACTGCGGGGTCATGAGAATTAGTGGATGTCTTGTTAAACTTTGTGTAAATGATATTTTGCAATGCAAGTAATATAATCAGTGTTCTAAAACTCTTCGTGTTTTTGCAGTGAAACCTTTGCACCACCAGGATTGTGCTTTGTGTTAGATTCCTGAGCCACTTCTTGCTTGAGTTGCTGGGGTTGCAAAGGTTGGTGTTAAGCAAACTCCTCCATTTGGATGCCTGATCAACAGCCTCCTCCTCAGGGATCGTCTGCTAAATGATGAAGAATGGCTGGTAGGAGACGGAGCCGAGGACCAGATGGGTGCAGGTTGGCTTTCCAGGTTTTTTTGGAAAGTCAGGTCTCTTTGCTTAGGCCAGCCTGAATTTAATGATCACATACTTCTTTAAAAAAACAATAAAACCAGCAATGATAATGGTAAAAAAAAATAAAATAGTGCCATGTTTGTGTTTTTGTTTGAGCTTTTAAGTTTGATGGGAATTTGGACATCAAATATATACTGTATATGTGCTTTAACACAAAAAAGTAAAATGTTTCACTATATATTATTTTAAATGAAAAAAGAAATGTGGTCATTAATGTGGACGTTATTAACATTTTATTATTGTTATTCTTACAATGAGTTCAAAATATGAAAATATACTTTGCTGGATTTGAAATACTTTAGACTACAAAACAACAAACACAAGCAATAACTTACTCAGCTTATGAGCTATTATAAATTAACCAACACACACTGACAATTCAAACCACTGATTTTTTAAATGTTTTTATATTTATTATTAGTGTTTTAAGGATTATGTTTTGATCTAAGACTTTGTACTGAGAACCTTTTAATTAATCAATGCAAAAAGCTGAGATTTTATTACGTTTTTGTAAAAGTTTCAGATTATTGTTGTGTACAACATGCATGGCTTATTTTTACTGCAGAGTTAAACTTAAAGATTGACTAAAAGTTGTTGTTTTCGCTCTCTCTCAAGTAGAATTAAAAATATATTTAGCATTTCCAGTAGACTGTAATTTCTTCTTTCTTACAAGATACGGGCAATATATGAGGTTTAGACATTTTTAACATTATGCTAATTTTAGGAATGCCATTTTATGTCAGAATGACTCTTGTAAAGTTACCTCTCCCTACAATACTTTCACTGTCTGACCAAAGAGTTCTCCCTTGGCCTTGGCTCCTGTAACATTTCATGTGCATCTGACTCTCACTTGCTCTGTCAATGATAATTTAACGGTTCAGATTATCCTTTTTTCTTCTCACAATGGTCCCACGGTGTCAGGCATGAGCTCAGGGGGGAAAGCGAGTGTTTCCCTGTTTTTCTGTGGAAAACCTATATGTGTGTGTGTGTGTGTGTATAAAAGAGAACGCAAGATAGTCTAAATCGATTTTCTCAGTTTGACAAACTCATAGCACCGAGCTTCAAAGGTTGAAATGACATTTAGGAGGAGAGTTCTATTTTCTTTACTGTTCCGTTTACAAGTGTTTCAATTAAGTGAATTGTGTTCCAAGAAGTGATGTCCTGTTCATTGAGGCTTAATGGAAAACAGGAACTGGTAGCAGCTGTGCACTGGACTGGCTCCATTCTCTGTCCAAACAGAAATAATAAAATCTTGGTCTTGTGTTGTCACAAACTCCACACCAAGTAAACATCATGCAACCAAGATTTCTCTTCATTGCATCAACATTTCCTATAAGCCTCTGACAGCTGCGGCTGAATCAAAGGGCAAGTGTTTCATTATGTTCCAGTAGCAAAATTGTGATTTTTTTTTTTTCTTTGCATGTCATGTTTGTGGATGCGTGTTTGCAGGTGCATGCATTTATTTATTCATGGATCACTGTATATTTCTAAAGTCAATCATGAGGACAAATATACACCAGGCTGTGGCCTACTTCTCAGGGAATGTCACTGAATCGGCGTTCATCCTGCCCTCGAGCAGGCAACATGAACACAAAGGAGTCACGTGTCACTGAGGAAAAAAAATGGAGGTAAAATAAACATTCTACCTGATAACCGCTTTAACCTATAGGAGTTTCTTTTAGTTCCTCAATTAAACTTTGATTCAGATAAATCTGTCTGTGGTTCTTTTATCCCACCTGTCTCAAACTCCCACTCTTGCCCTATTTTATCAGTTTATTTTTTCTTACAAACTACTCAGCTTGATTCACTCTTATACTCTTTGCAGCGAACCCCAAGTATCTCAGGGAGAGCTGTTATTACCTGCAGACATGAGGAACAAAATCAACTCCTTGCACTGGATGTGTCACATACTTACCTGTGGCGGGCTTAAAAATGACGCATTTATGTGGATTTGTGTGTTGGTAGATAAAGACGAAGCAGAGTTTTTAAGGAAAAAACACTGCCACTGTACTGCATGATCAAAGATTATTATCCTAGATGAAAGACTTCTCTGCAGCATTCTGGATTCTCATCCGTAGCCTGGTGTTGTGTGGTTTTAGTTGCAAAATTAAGCCGCCTAAAAGTTAGCAACAAACACGGCTTTCCAGAGTACTTATGCAAAGTTTCTCCATCTCAACTTCCATCCTATCTAATATTGTCAGTTGATTACTTTCAGGAACATTTGTCTTTCTTCATCCCAAATGTGTTAGTGCCTAATTTTGATGGAGTATCACAGGTGGAAGTGTGTATCAGAGGTGCAAAGGTGCTAAAGATGCTGAAATCCTTCAAGACTTAGAGTTTCAGACCTAAAGATCAGATTGAATCAATAGAAATAGATAGGCATGCTGAAAAGTCAGGTTTTTACATCCTTTTAAATATTACTATTGCTTAAATAAATCTCACATACAACTATAATACAAGCCTTTCAATTGCAATATTAAAGCTATCACTGGTTTTGCAGAGACCTGAACAGAACTAACAAGGAAACAGCAGGTGTTTTGTTGTATATGCGCACATCATTTCTTCCTGACCTCATGAATCTAATTTTCATTATTTTGATAGAAAAATGGCTTCTGTTGTGCTGTATGCTGTTCTTAATGTCAGAGGTTGGCAGAAAATACGTGATGGGGAAGAAAATCACTATTGCTTTCTATTAACTGGATAATAAAAAGGCAGTCAATAGCTCGGCATCCTAACAGCCCTATCACAAAAAAACTAGATCTAGTCTGAAACTGCAGTGAGTCATGTTTTTGAAAATTACTTTCTTTTTAACTTATTAAGAACAAACCTTTGTTAGAGTACAAAAATAATTTCTTATTTAATGGGTTTATGTCTGATTCATCTTAATATTTTTGAAACTAATTATTTTCACTGTTCTCGTTTTTTTGTAGTGGGAGGATAGCATAAGAGAATCAATAAAAGTTAACAGGAGATTTCTTTTGCTCTCAATAAATGTTTCGGCGATGCCGACATTGGGTGAGCGATAAAGAAAGTAAGTCCTCTCTCTTCCAGACCACCTATCTTCCCACACGCCACCTTCGCATCCTGAGGCAGCAGAATACCCTCCCTTCTTCCTTTACTCCAGATTAAAGCTCCCACCACCAAGGTCTTCGTGACCTCAGGAGAGCTGGCAGGATCAGACGGCTCCTGCTTTGCTTGCATTTTAGTCGCAGCAGCTCGAGTGTGTTATCTCTTTCATATTTATTGAATGGATTTGGATTTCTTCATCCCCTCTGGCTCCTGGGGGCACGCCCACTTGCTAGTGTTTCTAAGGTTTTTTTGCTGACTGAATTAACATGTAAGATCCCCCACAGCAGCAAAGGTGACGAGCAGACTCACTGGTGGGCCTTCAAAAACACATAACCTGCAAGAGCACACATGCACTTATTGGCCACAGGCCCTCTGGTCCTCTAAAAAACAGCACGATCAGTAGTGGGGAGATACAGAACTGCTTCAGGCAATAGTTTAGATCATAAAATTACTACTCCTTCGAAGATCCCTGCAACAGCCATCCCCCACCCCCTTTAGGTCACACTTAAGACCCACGGCACAACTGCTCAACTTTTGCAAAAAAGGCGTCTGCAAACTGAGCAAATGGCCTCAGATTTAATGTGGACATGGACTGGTTGGAATACATGTTCACAGGCACTACAATGTGATTCATTGATTTTTGGGCTCATGTTTTAAAGTTCAGCCACCACTTCAGTCTTTTTTTTATATCTTGGATACCTTGGGAAAGTGCTCAGTCTTATGAAAAACCTTGGAAAGCATCGATGACCCTGTTCAGACCTGGTGCTAGCCTGCATCCAGCATGAACCAAACTCCACTGAACAACTCTTAAGAATATTGATAACCACAGTGCAGCCCTGTTGTAATTAACACTCAACTCCACTATCTAGTCCACTTAAAATGGCACTTAAATTCACAAATTTGACCTTGTGCTCTGTTGCATAAGTCATGAAAAAACAGCTTCAGCTTCTGTCTCCTAGTAACTGTTGAATCGAAAGATTTGTTGTTTTTTTACATCGGAGGTTAAATTAGTGAAATGCAAGAAAAAAATGTTTTGAAGTGGCACCTACAAACATGCTAGTGTGGAAAACACAAACAACTGCTATATGTACAATAGTGTGTGTTGGGAAAAAAGGGTTTAAACTGCTTTATAGAGTAGCTCAAAGAATATAAAAGTGACTTTCATAAACTGATCTTTGAATTTTTCTTCTAGACCTGATATACATAAACTTTGTCTTCCTCTGACTAGCTTCCTGACTAAAATATCTCATACTGCGACAGCATATAATCAGTTTCACACAGGGAGATATTTTGCTCTTGAGCCGTTTCCTCCTGCCAGATATCGATGCAGACATTTTGCTTCACATTAACCTTCACCTTTATTCCTACATCACAATATTAATGACTCAATAATTTATAAATATAAATGAATTATTCCATCCCATGAGCACTAGAGTTCTGTTTCTTTGCTCTCTGCTCTATAAGTTACATTTTAGTTTATTCAGAGCAATTATAATGGGCTGTCCAAAACAAACATTTAAATGGAGTAACTGTGCTGAAAAATATGTAACTATACAGCGTTTTTTAAAGAACTGTGTATAATGGAGTGAAAAATCTCAGCTTTAAGAGTTCAACAGTATTTTCTGCAGACAAACCCTTTTTTGGATGGTATAATGTACACATATCATAATTCTAGCTATCGCTGATTCTTTTTATATGAACAGATGCAATGTCAATTATGGCCATAAATGTAATCTAAAACTAGTTATGTAAAGAAATAGAAGTGCAAAAGTTAAAGACCTGCAAAGCAAATCTGAGCCATCAAATAAGCGAAATTTTGAAATTTATGCAAATGTTTCATATGAGAACTAAATGTAAAAAGACTGATCGGACAAGAAAATATATCACAAATGTGGAGTATCTCTACATCCATCCATTTTCTTTGCCTTGTGCAAGAGGCAGGGGACACCCTGGACAGGTTGCAAGTCCAACACAGGGACACATAGAGACAAATAACCATTCGTCCTAGGGACAATTACTTACCAAATAACCTAACATGTATGGTTTTGGTCTGTGGGAGGAAACCAGAGCATGCGTACGTGTGCACAGGTAGAACATGCAAACTCTACCCAGAAAGGCTCCATGCTTGGAGGCAATCCTGTGGCCTTCTTGCCTGGAGGCAACAGCTCTGACCACTGCTCCACCGGGCCACCAGTATCTCCATCCTGCAGAGAAAATAATTTGGTATTGACAGACTCTAAAATAAGGTCATACAGTAAAACCCCATTTTACACACTTTCAAAAACAAACTTTAATTAAAATCTGTCATCTTCTGTAGTTACTGACACTTAATTTGTTCATTGTAGACCCTGGCTTAGAGGGGAACCATAACTATATTTAGAGGAGCACTGTCAAGTGTTTCAGCTGTGGATCATTAGAGAGTCGCATTTTATTGGTGGACCTGATAGTTTGAACAGCACCACTTTGCTGACTACTCAGCTAATGATGCACCACTTAATGTTTGGGCATTTGGCGCAGTGCATCATGACAAGGCATAAATGCCCAGTTGACTATCTCCTAACGATTACTAATTATCCCAAAGGAAGCAATTAAAGCAGGAGAAAATAGAAGCAAAGGCCTATCTCAACAAGAGTGGCTTATTACCACACTTAATATTTTCCTAAATATCAGATGCAGCTGGCAGCACAACCCCAAAGGCAGACTGCAACATTACTATGAAACATCTATTTTCTGCTGAGTTATCAGTTTAGGGAAAAGGCTTGGCTAGACACATCAGGACTGTACTGAAAACATTTGAGATTTTTTTTTCCTTTTATTTCCATTAATAACCTGTTAATTTAGTCTCATTTTAGATTTTGTTGCATTGCCCAATTAGGGTGTAACACTTCAAAAGCTTTGAGCACGTAGAAACTCTCTGGGATAAGTCACACCAAAACTATACGACTTAAAGTGACAGTTCAGAATCTTTTGAAGTGGTGTTCTGTGTGGAAATGTTCCAAACAATTAGTATTTTACCTGTCACAGACAGCACTTTGAATAACTTCGGATTGGAGAAATAAAGTAAATTCCGGCAGAACTGATGCGCTAACGGCTGGCCTGAGCAAACTGAGATCAAAGTGCATCGCTGCTGTCATAAATCGACTCCAACCTCAAAAATGTCACAGCAGTTCATGTTAACCATACAGCTTGTATTTTAAACTTTTCATTTCCACTTCTAGCAGGAGTATTGTAATATGTCAGCGTAAAAGGTTTAAGAGACAGTGTTCAAAAGAACTGCTCTAATTGTTTTTCAGATTCTTATTTTTATTTTTTAAGATCGCAAAATCCACTTTGGTCTTGCCTCCCCCAGCAGAAGGGATAAGGCCGACCCGTTGCTCCTGCGCGCTGAGGACTGTGTGTCGGGGCGTTAAGGCAACCTGGACAAACAAAACCACCTGACCTGTTTTTACAGCCACAAACCCTCTGATAATAAACACAACTGTAGCTCCAAGATGTGAAGTCCCCCACTCACCAGAACACACTGTCCAGTTTAGGTTCAGGTTCAAAGGTCACAGCAGATTTATGATCATTCATCCTTTAGTCTCTGTTCCGACAGTTTCTGCTAAAAACCATGATTCTGTTCATGTCTGGAGTTGAAAATGAAATGTTCATTAGGGTGACGGTTCATGATCACACGGCGTCATGTCTGGATTAACGTAGTTAGCTTTGTCAATCAGAATTAAACTTCTTTATCCAAATGGAGATTTCTCAAAGAATTATTGACAACCGTTATGATATTAATTGTTCTTAAAATTTCCACAGAAATCTAAAGATTTGAACTATCCCCTTAATCGTGAATAGTAGCAGGTTTAGATCATGCGAATAACAATAAGAATAACACTTTTAAATCTTTACTTTTCCCTAAATCATTTCTTTTTATCTACTTGGTCATTCAGAGGACCACAGGAAGGTCAAACTGAAGTCAGGTTGATTTGATATGTGAAGCAGCTCGTGTTGTTTTTGATGCAACCTTGATAAGAACCGTGCATTACTCTTCCTGACAGGCACGCGGGTATGGTGAAATCTTATTGCTGTACCTGACAAATCAGTCAAGCTGAAATACTGAGACAAGATGAGCCGAAACATAAAAGGTCACAAGTAACAGATGTCAGATTTGAGGGCGCTGAATATTCCAAGCCTTGTTGGTTTTTTTCCTCAGTTTGCATGTTTGTGGCACACACTTTTCATAAAACAGCTCTAAAATGCCATCTTAACAAAAGGAAATCAACAGATGACAGGCATCATATCACAGGCCGGTTGCAAGAGTACAGATCAAAATTAATCAAAATGAAATATGATTCTGCTGACGCAGTATATTCCATAGTTTCTCATAAAACGATGCACACATAGTATCATGGCGACCATATCACATGACAAGTTACAACAGAAGTGAAAAGACAACATTAAGAGAAATTTGACAAAGTTTAAGACAAAAAAAATAGCTGTTTATTGTCTGTTATTACAGTTTCCTGTTTAACTAGTTTAAAGGTATTCACTGAGGAGACATAATGCGGTGTGAACTGAAAACAGCCAACAATGCACAAGCTGCAAATGTGGAGCTAACAATGGAGCAATTTCATTACAGTTAGTTAAATTGATAACCACTTCTTTAATTACCTGCTTTCCTAAGAGGCAGAGCACACAAGCATCCACCCAAACACACTCACACATTTTTGATTTTTTTTTTTTCTTTTTCAATGAGTTTGGATGAAACTAACTTCAACCTGGAGAGACTCACACAGAAAAAGATGGCGATTAAAAAGTTTAATGACATGAATGACATGAGAATTTGACATTTAAGAGTGCCTACATAATAACAAAATGTGCACTTCAAAAATACTGTAAGCCAGTAGAAAGCTTTACTTGCTTTTCAACACTAAACTTTTGATTCTGAATTCATGATTTAAAAAATAAATTTGTAAAATGTAATTGAGACTGTCCTCTCACCGCAGGTCTAGCAAAACAAAATGGTCAAAACTGTATTTATTATTATATTTGATGGGATATATCTCTTCTTCTTTTATTATTATTATTTTTTTTTGACATATTAACATCAGCATTACTGCATAAAATACCAGAGTGCCAAAGCACATGGTGAAAATATCATAAAAGAGCAACTTAAGGGGGCAAAAATTCAGAAAATAGTGTAGATGATGCATGTTATGTCTTGATGTACCAGTTGTAACCATGCAGCTTTTGGGACTGTATTGACAACATTTTTTGCTTCTAACTTTTAGTGTTGACAAGTGAGGGCAGCAGGATTCATTTCTTGGATTGAAAGCTCGACTTTGACATATTTACAATGGATATTTTCTCAAACCAGCGAACATACTTTGTTCAGATGATGCAGGAAACGTACAGTCTATTGGTAATGTTTTAAATTCTAAGTTCAGTGCTTTTGAACTTGCAGTACAGTGCAGTTAAATATATAGAATAAATAAAATATGTTGCAAAATCATCTATTTATCAAGTAAAGGTCTTTTATCTACAGTATTACTCTCAGACAAGTAACCCTCTTGAGAAAGTGTTCCTGTTAGTATTTCAGTCAACCTTTGGCTACAGGCCTACTAAAGCTGACTTTGTCAAATTGTAAGCAGTGGGATGAAGCAAAACACTTAAAGCTGCTTCGCCAAAGTGTAGCTTTTCCACAGCTGCTGCTGAGATGGCAAGCAGAGGTGAGTCTTCAGATTGATTGTCAGCATACAGAGTGACAGCTGTGTAAAGTATTTTAACTTTTTAATTATCCATTTACAAAACATATTCTAGGAAATGCTTATAAATCCTCACTGTAGATGCTTGACTATCATAATTATCTGTACAGGAAAACTTTACTGAGTAAACTTTGCCACAGTTGTAGCAAGTAACAGTTCCTATAACAGATTAGTCGTTATTTTTTTTTAACACAGTGTATGTTAGAGAGTCAAAACGTATGATATTTCTCATTTGTGAATAAAAATAGAGTCACTGAATGTTATTGTGAAGTAACAAACCATATATTCAGTCCCTTGCAGCAGCTATCATGATCAATTAAGTTTAATTCAATGCAGTTTATTTATGCACAAGTTCACAATAAAAGTAATACCGGGGTGCTGTACAAACCATTCACATATATTATAAAATTCCAGTTAGTAAAAATAATCTATCTAAGAAAGCCAGCAGATTGCGTTAAATTTTCACTCCATCACAATCTTTGATCCTGAGCAGCAGTGACAGTGGAAAGGAATGACTCCCCTTTTGACAGGAAGAAACCTCCAGCAGAGCCAGGCTCAGGATGGGCGGCCATCTTCCTCGACCGGCTGGGGTTTGTGAGGTCAGGAGAGAGACACAGACACAGAATATTAAGCTGTTTTTACAAATTTGAAAGTGCGTGGAGAAGAAACTGGTCCCTAGTTTTGTTGTCAGAGTGCACATTAGCATCTTTGTTGGTCAAAAAAATATTTATTAAACAAACAAAAACAGCTTTAAGTTTGATCCAAATCAGCTAAATACAGCTTGTACACTAACTGCTACTATAACTCTACTGTTATAGTGTAAAATGTTAAGTAAATATCTGTGTTAAATTGTAAATCTCATTGAAAGGTACAAGCAAAGACTTAATGGAATAAAGATGATTCATGGGTATTGACTCACAGACACGTGCTAAAGCTGAAACCAGTTTAAGAACTGGTTTCTGTAACTTTGGCCACTGCTAACTATTTTTAAAATCCAGAAAGCAACACAGTTCTGTTCTTGTCTGACATTTTTCCCCAAAAAAACATTAAATAACTCAATGCTGACTTATTTAATAAGTCAGCGTTAAGCTACTTAGCAAGTCCATCAGTAGCTAGGTACACATTGTATCTAAAACTCCCTTTGTGCAGGATCAAAACCATAAAACCATCATGCAAATACCTAAATGTATAACACATTTTTTGTTCACTGTCCTATAATTGAGTTGCTGAAACACACACACACACACACACACAGTTTGTGTGGGCTCAGCTGCTCCAGTGAAGCACAACCAACTTATTCAAAGTAATAGCAATTCCCACCAGTTTCATTCCTCTGGACCTGAAATAAAGCTTTAAAGTCACACACAGAATTAGAAACTGGTTTCTGAAGTTCTAAATCTTTATGTAGGTTATTTCATGAAAAGGGTTTAGAGATCACAAAGACTTTCCAAACCAATCATAGCCCAGGTTTAAGGAGTGCCTGCAGCTGATTTTCAACCGTAAATTTGAGCGTATATGGTTTTGCTTTGTATTGAATCATGGATGAAGAGCAGAGAAGCTGCTGTCTTAACATCTTTTAGACCTTCTGTGAAAAGCTCCACTTGATTAATTAGACAGGAAGGTTTAACATGAATAATCAACAAGGGTAATATTTAAAGTGTAGTCAAACATAAACTCATTTGGCTTTATGAAGGTCCAAAGAGTTATTTCATTTTGTCAGATAATTTAAACTGGTCAGGTCATTAAGAGACGGTCACATCAAACAGAGCATGACACAAATAGTTTCAGTTCTCTCTCCTTGAATTAAGTCAGATAAGGTGCACAACAGTTTTTATTTACAGAAATATAAGATATAAACTTCAGTCTGTGTCTGCCATTCCTCCTCCTCTTTTCACATAACATAAATTAAAATTCAATGGTAAAAGCATGCAATGTTGTCATTTTTTTTACATTCCTGTGGTCACAGTACCACCCACAGCTGTCTGCTACATTTTACCCGTTTTTCTTTTAATGAGATCTGGATGCAAAGTATTAACCTAAATAATAAAGAGAGGCACTGTTCTAATCATTACATTTAACTTGGGAAAGAAAAATATATTCGAAAACTTGATTTCTTGCTTTAGTCAACATTTTCTCGAACCCTCAGGGGTAAGACTTCTGTAATTTTGGTTTAATTTGAGGATATGTTTCATGGCGGCCTGTAAACGGCTCAGTCAATAACTAATTTCAGCGTAATATAAAATGCAACGCTCTGATGAAAACCCCAAAGTTGCTCATATCCACTGTAATATATTCAAGAACCATGATTGTATTTCTGTTTATTCTTCATACAGCGGGCTTAATGACTGTAGGACAAAAACTGAGCATTTTTAATCACAAAAGGTTTGTTTGTTTCCTGATGAAGAAGACTGAAAAATAATTTGTGGTGTGGGTAGTCAGAGTTAGGTTTGGCGGTCAAGCCCTGAAAAAACTTACTCCCCAAAGTGCATTGAAGGATGACTGTTTTAAAAACCTTTGAAATTTGATAACAATTTGTTTAAAAAAAACAAAAAAAAAAACAAGTAAAGCAATCCCACCTTCAGTCAAACTTGAGTTCTGACATGCAGCCATATTTCTTTCTTATGCTGGCCTTTGGAGAAACTACAAACATAATACTTGGACTCCAAGAGTTAAACTTCCTCTAACAAGACAAGTTAACATAACATAGCCTGAATATGCCAATCAAGGAAATGTATGTGGAAAAATAAGAGCTTCAGTGAGTGAAAAAGTAGGTCATAGCCATTCTGTCTCACGCCCGAGTGGCGTGCAATTACACTGTCAACAAATATAAATACATATATACATAAATGCATGGCACAGAAAAAGCAAGAGTACAACCTTAGCTGTCATCAGAAGGTTTTACTTAAGTGACGAGTTTAGACATAATTGAGGATTAACTGAGCAGTGCTGTGTTGCATTCATGTTGCTTGGGATTTCTTGTAGAAATCTAATGACCAACTGAGATGCATACATAGATTGTAAAAGCTTAAGATGAAGGTGTATGATGAGTTGTACAAGAGGCTGGACACTAAGGACGGACAGAAGGACTTGGATCGATGGCAAGACAAAGGGATCAGGCTTGAAAGGATGTGCAGCAGGTTAGGCTTGGTAATGTTCCAATAAGAGAGGAGAGAGGGATGGGAAGATGGAAGGAGTACTTTGAGGAGTTGATGAGTGAAGAGAATGAAAGTGAAAGAAGAATAGAGGGCAGAGAAACTGCAGACCAAGAAGTGGAAAAGATTAGTGAGGATGAAGTTCAGACAGCTTTGAAGGGGATGAAGAAGGGGAAGGCAGTTGGACCCGATGACATACCAGTGGAGGTATGGAAATGTCTAGGAGAGGTGGCAGTGAGGTTTTTGACTCAATTATTCAATGGTATTTTTGAGAGTGATAAAAATGCCTGAGGAATGGAGGAGAAGTGTCCAGATGCCAGTTTTTTAAGAACAGGACATGTATGAGGACAGCAGGACAGTGGTGAGGACAGCAGGACATGTATGAGGACAGCAGGACAGTGGTGAGGTGTGATGTAGGAGTGACAGATGGCTTCAATGTGGAGGTGGGAGTGCATCAAGGATCGGCTCTGAGCCCCTTCTTGTTTGCTCTGGTGATGGACAGACTAACAGATGAGGTCAAGCAGGAATCACTGTGGACTGTAATGTTTGCAGATGACACCGTGATCTGTGGTGAGAACAGGGAACAGGTGGAAGAGAACTTGGAAAGGAGGTATGAACTTGAAAGACGGGATAAAAGTCAGCCTTAGCGAGACAGAGTCCATGTGTGTGAATGAGAGGGAGGCAGGAGGAACAGTGAGGCTACAAGGAGCAGAGGTCACAAAGGTGCAGGACTTTAAGTACTTTGGGTCAACTGTCCAGGACAATGGGCAGTGTGGTAAAGAGGTGAAGAACCCAGTGCAGGTAGGATGAAGTTGAATTAAAAGCACACATGAACAAAACAGGCTGCTGAGTAATAATTACTAATGTTTGTCTCACCAAAAACTGTATTTGCATGTGAATAAGAGGAACAAACAGCCAGCTATTTTTCTTAGTGTGAACAAGGCTATAAGTCAAATTTTTAATATCAAAATATAACAAAAAAATACTGCTCAATAGTGCGCAGCCTTTATTTGTAAATGTGAGTTCACAATTTAATGCTTTCCTAAAATTATTTTGAGTCAAACTAATCATGACTTTAGTTACAATTTTACACAGTTCCAAACTTGGACATATTACAATTTTCATTGACAAAAGTTACCATACATACATACATACAGTATTAAACCCATCTTTTTTAAAACTTTCGAGCTTTTATTGTGAAACTGCTGCAAACCAACAAAGCTATTTTGTTCCGGTATAAGTCTGCGTGATAATGCTTCTGGTTATCTTGTGAATTCTCATGTAAAGTTATATTAGTTTGGGAACTAATTATGGGTCATACTGCCAGTGAATGAACAGTGCAATCAAACCCAATCAAGGTAGAGATATGCAATCAGCTATAATAGGAAAAAAATATGAAATATCGCACTTTTGTCTTGATAAATTGTGAAAGAAGGTCATGGAGAAATCCAGCTGTGTAGATGATTGCAGATCTTGATATAATGGAGCTGATTGCATGATTTGCCAGGAGGCAGCTGCAGCAAAGATTCATTATAAAAATATATTTATAGATATGGCTATATTTAGTGCACTAATCACTTAATGTCAGACATACTTTGAAAAGAATGAGATTGAGGATGATAATAGTATTAAAAAATGTGATTTTATGTTTTGGGGGATTAAACAATTGCTTACTAGCCTACAGCAATGCTTCAGTGGAGTAACAAATAGGTGTGAATTGATGAGAATTCAACTGAATGTTGCAAACCTGACAAACACAAGAGTTACGGTTTTGTAAATGCTGAAAGGTCAGTTTTGTGACCATTGCAGTAATTTTAGCCCACAAAATCAGATGACTGCTTTACAAATTTATTGAAAAACATGTATGAATATTTATGGTTCATTGATAAAAAAGCATATGTTTAATTAGCCTTTTTTTCCTTTTTTCCAATAAAGTTAGTAAGTTACATTTTATTTTGTGAACCAGCTTTTAGAACATCAGAACAAATGAAAACAGGAGACCTGAGACCTGTCCAAATATTTTGTTTTCATCTTCAATCAAATCCTTTAATTTTCTGTTTTATAATTAGATAAGATACTCAGGTTTGTTGTAGAAAAAAAACATAATTCACATCCTCTTGCTTTTTGCTCTTTTATCTCTCTCAGCAACCAATGAAATATTGGTGAAAAATACCCACAATACTTTAAATGCATGACAGAAAGGCTGTTAAATCATGAATCAGTCCAAATGATACTTTTAGTGTACTTTGTATAGCTGTGTAATGATAGATTCTTTTCGGGGGGTAAAATATTCTGACTTTTTTTTGGCATCTCATCTTTTCTAAAATGAAGTAATTCTGCTGTTTGTATATATATATATATATATATATAAAAGAAACGGTGGGAGGGTTGAGTGAATGCACTTTTCTTCACTGTCTCAGGCATAAAAATGCAATCAAATATTAATCTCATGAAGCCGCTCAAATTGTTTGGCTTCAATATTTTATTAGTAAAATGCAGACAAAAAGAATGGCAGACCTTTCACCAGAGAAAAAAGACTATACAAGAGAACAAACTCCCCATTAGCAAAAGTGCAAAACATTTACCTAAATTTCTCCGTGTCTAAGGCACCATAAACGTGATTACAGATTCTTTTAATATACTGCAAATATTATCTATCCTGATGTAACATTGAGGGATTTGTTTGCTGTCTTTTCCTTTAAAAGTAAAATAGCATCAGAAACAGATGAAGTTATTCTGAATGCAAAAGGCTGCCCTACTAATATGTTGGCACATCACTCGTATGATTTAGGACTTGGCTTTGTTGCGTCAGCCTGGAAGCACTTATACCACAACGCAGGGCAGCAGGCTGAGAAACTCACTTGAGATTTCCATCCATTTATTGTATTGTCTGTATTCATACATATGGATAATGGAGGTACTTGAGTCCAGCTGGATAAAGCACAAGTGGAGAGCAAAAAGATCTACCATTTATCTTATCCCTGTACCTTTGCGTGTTCATGCCGAGGGGTAGAGGTGTATTTTCTTTGTTAAAATTATGTTTCTGTCACGACAACTATTGTAATGTAAATTGATGCATTCTGATGTAGTATGTTCTCTATTGTCAATCTTTATGATAAAGGGTAAAACATTGCATTGCATTTCTCTGTTCTCTGTTCTGGTCCTTTGGAGTCTTGCATTAACCTTTGTAATGTCCAGCTTGGTAGTTTGCAATGTGACATGTTTGCTCTTGCTGTTGATCATCTTTAACAAGCATTAAAAAAAATGAAAGCCCTAGCATTCCTTGAAGGAATGCATATCACCCACTGACTTTCATGACAGTTTTAAGCTAAGATCATCTTATGATGGGAAAGGACAAAGCTGTAGCTGTTTTTGTCAAATCTTAAAAATAAGCACAAAATATTGCGAGATGTCATGCTGAAAGTATGTGTTGAGGATGACTCTCAGCTACTACCACATCAAATTTTAGCTCAATATCTGTAAAACTGCTATAGTGATCTTTGTGTTGGATAATGTTCAGCAGCCTACTACTCCTAGTCACTTCAAATTGCTTGCCAAGGTGTTAGGGTAGCAGTAGTGGAAGGTGTACTACTTGGAGACATTGTTTTTTGCCAAAAACTACAAGGAAACACTTGGACAGCTGTGTAGTTTTAGTCGTGTGTTACTGCCATTTACCAAACTGTGGTAAAATTACTCACTGAAACTTTGCAGACCTCACAGACACAAAGAAAGAAAAAAAGATTTCAGAACATCCTGAGCAATTTTACATTTATTTATATATAAAAATAACATCAGATTTTTTTCCCCCCCCTTTGGGTTACAATGGGGCTTTCATTTCTTCTTTCCCTTTCCTTTCTTTAGTCACAACAAAAGGAGATTTCTCCCTTGTTCTTTCCTTTTTTTGTTTTTACCTGTTAAATGTTTCATTGGCAGATGCTGGCAGCTTGTCCACACCTAAAATGAGAGAAGAAATGCAAACTGAGAGCCTGATTATAGCAATCAAGTATAGCACAGCATGGACTTAAAGATGGGAATAGCCGGAATTTGGCCCCCGGAGTTTCTTCCCATCACATCAAAGGTGGCAGATGAAAGAACGGTTGTTTTAATACCTGTGTGTAACATTTCTGTGATAGCTGAGGAATGAATGGCAACTAACACACACCTGTCACTATAGGTGCAAAGAAATGTACAAGAATAGAAGTGAGAAGAAAACTACCTGTTCATGAAAGTAAAGCTCTTGGTGTTGAGACAAGAATGATAATTTCTTTCTTCTCCTCCTCCGCCCTCTGGAAAAAGAAATCAATGTTGAAGTCAATAATCTCCAAACACACTACTGAAATACATGACTGTTTCCCAGCAGCCCCTAACAAGCAGCTGTAGGTCAAACTGACGCCTCCTGACTCCTCCTACAGCTTTGTGAAACTGCAGCTGAAAGGAAAAAGGTAAAGATTCAGCCTCAAATTTCTGCATGGGGATTTTTTTTTGCCTGAAAATTTTAAACCTTTGGTCTGCATTATTTGGACAGCAGACCATGCTTTTTTATGTAAATGTCTGATTTCGTATTTTGTATGATTTTTATTCATGTCCTCTTTTTTCTCGCTTGCACATGTGCTCATGTATCAATACAAATGTGCAAAATCGTACAAGTTGTAACATTTTTATTCTAAAACCAGAATTAGAAACCAATCTCTAGCTGTTTTAACTTGTCATTTTCACAAAAGCTTTATGACAGTTAGAAGGATATTCTAGTCATTTTTGAAGTGATGTTCTGTCAATTAGTTATAAATAGTTTTTTTTTTTTGTCAGCCATGAGATCAGTTATAGAGCATGGAGTATGGAGAAAAGGGCAAAAGTCTTCATCCAGGCTAGGCTGATGGCTAGCCAAAGAAAAGCTCGTTGTCTATTATTTTCAGGCTTTAAATTCAAGTTTGTCTTAAAAACAACATACCAGTGTGAAAGAACGCTACATCAGCTAAGATTAAACCTCTACACTTTTTGCATTTTCAGTGATGTGTTAGAAAGTGCTAAAGCTTTCCCAAAACTACACAGACTTGTACACATTATCTTAGCAACCACACCATGTGAAGTAAAGAGATTTGAATGTGAAACGATAATAGTAAAATTCTTAATGTGGTAATTTTGAAAATTAGGGTTGGAGAGACATCGGTGGCCTCTTCTCTCTTCTTAGTCGTTGCAAATGTAATTAATGCCAGCACAGATGGATCTGCTGATTAAATTATGTCATAAAGCTGGATTTCAAGGAGCAGATTGTTCTGCCTGTTTTACAGAAAAAGCTGACAGGAATAATAATTCAGAGACAGCATGTAGGCACGGAGGAGTAAAATCTGATACACAGAGTCTGACAATAACAGAGAAAAATAAACCTAACACTTAACATTTGCAGATTATTTATCTGTACACTAATGAGACAACGTTATGACCACAGACAGGTAGAGTGGGCAACACAGCTCATCTTGTCTAGATGAAGGGTCTGGTTAGGACAATGTTCATCAGTTGTTTTCTTTAAAACACGACACTGAAAGAAACAATTCTGCAGACAAATCACACGCCTCAAACGCTAACAGCACAAGGGTCAAAGGCTCTGTTGGTAAAATCGCAGAAGCAGACATCTCAGAACGTTTTTTATCCATTTCCTGACTGGACAGGTGGTGAAATGTGGAGGGCCAACTCTATTTAGGCAATTTTAAGAGCTTGAGGATTACAATTCTATAATTTTATCTTTTTTCAAAATGAGATCAGGGTTTTTTGTTTTAAACGTTCAGATACTTTACCAAACTCAGGTTCAATGCTGCTGATGAGGTGAGTGTTATTCAGTTTGCCCACCCATAAGCAGCATCTACCTAACTTTTATCCCAACTTTTGACATTTTCACTCAAAGACCAAGTAATTTGCATAATGTGGCAGTGTATGTATGTATGTATGTATGTATGTATGTATGTATGTATGTATGTATGTATGTATGTATGTATGTATGTATGTATGTATGTATGTATGTATGTATGTCATGGCATGGTACTGGCAGGCCTTTGACTGAAAGCCTTTCTTGGGCACTACTCCATTTCCACACAGATTTGGAAATCTCTTTTAAGTCTGAAGTCAAATAAATAACAGCAAAACAAGCCCAATTACTGTGTCTGTGGTGATACAATGGCACAACAGGAGCGCTTATTTACTGGTGATTATAAGGGAACATGTGCAAGCCCCATGTCCAAACAGTAAATTAGGCCTTTTGTACATGCAAACAAACCTTTAAAACCACACAAAGCACTCTGTCCCACAAGCAAATTATTGCACCTGCAATATAAATGTGTTTACAACATTGCACAGTGAACACCAGAGCACCAAATGAGGCTATATTTTATTAAAGAGCACCATTAGTTTTCTTTACTTGTTTTTTTTTTGTAAATTCAGTGAATCAGAAAGGCACCACAACAAAGCAATAGGTGGAGCTCATTTTACCTGTAATTAACAAATACCTAATAGGTACTCTTGAAACAAAAAAAAAACTATTTTTTTCACTGAAAGTTTATGAGAATAGCAAATCCATTTACAAATTTAAAAAAGAACGATTCTTGAAGAAATGTATATCACCCACTGACTTTCAACTATATTAAAACACCTAATCTCAGCTGAATATCTGTAAAATTGAAGGAGTTATAGCCATTTTTTTGTGTTTGTTAAGGTTGAGTAGCTGTGGCTGGTCAGTTTCATTCATTATTTCTTGAAGGTTTCATTAAAATCTGCCTAGTTGTTCAAAAGCTACTTTGCTATTACACGTACAAATAAAGACATATAGTTACATGATCACAAGCAGTTCATGGAGGCTGGTGATCAGTGGCATAAATATGCCACTACATTCCTTGGATTTATAATCAGCAGAAATCAATGAACTGAAGAACTCTATAGACAATTTATAAATTTCATGTGTTTTTACATGTCTGTCAACTTTTTGACAAATCCAATCTTTATGGTTAATTGGACGTTTAGTGTAGTTGCAGATTTTTGTTCATAGCCAATCCTAATTGGTGTTTCTCTGAACTCATTCCATGCAGACACTGTAAGCAGTGCACCACTTAACATCTGGTGTCAAAATACTGGATGTGCACTTTAGAATAAATTTGTTTTGGTAAGGAAACGTTCAACAAAGAAGTATTTCAGAATTTTTACAGTGGGTTCTGATGATAGTATAAACAATGAATATCTTACCTGCTGTAGATAGATCTTTGATCAACCTTATTTTAAGCAGAAAACAAAATGGATTGTTGTCGTCCTAAAACAGCTTCCATCTCAAAAATCTTGTGCTGGTTTATTTGAATGGTAATTTATAAACCTTCTCATTACTATCAATTTTGCTTTGCACAATAATTTACACTTTGGTGTAAGTGAAAACAGTGGCAATAGCACTTTTGCTATCGCACTTCTGAGAGACTTCTGGCAGACATGTCATAATATTTCTGACAAAATCACCATGTGATGCAACATTTCTAAGCTAGGAATTGTTTAAGGATGGCAGCAATCCACTCTGGTTTTGGTCCTGGTCAGACTAGCTGTTACCTTGTTAGTCCTATCAGAATTAAATTCATTTTATTTTATTTTGAAACTAAGGTGCAAATATTAATTTTTTATAACCTTTCCACAGAACCCCACTTCAAAAGATCATTCTACCATTCTACCAAGGTATTTTTTAACCCAATATATGTATTTATAAAGCTAATCAAGCTAATCAAAGCTTGATAAAAACAGTTCCACATGGGATGCAAACTTAACTTTGTTAGATTAAAGTTTTCTGTCTTGTTCCCCAAATCCTGTAATAAGGTTCTTTTAAATGTCCTCATCCAGCCAGGTGTTGATGTTGAACCTTTGATTAAGGTTTCAGATGGCTAACATGAACATATAGGCTACTTTTGTCCCCCATCTTGTAAATTAAGACTGACATATGGATAAGGGAGCAATATTCACCCCTATAAGCAGTTTTCAGTCTTTAGCTTTTAGTTGGTCTATAAGGTAGTGCAAAATTTAGCAGGATAACAGTTCAAAGACCCTCTGAGACTAAAGTAAATCTACCTTGTCATGTGAAATGAACATACAGAAATCTAGTATGAAGTGAAGGGTAGAAAGATTTTAACAGTGGATCTCCAGGTGGGGGAAGACGGGGGTTGACTGCTGTTTCTTGATCATCCCATCGGCTGAGCAAACCACTACAGCATATGTGACAGGGCTGATTACACAAAAAGGAGCACAGAGGGTGCACTTTATGAATGTTCTCTGATGAATCCCTGATGGAAAGTCAACGCAGCATGATATTAATTCGAAAAGAAATGTCATTTCAAAAGAACTGCTTATATTTTATTCCACTCAAGTGGATACATGAGAGACTTTCGACAAGTGACACGAGACCGCGTTTTTTACCACGGGCATGTGACAAAAGAAAGTGTTGGTATAGACAACACCGCAGCGGTTTTTTAATTCATTTGGCTTGACAAAGGTAGAACAAAATGTAAAAAGATTGTCTGTCACATCTCCCTGTTGACTCATCTTCATTTTTTTTTTCACTCAACCAAGCAGTGGAGCTCTATAGCGTCTTTACAAATTGATAACTGCATTTTTTTTTAAATAAATGTGGATCTGAAAATGAACATTCAGCGCCACTTCTGAGTGTCTTTATGTGCAACTTTAGTTTATTCAAGTGTCAGTTACATCCACACTAAGGAGACAAGACAGAAAATACATTTTTTTTCCTATGCCAAAGTGAAAATATGTCACAGGGCATGACGACTTAAAAACGGATAGAAAAAAAAAAAGGCTTAGTTTTGTCAAATAATAAAACAAACCCTTATTCAAAGAACCCTGCAAACATGGTGTCAAATGGAAAAATTCTAGTTGTACAATAACCAATACTAATATGTTCTTCTTTTATTTTTATTCCCAGTTGCAGACATGTTTTATCCACTTTCACGGGTGAGTGGCCAGAATATTAGTTTCAAAATATTTCACAAAAAGAGCTTAAATCCTCACAAAAATGGCTTCCAAGATGATAATTTGGTCACTTCATCAGGTTGTTTGTGTATCTATTATAATCACTGAACCCCCACAGCAGGCAGCCTGCGTGTTATTTTAATGCAATATTTGAAGACATAGAGTGTTTAAAATCCAACCCTCTCTGTCCTTATTGCCCTCCAATGGCTCTGAAAAAAATAACAATCAATAGACAGCGGCAATGATTTCCAGTCTTTAAAAAATGCCACTTTCATGTTCTCTCACTTGGCTGTTGCATGGGTGACTCATCACCACCTCAAAACCCCTTTCAAACTGTAAATCTTTGAGAAATGATAATAACAAGGGGGCACAGCACACGTGAAAGATGTCTTCCTGTTTTCTAAATGCCACAGAATAATAGGAACTGATCATAACAAGCCATTCATGTGATTCATTTGGGCAAAGAGTAGGCAGCAAACTTTGTCACTGACGCAGAGACAAGGCACATGGGAGTTTTCCTCAGTTTGATTTTTTTAAGGCATTTTATGTAACAACTTATAACATGCTATATGTAAGGAGAAAATGTTTCAGTCATTATGAGCCTTTAAATAGCTGGATGATATTGTGTAGGATGAACATGAAAAGAGTAATGATTTGGAAAAGAGTAATAATTTACTTCATCTCCTATCCTGACCTTGCTCCTATTCCTGCAATAATGCGTGGCCTCACAGTAGAACACGAAGTAAGTACAAAACAAACAAACAATGTATTAGTACATAAAAAGGCACACAATATTTGTTCAATGAAATGTCACAAATGTGTAAAGCCAAAGTGTACCTGAACTGTCCACATTTTTTAATGACACAGTACAGATTTTTGATTGATGTCTCACAGCTGGATGTGTGATTTATATGCCCATCATGCTTTGTATGTTTAGTCGAGCTAGCAGGACCTGTCACTCAGCAAACAGAGGGCTTTTGATGCAGCTCTAACTCTGGAAGTGGAGTGCTTGTTTTCCTGTAAAAGGAGGCAGCTTCAGTCATAAGCCTCTATCGTTCCTGGGCAACTTTGTGAACCCCATAATGACCCCAAATTATTCTTCACTTGCATGTCACTTTGGATTAAAAAAACTAAAAACTTTATGAATGCAATGTAATTTAGGCCTAATGTGGTATAATCTATTTTCATCATACTGTTCATATTGAATGTCTTCATAGGGTTTCTGAGAGCAGTATGAGTGTATCTTTGCTGGGGTTTCATTTTAGGACAAAAACATCCAACCTAACACGATATCATGCCCTGTTTTACATTAGACATGCCCTGTGTAGAAATCCCTACCAAACAGTTTAACACCAGATTTAATACCCGATCAAATATATGGCTTCCTGCACATCAAACCCTGCTGCCACAACTTCATCACTGAAACGACAGCTTGTGGTATATTATGTCTGAATGTGGTGGGAACACAGATGGATAAAAATATATATATATGTGTTTTTCTGGTTTGAGCCACGCTGCTGGTTCTGAAATCCATTTTAAAAGACACGACCCGTAACATCCTCAGTGTAAAAACATTTGTAGCGTGTACACAAAAGTATAAAATGTTTAAATATTTTTCTTTTAGTGTATTTTGAGTAACTTTAGGAAAAGTTGTCAAATTTCAGACTGAAAGAATGATGTTTAAAATATTTTTAGTAGTGCTGCAAATATAAAAACTGGTTAAATTTCATCCACACAGTACCATATGTAAGGAATAAAAGCCAAATATGTTGTGGTCTAGTCAGTATTTAACATAATTACATGTGAGATGTTACATAAATAAAACTCATGTTTGACATTATTGCAAAAATGGAATAAGCTCGAAACATAAAAATAAAAAATTCTCTGCGTGTATTATAGTTTCTGATTATTAGTTTTGTAAGGGAATATCTTATTGTTTTAAAATGACAAGACTGATGAGTTTAATACAGATAATGATTTCAGTACAAATGCTTTAAAAGATGCCATTACAATAAAAAAAATCACTATTTTCTACTTTCACAATCCATCTAGTTTAAAGCAATTGAATTGCACAGTTGAGACATAGTGTGTCGCCTCACTGCCAACTGTAAATTAGTGTGGTAGAGAAAAACTGCTTTATTTTCTAATGGGGATTTTACACAGTGCCTGGGATAAGAGGATCTATCTATTAAAGGGCTGATTTTTTCCACTTTGAATTACTCCTCGGGTCCATTCATCTCCAAGCCAATAAAGTCTAAGATCCTAGCGACGCCTTGTCATTCTGAAGATTTGATGTCAGTCCTGATGAATTAGATTTCATCTTCCTGTTAACAAGTCTCTAACGTCTGCACCGGGCTGATGCTTAAGGTCCAACAAGACCACGAGTCGTGGTGAATTAAGCGAGAAATCATAAGGGAAATTGCAAAAAGCAGAGAAGGAGCACTGACTAATACATCTGTTTGATTGTTTTACCTTCAGGGCAGACCTTGCATTTGAATATATCAAACAGGGTATTTTCTCTTTGCGGAGTTAATCGATCTTGGGTGTTTTGGAGCAAATGGAAGTAATTTGCTGATATAAGGTAATGCAAGCTGTATTGATTATGTTGCTGATTGGTGACTGCAGGAGCAAATCAGTCATTATGAAAGTTTGCTGTACACATCAGCATAATTCATCAGGCATTTTCTTCAATAACATCTAAGGTCATCAGCAACAGAACGGAGCCTTTGCAGAAAAGCATACTTTAACTGTTCAAAAGATGTCAAAGAGTGGCACGAAATATGAAAAAAAGATGAAATGTCAGGAGCAGCACAGACTTCAGATTATGTGTGTTGAGCCTCATCTCTTATACTGAGCGCATCTGCAGCAACCATCTCATTAACCTTTATTTTTTTCTTACAGAGGAACCAGTTTAAAATGATCCAATAGTGCTGCATTAATATTGCCCATGTCCATGAAAAGCGAGCAATCATGACACATTGCCTGTGTTCGTGTGTACATTTGTCTGTCTGGTAGCGAAATATCTCATGACCCACTAAACAGATTTTAATGAAACTCATGGGAAGTAATCACTTCAACAGATCGCACAATGACTTTGTTTAAAATGTTGGTATGAAAGGCAGTGGATGATGTGAATTACTTCAATGAGTGCTACTTTCAATAGATTCTAAAGAAGCCATTGAATGCCATCTTGAATGACATTTTTACACTTACTTTAATGCCTTTATGTGTTTGTAGTAGCCATTTTTTCTTAGTTGTTTGAAATATTTGAAACCATCAAGAATTTCAACATAGAAAAATATATATATATATATTTCAACTATTTAAGTCAGACTTTCCTTTATTGAAGTATACAAATACAAAAATCCAACTTGAAAATCATACAGTATCAGTAAAAGACCTTTCACATGTGATTTATTTGTATTTAAAGCTATTTTTAACATTTATCCTAAATTGTGTCTGCTTTACTTTAAACCCACTACAGCTTTGATGTTCACAGTGTCAGTCCCGAATCACAGTCCACAGTTTTGTACAGCACATGCTTACATTCCACTGGGTTGTTTGCTGCTGTGCTGGTTTTGTTTACTGGTCTCCCTCTCTCCTAAGCTTTCCCGCGCAGTCCCCAGAGATATCACCATTAAATTGCTTTTTGGTTCAGAAGCTAACTCAGATGCATTAGAACTTGTAATAGACTTTGCCACGGTGAGCGCGTCAGACAATGTATTGATTGTGCCTTCTGAGTACAGCTGAAGTTGCTTCATAAATAATTCATGTATCTGTTACAGTCATTGTCCTAATTGTAACAATGTTTGGGTTGCTAAATTGCAAAGAAGGAAAGGGGGAAAAAAATAACCTATTCTATCTTTGTCTGTGTGTTTTATTTTTTTAAAGGTGAATAGCAATGTAATCATGATTCAAACATTATAATCTTATCCATTATGAGGATGATAACTTGTGTTGCCTGAAAGGCAAACAAAGTTTTAGATGGATCACGCCTCTTAGTTTTAATTAAAAATCACAGACAGCTTAATTGCAGTGCTGTTGTGCTCTGCTGGTGCGTGATTGCTTCAGAAACTGAAAACAGCAAAAAAAAAAAAAAACGAGAAGAGATTGTAAGAGGTCCCTCTGCTGATGCTGCTCCACGGTTTTTGCCCCAGTGCCCCTATCAACAATGGTTTCCACAAACTTTTCTTCTACAACTTTCTTGTCATTGGGCGATGAAGTCTCCTTGAGGGAGGATTCTTCAATTTGTACTTTGATAGGTGAAAACTGCGGGGATGAAATGTCACTTGAACTCATTCTGTGGGAAGCTGAAAGTCAAGTGAGGCATTTAAGGTTTCCTTTTGCTCTTTGAGACTATTTTGTCATATTTGCATCTCGTGAACTGAGCTGCTTTTGAAATGTACCTCAGCAGAACAATGTATTTCTGACTTGATAATACTGATCTGTAATTCACTGTGGGCTCTTAGCAGGACGTAAGCTGCCATACATATTTATGAAAATCCAGCCTCTGGCCTACATTTAGCTGATTGTGCACTTCACCATGCAGCCTGGTTTAGTCATAATCCATCATTATGTCTTGAAGTAGAGGATTTTCCAACCCTTCACCCCTACTTCTTCTTCCTCATTCAGGGTGTATTAAATTATCACCGAACTTTATTGAAACATTGAAAGCAGCAGAGTAGTTGTGGAGTCCACTTGTCAGAAGAACCTTTAAGAAATGGGTTTAAGGTGTGAATTTTAACTTCATGTTCGTCTTTTTCCCATTTTTGGACTACAACTGGAAACTAGTGTAAAAAGTTATCACTCAGTCTCTACAAGTTTCCTTTCTCGTGTGTCTTGTATATCTTCACAAAGACAAGAAGTTTAATTAATCTTTTTGGTTCGTAACATTTTTATTGTTTTCTTTTGGTATATAGTAGCCCTTGCTTCAGTACAACATAAACCAAACTAAGCATAAAATAAAGCAATAAACAAGAACAATATTTTACATTTAAATCCATACTAAAATTTAAAAAATGCTCCATTCAGCAAACAAACTGGGGTGATTGGTTGTGGCAGCCTTCGGTGGTGGGTGATAACTAAAGTAATCAACTGAATGTTAATTTCATTATCGTGTCTGTCTTCATGCTGTACTCTTAATAGACTGGTAAGCAACTGGGAGGAGGTATCCGGCCTTATGCAAGGGGCACAAATGAGTTCTTAAGTCTTTCTGTTGAGCACGGCCGTGACAGCAGTCTGTTACTGAACACACTCCTCTGCCTGATTACGGGGCTGGGTGCTGTCTAGTATGGCCAGCAGCCTCTCCAGGGTCTGCCTTTCATGTATGGTCCCTACTGAGTCCAGCTCCATGCCTACAACAGAACCAGCCCTTCTCTGAAGTCTGTCCAGTCTTGGGTAAAGAAGGGTAGGGGTAAAGAAAATGGATGGACGGATGATGCCAACAAAATGATTTATTGTGCGAACAGAACAAGGTCAGGCCTCTCCGCCACACGCTCTTATGCAACTTTATGTGGAACAAAGTTATCAAACATCACAGGTGGGAACCACTTACTTCCACTCTTTCAACACTGCCTTTATTTGTCCCATCTGACAAAACGGAAAACCCAAGTGGCACAAACCTTTTTACATCCAGCATTTGCAAAGGGATGTTTAAAAAATAATGACAGGCGCCTGATTTCCTATTGTAGGCAGTGCGAGCCCACATGGTAAATTCAATATGTCGGAAGCTTTGACTTGTCATTGTGAGGATTAATAAAGAATGAGCTTCTTTAATGTTTCGCCTGAGTAAGCTTATAAAAGCTGACACACAGAGAAGGAAGAGAGGAAAACAAATAAACCTGTGCCCAATAAATGTCACTGCTTTTCTTTTGTGTTTGCAAGGCAAGCAGGAAGTAGGACACTTGGGTGTCCACAATAGGTAGAGGGGAGAAAGAGACACGGAAACAAGTTTTTTTCATAATTTTGCAAAGGGCATTGAAAAACGCTTCAAATTTGGCATGCAATTGATAGAATGTCTGTAGAAAGAAGAGGAAAAGGTTGTGTTTTCATGAGAGCTGTGTGATTTATCTGATTCCCCTTCAGCGGTGAAGACTCAGCAAGAATCGGAGTGTACAACTGTCTGAATGAGCCTTTCAAAACATGCAAAACTCTCCCTAAATTTACGGTACATTTTTGTCTGTGTGTGGCTTTTCTTTCCTTTTTTTTTTTTCCACTCCACTCTGCTCTTTACTGCCAAGTTATTCACACATTCTGAATCACCACCCTGTACGCTTTGCTGATTCAATTCACTCCTGAGACAGTTCTGCAACTATCTTGCGTCTATGTTGAATGGGATTCTAATTGAAGAACATATTTACTACATTTTTATACAAGGACACGGGTAATTCACAGAACCTTTTCTGGGTTTCTGTGAAAGAGTTGTCACAGGACTAGCAAGAGGAGTGAATGTTATCTGCAAAATTGGCACACGAGTTTGGTTTGAAAAACAGAACTGGCCCTGCAGAGGACAGCTGTGGTAATCTAACACTGAGTGTTTCATGAGTTTCATGATTAAAGCTGGTTCACACTAATTTCCTCCACAAAACTTCATGGCCCTGAACGCAGTTTTCAGTGTTGTAAAATCCCTATTCTTCTGTGAACACTATGGCATTTAATGACAAGACAAGTTTAAAAGAAAATATATATTTTACAGGTTTCTTGTTTGTTTGTTTTTCTCCACTTACATCATGATTTAAGCTTAAAAAAGGAAATGCTCACAAACAATGGGTATTTTAACAAATTTGATCTCAATATTTGTAAAGTTGACTAATCATTTATGGGTTTGTTAGGATCAGCTGGTTTTGGCAACCATCTCGAACTGGATTGACTTCAAAAGGTAGTCAGTTGTATATGTCCACCCAATAATTACTTCATGAGAGTTTTATTAAAAAGTTCAGTGGTTTATATGATATTTTGTGAACCAACAGACACAGGTGACACCAGCAGTTAAAGCCAAACTTTTAAGCAAAGATACCATGCATTGTATTGCCCTTAGCATATGTGATGAGGACAATACTCAGCTATTACCACTCCAAACCTTAGCTCAATGTCTGGAAAACTGACTGCGTTATAGTCATTTTTGTGTTTTCCAAGGTCGGTTGGCTGCTGCTGCCATCTTGAATCAGGTTGACTCCAAAAGTTAACCAGTTGAAGATGTACATTTAGTGATTACTTTCTTAGAGTTTCATTAAAATCAGTTTACTGGGTTATTTTTTTATTCGAAACACACACACACACACAGAGACACGAGCAAAAACACAATCATCCACCTTTGCCTTTCAGCAGCAATAAATAATCATTATGGATATAAACAATTGACCCTCCAAAAGAAATGGACACGAGAAGGTCAAACACGGTGTAAAATCACCCATATGCTACAAAACTTAACTCCAAACCTCTCTGGTTCCAGCTTAACCTTATGTACTGTTTGTGCAATTAAGGCTTTATTACTGAGGCATAAAACCGCAACAGTCAAGCAGTAAATCTGTCTTTTCGAGCTTCCTGATGGACATTTTTCTTTGGGTCTTTAAGTTCACAGAAATGCTCAAACTTTCTGTACTGTAGCTAATTGCATTATTTAGTGTTAAGGGTTCTATCAGGGAACGACACGGTGGTCTCACTCGAGCTCACTCGAGCCCACTCAGCCGAAGCATTTAAGGACTGATTTAGACAAAGCATGTTTAAAAGAACTTCAATACCGTGTGGGTGAGAGGCAGCTCTGCGAGAAAGGAGCAGATCAAGGCCGCGGCATTATAGGAAGAGGCAGAGTCCTTATCTGAAAACAGGGAGGAGAAAGAGAAGAAAGAAATTCACACCCATATTCTAAACCTACGCTGTATTTCATTTCACACAATTATGTGCGACCATTTGCCTGCAGTTACATTCATTGAAAATCCATCCGTGTGTTAATGGAATTATAATGATGTAGTGTATGCCGTGGCACCTAATCAAATGGAATTGATTTAAGTTGCTTTTTTGGCCCAGGGCCGTTTGCAGCTCAAGGGCGTGTGTTTTCTGTTTCTCTGATGGTCCCTGGCCTTAGGGAACAGACTTGAAGGAATAAGGGATGTGTGTGTGTGTGTGTGTGTGTGTGTGTGTGTGTGTGTGTGTGTGTGTGTGTGTGTGTGTGTGTGTGTGTGTGTGTATCTGAGAAATAACAAGTTTGATAGCAATTTATTTTCAGTAATGTTTAGAATGCTGCTGGTGATGACTTTTGGGGACTGGGTTGGTCTGCCGGTGGTGCAGAGATGCGGAGTACAAACAGTTGATCGATGGTTAAAACAGGACAGTCTTAGCTGGACTCAGATGAACCTTGTGTTTCATCCAGGCTGAGTTTTCATCTCCACAAAGCTGCTGTTTTCAGAATGATGGGAAAGAATTAGATGGAGTTTTTTTGGTTTCTTGAATTTGTTTTATGTTAGGGAACAAGCTTGGATGTAGCTTTGTCTGTATGTTAGCAAAATATCCCAGAACTGACTGGATGGATTTTACTGAAACTTTCAGAAAATAACTATTGGATATACTTCAACAACTAATTAGCGTTTGGAGCTAACCCAATTACAGTTGGCTGCCACAGCCAACTAACCTTAGAAAATGCAAAAATGCCTAAAATTCAGTTAATGTTTCAGATATCGACCCAAAATGTGCTGTAGTTGTGGTTGAGAGTCACTCAAAACACATACTCTGAGTGGGACATCTTGCAATATTGCATGTGATTGTGCATGATGTCATTTTCAAGGCTTGACCAAAAAGCATTTTGGTCAACTGCATCATTTCTCATTATAAGATCATCTTAATTTAAAACTCTGGCACAAAAAAACAGTAGGCAATATGCATTATTTCGAAAAAAGCTGGGGCTTCAATTTTACAAAAGGTTTTCATGTTTACATGTGAAAACAGCATAGAGCAGTGACAAAACAGGGGTAGACACTGTCGTATGTAGTAAGTTTGAGTTTTTTTGCACTTAAATTCATGTATACCCTTGATTCGCAAGTGGAGCTGTTATTTATACTACTTATAATCAATTTTTACTGCATTAAATCGTATGCTGCTTGCTGTGCTGGAAGACACTGAAACAGGAAAAAAAAGATATAAATACAAATAACTCAAGTTTCCAGTTTGTTTTCTCCTGTTACCCTTGCCTTTTTTGAGCATCTTGAATACTAAATAAACCTGGATTTGAGCTTTCCTGGCTGAATATGAATTGTTTATTGATTTTGCTAGTTTTTGTTTACACTTTTACCTTACATTCATATTTATTTTTTTGTTTACGAGTGCATTTTTTTTTTTTTGTCTTTTCTTTTGCGTTGCTTCAGTTCTTTGTGCGTGCGCCGATCACAGCCAGCTGCTGCAGACTCTGTGTCACACACCGGGCTGCGTCTTTAACACCGTGCTGACTTGTGGAATCATCAAATATTTGTGTGTTTCCGAGTCCAGCGTCGAGGTGCACGCTCTGGCTGAGTGACTCAGCTCCCCGTTGCCCCCCCTTCAGAAAGTTGTCCTGCATTGAATGGATGGCCCAGACGTCTGCACGGACACACAGCTACTGATGAAGGTCAACAATCCATCACAGCCAAAGGTTAAGAAATAAAGGCCTGGGACGGCAAATGAACATTTAAAATGATTAATGTCTGGAGCAGACGGACACAGATGAAGACTAAATGTTTTTGTTGTTGTTGCTGTTGTTTTGTAATATCAATATACCACAAAATAAAGTATAAGGCACCTGATAATATTGTAGAAACACAGTATTTATCCCCCTCTACTGGAGGAGAAAGGGTGATAATGTTTTAGCCTTGTGTCTGTGTGCATAAGTGTGTTTGTTTGTCTGTTAGTATTGTGTTTCATGAACCACTGGACAAGTTTTAATGAAAAAGTAACCTTTGGATATACATCTACAACTGATTAGGTTTTGGAGTTAACCCCATTCACGATAACTACCACAGCTAACCTTATCTAACTCAAAAATTGCCTTTATTCAACCAGTTTTTATACAGCTATGGGCTCATATCTGGAGTGTTGGTAACTAAGAGTAATTCTCAACACATACTAGGTGATCGCACAACATGTGTTTTTAAAACTAAGCTATTATCTACTGGTGTCAGCTGCATCTATCTTTTAGCAAAACATCTCATGAACTTCAAAAAGTAATCAATGGGTGTACATCTACAACTGACTGATTTTTGGAATCAACCTCATTTAAGATGGCTGCCACAGCCAACTGACCTTAGAAAGCACAAAAATGGCTACAACTATGTCAGTTTTATAGATACTGAGCTAAAATTTGATGTGGTAGTGGCTGACCCTCATCCCTAACACATAATTTGAGTCACATCTCATAATATCATATGATCTTATCACACCTATTTTTCAAGGTTTGACCAAAAAGGCTACAATGGCTGCAACTTCTGGCATGAAAACCAGAGGGCAATATGCACTCCTTCAATGAATGCTAGCCCTTTATTATAGCACTGAATTGGACAAATGTTGGAGAACAAAACTAACATTTTAGCCATGAAGAAAAACTGATGTATACATAGGTGAGACAGCAGTGCTTTCCTGCAGGGGGGGACAGACCAACAACTGTGCCAGTTTATGTTGAGCAAGGGGAAATCAGGGGGAAATTTATGAGCATAATAATGAATCTTATGTCTGCTTTAATTACAACCATCCTGGGCTCTTTGAAGTTTGCTGCTGCAGCTGGAAATCATTTGCCTCGTGTCTGAATCCTTTACACAGATCTGATAAACAAGCATCCAGTGTTACATTTATGTGTTGGCGTGAATTTTGAAATGATCCTCTCCTATTTGTCAGCACTTTTGTTCCACAAACCAAAGGGGAAACGAGGGTAATTGCTTGCTCTGCTTACATCTGTATAACAAGCATGGTTTAGACTTTCATTGTCTCGTTGTGAAAATGAACTTGAACAAGGTTTGTGAGATACGTTACATAAATTGCAGCTATCAGAACAAATGATAATAATATATTTCCTGGAAGAAATTTGAATGGGAACCAAGCATATTCAGATGGGGGGAGTGAAACTAGACCCTGCACAGATGCTCGACACCCATGCTGTCTCCGATGCACCTGTGCCCACCGTATGTCAGGAGCTGCAGCCGCTGAAAACCAACCCAAATCGATCAAAATCATAGCTGACACAAGTGTGTGACAGTTCCACCTGTGTTTCACCGCTTCTCTTCCTAATGCCCAGATAAAGAGTCTGATATCTGGCTGAATATAAACGATCTGTCAGCTCCTGGCAGGCTTAAGCTCTCTAAAGACTCAAACTCCCACAACACCCACCCACTCTCCCCAGGTGAGGCTGACACAGGGTTTGTTCGCTGAGATACCAGACAATGATAATTCTGGAATTTTTACATTTTGACATTATGCTTTCTATGTGCTGACTATAAAAACATACATTAAAGGGTCGTTTAAATATAGTGAAGTGGTGTTTTGTGGAAATGTTTTGATTATAAGCACCTCGCCTGTTCTACATAGCTTTTTGAACATCAGTTTAGAGAAATTAAGATTAGCTCTGATTGGACAGACAAGCAGCTAGTCCAAGAGAGGCCATTTTAAACCAACTACAATCTTAAAAGTTTCATAGCAATTCATGCTAAAGCTATTTTATTAACCTTTCCTTCAGTCTTAATGTGAAATTAGACTATTATAGATAGTATTCTATGGTTATTTACACTGAAGGATGAGCAAGTCCATAGTCCATTACCTATAACAATCCAACACATTCTGCAAAATGAGAGGTGTCTTCAGTATAAATGAACATAAACTTTAATGTAACTAATGCAAAACTGGCAGTGGAGCTAAAAAGATGACAGCAATCCACTTTAATCTTGGCCCCGCTTGAACTAACTGTTAGTTTATCAGTCCGTGAAGTATTAAATTATTTCTCCAATCTGAGGTCCGTCAAAGAGTTGTCTGCAACAGGTAAGATAGTGACTGTTCATAACCCTTTTTTCAGATCCCCAGTGCAAATAATCCAAACTCTATTGAGTCAAGAACTCTAAAATGTTAGAACACTTGTGATTTAATTTAGTATCGTAAGGGAACTTTTGCAAAGGCTATAAGTTCAAACAACTGGAGTCTTAATGAAATATCTGTGACATCCTTTGACCAAAGCACAACAGAGTAGCACACACCACCGCAGCAGTTTTCTCTACTTTTCCTTCAGAGACTCTACGTCACAAATAGCACCAGAGCTTTAGTGCGAGCAGGTGGAGTCAGCTTTTCACGATTGTCTTATTGCTTGTGTACTGACTGAGCCTGTGGAAGGAGAAGTCAGCACATCGGCTGCGGAATCCTGTGTTTCCAATTTATTCCCTTTTTTATGTGTGTGTGTGTATGTATTTTTATTTCCTGCCAGGAAGACTCTGTTGTTGTGGAACAAGGTCAGAGCCTGAGAATACTTTGGGGAGAAACATGTTAAGTGAGCTGAGAGGAGCCAGAGTGAGCTTGATGGATGCTTGGCGGGTTTAAAGTGAAGTGCCCAAAGACCTCTCTCTCTCTCTCTCTCTCTCTCTCTCATACACGCACACACTTGTCTGGCGATGCTCTTTTCATGAGGTGGCAGAGGGTTGCACAGCCTGGTGCGTGGCATCAATCAAGAATGCTCATGTGAAATTGGTGAAACTGTAGGGGATGAGTTATTTTGTCTCGGCGGCTTTGCTGCAAGATAAACGTGTTGTCTGATCTTCCTGAGCTTGTTTAATGCTCTTGCAGTAAAGACAAGTTTTCATCACTGTGACTGAGCAACACTGGCCTCTTTTGGCAGCACAACAAAAAAAAAAGGCGAATAAATAAATAAATAAATATAAAAATGGCGAGCAAGACGCGAAGACGAGCCAGTGAAGCACCTAACGTCATGATTAAAAATGTAGTTCAAACTGTAAAAAAAAAAAAAAAAAAAAAAAATAGCATTCAGTTTGTGTACTAAGTGCTTTATTTGTCTGTCTGTTTGATTTGTTTGATTTGTTTGCGAGCCGTGTCAGCGCTCAGCGGGGCTGAGACAAGTCCACTCTCTTTGCAGCCGTGTTTGTTAATGTCACTCAAGACAGCCAAATTGAACGTGCCATTGTTAGTGCCAGAGGGCAACCAGAGTGCATTCGACAGCTTGACAGCTCTCATTAGCTTATTAGATGCAAACAGTGGCACAGATGCTCCCGGTCAGTCCTTGGTCAGCCTGAAGCGGTGCTTAACAGGCCTCTGACAGGTGGCTTTGTGGCACTCTGTCTCATGTTTGACAGGGTGGCAAAGCAATAGACTGCTGGGATTACCAAGGACAGTAGATCTTTTACACACATGAATACTGTACTAGCAGACGACACTTTTGTACACATGTAAACAGCATACAGTGGAATAAAACACACACATATATATATATATATATATATATATATAAATGGCCTAACATTCAGGGAAGGCGTGCAGCTTTTCATGCCAGAGATTTCAACTAATTTGAATTAATATTACCAATTATAACTGTTTTGGCCAAAACTTGTAAATTACTTTCTGCACAATCTCTTGCGATACAGTGAGATCTTGCAAGATGTGATATCGCTCAGAGTACGTGTTGAGGATGCTTCTCGGCTACTACCACACCAAATTTTAGCTTGATATCTGTAAAATTGACTGAGTTGCAGCCATTTCTGTGTTCCCTATAGTCAATTTCCTGGGGTGATCATCTTGAATTGGATTGACTCTAAATGTTAATAAGTTTCAAATGTAAATGAGGGTTCTACTAAAATATGTCCAGTGGGTTATGGAATGTTTTGCCAACAGTCAAAAATTGTTGACTTAAACCATTAATGTGAAAGTTTTATGCAAAGATGTGCCCCAATATGTAGTATTTGAGACGAATCTCTTTTAGCTACTACCACACCAAATTTCAGCTCAATATTTATAAAACTGACTGAGTTATAGCCATTTATGTGTTGGCTAAGGCTAATTAGCTGTGGTGGCCATCTTGAATTGGATTGACTTTAACAGTTGTTCAGTTGTAGATGTGCATTCAATTATTATTTTCTGAGAGTTTCATTAAAATCCACCCGGTGGTTCATGAGATATTTTGCTAAGAGACAGACAGGTTGATACAAAGCAAAGAGTAAGCATATTCTTCAAAATGTTACAATGGATGTTTTACTGATAATTTCATTTTTATTAAAAAAAAACATTTTTTGTATTGTAAATGTCTAGGAAATATTTATGCAGCATTAAATTATGCACCAGAGCAGATCGATGCTTGCTCCAAAGAAAAAAACATTTTAGATTCTGTCTGCATGTGTTGAAAAGAGCACACATTATAGTATAATTACAGTATATTTTTACCCGGTGAACATTTTTGTTTAAACCTCATTCAAATGGCCTTGGTGCCAAACAGACATGCGCGCACAAATCAACTCCGACGCGTCCTGTTTCAGTGGTGTGCCTCGGAGTCAGACTTTGCTTTGTAGTGCGGCTGTTGTCGCTGGTTATAGCACAAAACCTCATAAGTTCACGTCTCGCTACAGCTCCTCAACAGTTCAAAGAAACAAATATACATGTGTAAATCAAAGCCGACGGCACAAACGTCCCGTCAAAGGGAATAAAAGTTAAACAGTTCTTTTTTTTTTTCCAACACACCTTTTGAAGTTCTTGCAATGCCTCGAGGATGAAATGGAAAGAGGTTAAGAGCAGTGAGTGATGATCCTGTAGAGGCAAATGGCTTGAGAAGAAAAGCAGATGGACCAACAGAGGGAATGGAGCTAAAGTATGAGAACAGGTGACCCTATAAAAGAAGACCATGTCTTATGCACTTTGTGTGATATTTTTTTTTGTACTTGTTTTCTAAGAGCCCAGAGTCACAGTTTTCTTAATCCAGTTAGACTTTTTCAATTTCAAACACAATTTCTTTCAGATTGAATTAAACAATTTCTAACAGAATTATAACTCAAAGCAAACAACAACCGTAAATATGTTGGCAAAGGCAGCTGTTTTGAATGTGAAACTATATATAAGATCTACACTGGATAAAGCCAAACTAAATAACTTATTCATTTCTGATCTCCTGCTTTGAAACCTTGAGGTGAGTGATTTTTGAAACCTGACTAGACAACAAAAATGTATCCTTGACTCCTATTTTCTATGTATATATGAAAATAAAAAAGAAGTTTGACTTTTTTAAGATGCAAATGAATTGGAGCCAGAAAAAAAAAGATTTTAATATTCACAAAGGCTTCACAATACAACTAAGTCTAACCAATTTTTATCTCTCTGACAAAGACTTATTAAATTAACACCATCACTTCTTCTTCAGACCACACATGTTGCTTTGAGGGCAAACATAAACCTGGTGCACAAAACTTTCGGGAATATAGGCCTAATGAAAAAGCAAAACAGCCAAGCTTTCTATCATGTATAATATTAAAACAAAACTTCAAAAAGTGAATTTCATAAACGGCAGGCTTTGGCTGGACTGGAACTTGCCGGGGCACAGACTAAAAAGAAAATAAAAACGGAATGATGGAAATTTGTCATGTTTACCTCAGGCCCCCAGAGAAATTTTCCATCTAATTCTCTTTCCAGCCCGGCAGGTTTAATGTAGAATCCAATCATCAGTGTCCATTTTATTTCTGAAAAACAGCAATTGCAAAGGGAATGGGGGGTGGGGGTGGGGATTGAAAGCTCATTTGTGACACTGGAGAGTATTAAAATATCAGCAATGCCCTGGAAGAACAGCAATGTTGCGTGCACAAAACTCTCAGTAAGGATGCTTGTTCTCTGAGAGGCCTTCCCCTGAACGGACAGGGCCGTAGGTTAGTCATCCCGAGAGGGCTAGGTCAGCTCCAGGTCCACGCAATTTCCCCTTAATCCACTTTAAAGATTAATGTCAAATCAAGGCACTGTGTCCATGCTGTGGACTAGCAGCATGACCTTGCTGAAGGCTGCAAGTGTCTCCACTTTGCAGCATGAATGCATGAGTGTCCATTTGCCACAAACATGCAGAGGTTCCATTTACACTCTCGATGCCCTTTCCTGACCCTAAAATGGGCATGAAGAGGCACCTCTTGACAGACAGAAATGAGAGGAGGTTGCGCAGTGTTCCAGTGTCTCCTTTAAAATTTGTGAAAAACAGATGAACAGGTTACACATGAGAATAACTGGCGACATGCGCTCCTGTCTCCACATGTGAAACCAAAAATGCATATTTCAAGCCAAACAAGAATTTTGCTGTTTTAATTCCTCGTTTCACAAAACAAACTACTCTTGTTATAAGTGGTGATGCAAGATGCCTCAAGCTCAAGAGCGCTGCTGCCAAAATACACTAACCTCCCTGATCAACACTATTCATTACCTCTCCTCCTTTTTGGGGAGAGTTATTGCAAATACGGACAAGGTGAGAGATGATGTGTACCCTGGCAGTTTAGCCAACTGTTCATCGTGTACCGTAGCAGACCTGCAAACAGGATTTGGTCATCAAGAAAAAGAAAAGGATAAAGTAAAGTAGGAAACATTCAGTCACATATTATATGTAAGCTGCTAAAGTGATTTCAGCTTGTCATCGTTTAGGCCAGGAGTGGCCAATCCTGGTTCCCAAGGGCCACTATCCTGCATGTTTTAATTGTTTCCCGGCTCCAACACACCTGATTCAGTGGTTAAATTACCTCTTCATGTTCTGCAGAAACCTGTTAATCAACCATTGATTTAAATCAGGTGTGTTGGAGCAGAGAAACAAGTAAAACATGCAGGATAGTGGCCCTCGAGGACCAGAATTGCCCACCCCTGGTCTAGGCTATATCCACAAATTGTCATTGTGCGTGTAGTCTAATATGATATTGTGCATAGGCACGCGTGTGGCTGCATCGGTGACATGGTTTTGGCGTCATGCTAACACACAAATCGTGGAGTCCTTCTGACCATTTGCCAACCAGGCCCTCTCTACACAAATCAGAGATCAAAGTCCAGCTAGACTGCCCAATATCTGTACAAAAACAGTCAATTTTAGTGATTTTGGCGCTCTTTTGTATCTCTGAATATTATTATAGTTCCTGTGTTGTTGTTTTTATTTGTTTTTGTTTTTTGGGGTGAGGGGGTGTAGGAGAAACTGATCATTTTAGAATGTGTTGGTTTCCTTTTGCAATTTAGATCACCACTCTGGCCTTCCAGCATCAGAGTTCCCAACACCGCATATGTAGTTGAAGAAGTAGCACTCACCAAATTGTATCCATGCAACAATGAATCTTGAATGTCTGTTCTGTTTGCTGCCAGTTGTGGCCAAAAACTTGTGCCAGATAATATCTAATGTCTAATGAACAAGAACTCTAACATTTACTCTTTTTCTGAGTGAACTCTGGCAGCCAAGTTGGGCTTTGTTTTCTGATTTGTGTGGAGTGGGCCCAGTTGGAGTATGCATATAAGGATTGCGCGATTCATGTATTGGAAGACATAACTGAGAGTGTGAGGTACCACAATACTTGCAGGCCCATAAAATGCCCAATAAAACTGTGTGGGGCAGCTGAGGCTCAGCAGGAGGAGCAGATGACTGTCAATCAGAGGGCTGACAGTTCAGTCGTAGCCTCTCCCACCACACATCCTCATGTCCATTCCTCTTGTCTAAAATGCACAATATGGATTTTTGGAACATGCTTTTTCTAGTAACAAAGGTCTTATTCCTCTTGATACAAAGAAGGAAAAAGGAATTGTGAGGTTAACTGTAATTGTGACTCACCTGGCCGTTAGGACTTAATGTAATGTAATCAACAATCATCTAAGTATCTGTGGATTAAATAAAACAGCTTTCCTCGAGAGCCAAGTGAAGGTCAAAAGCAAGAAAAAATTAAGACGCTCTACAAAAACAGCAGTTGTTGCACAGCAAGGATGGATGAATCTGACAACGTGAAGCAGGATGCATTCCAGCACCGCGCCTCCAGCTTTATACCGCGAGCATGTGATAACATCAATATTTATAGAGGGGTCTGATGACACTGTTTGTCATGGCCATCAGGTCCGAGAATGATTCCCGGTCCCTCAATGCTTTTTAACAGATTGAGGTGACAATGAGAGCGCAGACAGGTGGCAGCAGGCCAGGTGATGACCCCGCGCTGATGAATGTGACGATGAGTAACCAGCTCGCTGCAGCTGCCAGGATCATAGCAGACAAAGTCAAAGCTTCACCACCACCAGTCAGAATTACAGCGCCAGCTGACAGGCCTGAGATGACATTTACTTTGAACAGAGATATGCCCAACTGAGTGTGATACTAACACTAAACAAGTCCATCAAACTCACACACACACATCACACTTTGTAATAAGACATCACATTAAGGTCACATTCTGCAGAATGTTTTTCACTTTTGTTTTAGTACTAAAACATGGAATAATCGCTTAAATATAAAGCACAGAATCTTTAATTCATCAAAAATATAGCTTGTTGAAATGATTAAAGCATTAGAGATTTTTAATTCCCTCTGCACTCATTCAAAACAGCTTTCTAAAAGTATTCCCAAAGTGGACTTCAATTAGCTGAGAGAACTCAAAGAGATTTTTTTTTTCCCGAAACTTTATTTTAACTTTCTTTGTGATCGTGTTTCCCCTCATTCATGACAGCTTTTCTTTTATTGCAACAAAATTTCATCTGCATTCAACTACACAGATCTCACAAAACAAAATGGTTAATAAGTAATACATGAAAAAAATGAGTAAGGAGAACTTTCTTATAGTCTTTGTTCATCATTAGATGTAATCTCTTATTTTATTTGTCTTTGTATAACTTTTTTCTTTCTGAACTTTAACAAAATGTCTTGTATTTGACAGATTAATATGCTAGATCTTCCAAAATTACTATTACAGATTTCAGGTTTTACATTTGAAACAAAAAAAAATCTACTATCAAGTCCTTACCATGGTCGTTGTGAAATTTCTAATGCTAACCTATAAAAGGAAAAAAAAAAAAAAACACAAGAAACTGAGAACATCAGCTGTGCGATGCACATCGGACCAGAACCAGCCACAGCAGTGATTGGAAAGACGCCAGCATTTATCAGCCAGGTGTCAGTGGACAGCCAGAGACAGATCAAGGATATTTAGATCATCAGACCATTGATGATTCGACGGGGTTGACCACCTGCTATCGCATGCCTCATTTTCCTTACCAATCCAGATATGAAACGTGGTGCTTTGTATCTGTGATACAAACCTGTGGGGACTGGGGCAAATGCCTCTAAAACTAAAGAAAAAGCCTAGCTAATTATGCTTTTTAGGCTTTACCTATTTTAACAAACAGGAACAAGAAACATGAGGTGCATCATTTCTGTGTACTCTTTAATAAAACATGACAACACTTGTACAACAACACTCGCACATTTGGCACAGAAAAAAAGTCTAAATAATATTGATCAAGGGACACTGTTAAGGTACACACAAAACAAATTTAATTAAAAGAACTGATACAAACTGTCAAGTCAAACTTCTACACACAGATACAGAAGGCTGCTAAATGTTTTTGGCAATTACTTAATGTATGGTAAACCTCCTTTTTTGGGGGGAAATTGCCATATTTTAACCATAATTTGTTAAACTAGTGTTCATATGTGTAGAATAAAACAGCCTACATCTGAAATTTATGAGCTAATCATCTTTTAAAAACCCAATCTGCCCACATTAGCATTAATCAGTAGAAAGTTAGCAGCAGTGGTAATTAAAGAGGGTTTAAACATCCGTCATTATGTCTGTTCCAGGCTCTATAAGGTGAGGTATAAGGCTCATGAAGGTGAGTTTGTAGCAAGACTTAAAATAGAAATGGCTAATTGAACAATACTTTATCACTGCAGCGAAACCCACTTGAACACACATGCATGCAAGTCAAAAGCCAAGATTTAAGGCCAGATTACTGGCTTTTAAATAGAATAAGTAAATATTTGCTGATCACACATCGCACATAGCCGGATCGCTTTAAGTTCAACAAAAAGATAAATAATTCATACTGAAACACCCTCCATAAAGGCCATCGGAGTCAAACAGTGGTTGTTATCAGTTATGTGTTTCCCTTTTCACGGTAATTAATTAATATATACTTTCCCTGAAGAAATCAGTTGCTTTTAGCTCGTTGCAGTTTAAGTCTATGAATAAAGAATGCTGCACCTCATACGGCAAACAGGGACTTAAAACATAATGTGATGCTCTTTTCTTTATATGATGGTTGTTGTGTGAGTTCAAACCAAATCAGTGTTGGAAAAGTCATGATGTTACAGAGACCAAAACTCATAAATAATAAGTAACACAACTTCATAAAATGTTTGTGCTTTATATATTTACCGCTTTTTGAAACAAATTTATCATGGTTGAAGATTTGCTCAGCTTTGACATGAAATGTTTTGATTTAAAGTAGCCTTGGGGCAACATTTTCTGTCATCAGAAGAAAATATTGTTGAATTCCTAGCACTAATAGAGGAATACTAGTCTACTAGATGAGTATAGGTCTAACAAAAGCAAATCCAATTAGTCAAAAACGATTCAAAAATACAATAACACTTATAGAAACTTATTATTATTATTATTATTATTATTATTATTATAATAATAATAATAATAATAATAATAATAATAATAATAATAATAATAATAATAATAATAATAATAATAATAATAATAATAATAATAATATGGCCCCTTTCTCAAAAGAAAAATGTTTATTTAACAGCCGTCGCCTTGCAATAGTCGTGGATGTCCATAAACTACATTTCCCAGAAGACACCGTCACCCGGTTTCCCAGAATCCTTTGTTTCTCACAGAAGCTAGAAGGTCGCGCTTAGCTGTGGAGTGCAGAAAGTTCGTACGAAACCAGGCGGTAATCATGCTGGGACAGGCCGTAAGACGATTCGCAACATCTGCTGTCCGTTCTTCACATTACGCTGAAGGACCAGGAAAGGTGAGATTATGGTTTTAAAGAAACGTCGAGCTTTTTAAATGAGTAAGGTTTACGACGCGGCCTTGTCGGTCTCCATAGCCTGCCGTTAGCTAGCGTCACTGACTTGGAGGTCACGTTTGCTGTTGCACAAAACCGTGACGATAACGCAAAAAAATTTAATGTATAATTACTTGTCCAGACAACTACCTTAATTTCTGTCGTTGTAGGGTCATACGAGACAAATAACGAAGGACGGGCTTGTGACATTATGGACTCGGAACAGCCTTAGCTTTAGGGAGCTAACGCTGTCAAAGCTGCTAATAATAAAACAAGTTAGAACAACATCAGAAATCCCACCTTAGCTTTGACAGATACCCACCATATTCCAATACTTTTAATACGGGGTATGGGTTGTTAAAAGACCATATCTCGTTCACAACTCCCGAAAGCTTTATTAATTTCTGAATTCATTTGTGTACTTCCGCCTAACTGCTGCTACTTAAGGTCAAACCTAAACATTGCCTGGTGTGAAGAGGTTTTGTATCAATTGAAGGAAAATAAAATAAATATCAGAGTAGTTGGACAACACAAACATAACTGTGAGACTATTAACAGCTTAACTTATTAGAACAGTAATGTGTAACATTTTTTAGTAAAAGGGTTGTTTTGGTTATAATTATTCAAATAGATAAAAACAGTAGCCACTGATAAATTGAGGCTGTTTGTGTTATCATACCTTTTATTTATTTCCCATAGTTAGGGCTCCCATTTCTGTCTCTGTTGTTTTGAGGTCTGAAGCTGGAAAGTTTTTAGAATAGTTCATCTGAACTACTGCTGTCAAATAAAACTTTATTTTCTCTTAAGTTTTATATTTGAGCACCATCTTCTTAAACATTGAATATTTTAAAAGGTTAAAACTGTATCTGCTTAATGTTTGACAGCTGCAACGATGGAAATTGGCTCATCATGGTTAAAAACGAGGAACAAAACAAAAGCTTTACGTGAAGAAGCATGGAGTTTCAAAGATGATACAGGGCTTCACCTAATTAAAGCGTCGAAAATATATATTTTTTGCCCATACCAACACAATCATTGCTTCCCACCTGCTTCTTTCGCCTAATTTAGCATTTTTCAGATTTTCCATGGTATTTTAGGAGTGCTGGGGGCTGTTTACTGATACTTAGGAAGACAAATTCAGAGCTCATAGTGGCCAAATACAGGTTAGATGCTGCTTTATTTAACCCCCAATTTGTAGGAATGTTTTACATGTTAGTATGTAATTAAATGCAAACATTATATCCATCAGAATGTTTGTTCAGGCTCATTGTACACAACTTTTTGGTATGGTGTCTTAATGTCACCTAAAATAAACACACAGATAAAAAATTTTCTTTTTCTTTTTTCAAATAATACATTGAATTACAGATAATTTAGCACTCTTTGAGCTGTGGTTGTCAAACTTGAATGTGGCAGTCAAATCGATGGTTTTTATCAGACACCGTGTTAGTGTCTTTGTTTAACCGCGTTGTCTTTTTGCAGAACCTGCCATTTTCTGTGGAGAACAAGTGGCGTCTGCTGGGCATGATGGTGCTGTTCTTCGGCAGTGGCTTTGCATTCCCCTTCATTGTCGTCAGACATCAGATCCTGAAGAAGTGAGGTTGTTACTCACCCTTTAAGGTAATTGTGCTTACCATTTTGATCGAGCTTATCTGCTTTTTATTAAAATGTCAGGACGATGTGGCATTTGCTTTAGCGTGGGCTGGTCCAGTGACCACAGACAATCAGTCTTTCTCAGCACCTCTTTAGCCTTTTCCTCTTTAGCGTCTTTAAATAAATTACCTGTATGTCTGCGAGTGACAGTTACGGATGTCAAGTGGGGCCAAATTGTGCGCATAAGCTCGCATTTTCGCATGTTAATGTGACAGTTTATTGTAGACATTGATGCATATCAGGTGGGAGCAGGTTAAAGTTGTTGTCACATTTATCTAAGCTGATGTTTACTAAGAAATTGCTTTTCAGGCGTCAGACGTATGCAAGTCATTTTCTCACTTTGTGTCCCGTATGCTTGTTTTCCCTGCAGGTTGTCAGCTGGAACATATTTATCCATCAGAGTTCTAACCGTGCAGAAGAATGGGAACCACTTAATTTTGTCTTTGTAAATAAAGTCCCTAAAAATGAACCTCCCCAGCTCTTATTTCTTCACACACAGCTTGTTTATTTTCAACATTTGAGCCAAGCTAGGTTCATTAATAAGAACAAAATAAATTTTCAATGAATCAGCTTTTAATCTAGTTGGAGTACTTTTTTAACTAAGCTACGTTAATCCACATTTTAGCAGCCTTGCTGTACTTAAACAGGCTATCATTTATGACCTGATTTTAGTGATTTAACCTTGAATCATGATGAACACAGAAACTCATGTTCAAAAGCATCCTGTGTCGTGTACATTTACTGTACGGTTGAAGGGTAGGGTCCGTAGAAAAGCTTAGATAAAAGCAGTAATTTTGCAAATGGAAACCTTAAGCAAGAGCACAAGGTTGGACGTTCACGTGAGAGAAGTCCAAAGAACTTTTCTGACAGGTATTGTTCGCTCGCTCTCTCGCCGAGCTGTCCCGGTTGAACTCCACTGGATAACCTCCCTCAGTTCAATTAACCCTGTGCTTCTAGCTATAATTATCCAAGGACAAAGTGTTAAAACTGGGTGCTTGTGTCCGCTTAGCTGGCGAGGCGGAGTATTGCCCGAAGTCTTTTTTTTTATATATATAAATCGACTAAGATTGGCTTCTCATTTGCTTGGCGAGTCGGTTCTTTTTTGTATTTGTTTTTTTTAAAGGGGTCGCGTGATACGACACGTCTGGACGAGACGTGTGCGCGAGAAACGACCTTCGGATGTGATCTCGGCGCGCACAGCTAGTAAACCTGTCGGCTGGTTTTGCGGCCTCGCCGTTGCAGTGACGTGTTTACGCCTCTAGGCTTTTATGGAGAGCGTGACATTCGGCGCGCGCAGCGTTTTGTAAGTGATGGTAAAATTATTAGACATTTATTGGGGTCAGCGGGCGGTCGGTGTGATATTTCAGACGTTTTGTGTTTTTTGAGCTGGCTGACCTTTGTTGGTGGCTCGCCGATGGAGAGAAAACACGAATGTGACACGTCGCATTATAATGACTAACTGATCCACACGCCACACATGTAAAACTCAACTTTTAACAGCCTCTTCTGTGAACGCCGTTTAAAATCTATCCTGAGGCGAAAATGTAACCCAAGGCTCGAGCCGATGCCTGTCACCGTCACTCCATCTGACATCCTAATAGTCTCTCCGTTAATTAATTCATGTTAATTAAACCGTTTTCTCGTCTGAGCCTCAAAAACAATCTATTCAGGGCTGTCCGTGTAAGTACATAAACCATCATAATGAAGCGTGCGATAATCCCCGTCCTTCAGTTTATGGCGTGAGCCAGTCTTCAAGATGACATTCTTTTTTTTTTTTTTTTTTCAGCAGATCTAAAATGCCTCTGCGTGTTCGCGGAGACCGCGTGAGCTTTCAAGTACCATTAGAGACAAATAAGCCTCTTTTGAAGTGAGACTCCATTCAAAGTCTATCCTCTGAGTATCAAACGCTCAACCTTTTACTTGAAAGGTAGCTGTAAAAATACAGATTTTTGTCTGCCTTAGATCGGAACGGGTCAGTGAAGTGACTGCGGCGACTGAGGCGCGTCTATTACGGCCTTTAAAAAGCGGTTCAGCCAGTCGGATGGCATTTTAATGACAGTAAATATTTGAAAGTGCCCCTTTTGTGCTCTGAAAGTTGAACAAAACTGCCACCAGCTGCTTCAGATTTGTACAAATTGTTCACATTGTTGCGGCGGCGCTCTGGTGCTAATTTGAGAAAGCCACTAACATTTAGAGTCTTTAGCAGAGAGAGAGAGAGAGAAAAAAAAAAACATTTTAAAAAGACACACTTTGGCTTCCACTGAGAGTACAGATTTAGACCGCTAAGGCCATCAGGTCTCACAGGACTTTCACATTATCAGGGCATCCAAGGGTGAAAAACATGTCCTTAGCAGCTAGGTTTTTCTCTTATTATAGTCATAAATGATCTATTCTCTGCCATTATGCACTCTAACCGGAGCTTTTAGGAGTCCTAGCTGATGCCAGGCTCCAGCGGTGAGGACCAATTACACACAGTGGTGTTATCTGGACAAGGACCAAGCTGCAGTGCAGTGCTGGCATCTTATGAAAAGTACATAAGGGTGAGCTGGCACGCGCAGCCTTTTGCAGAGGGGTTGTCCACAGCGGTCTACATCACACAATTTAGACAGGCTTGCCATGCAGCGTGTCACTCGGAATGGTCCAAGGAATGGAGGAGGGGCAGATGGAAAAGAATACATTACAGGAGAAATTACACATCCAGAATGTCAAGTCTTCTGCGGGAGGTTTACGAGCTGCATCCAGTACTTAACTAGGTTGGGAATGGAATTAAAAAAAAGGGAGTGCTTTTACGAGCATGTTTTATAGTTCACCGGGTTTAATCCCTTTTTGTTTGAGCCTGAACTGATTGATTCTTCATTGAAGCTATCTTTTAATTTAATAGTTTGGATCTTTTGAGGTGAGGGTCTGAGAAAAGATTATGAGCAATTAGTATCTTACCTGTTGTGGAATTATTAATATCATTATTATGAAATTTCCAGACTGAACTTATTTCAGGATGGTAGCAGTCCACTTTGGTCCTGCTCTGACTGGCTGGTAGCTCGTCAGCCCAGTCAGAATTAAACGTCATCTCTCCAAACTGAGGTTGCTCAAGCAGCTATCTACAGCAGGTAAGATATTAAATGTGCACAGTCTTGCCACAGAGCCCCACTTCGAAAGATCTGAAGTGTCGTTTTAGGACTTAAAATTTTAACGTGGAACCAACTGATATGAGTTCTGATCCGCTATTTTTTCAGTAATCGTTCAGCATAAGGTGAATATGTTCCTCATCGCCGCACTGAAGACGTCTACAAATTTGGAAGCTCTGACTGTACTGAAAATATACACCGTCCAACATTTCATCTCATCCAACGAGCCTAAATGGTGTTTTTTGTTTTTTGTTTTTTTTGCAGATACATAAATCATGTTTTGTTTTGTTTGTTTTTCCAGGTTTTTTTTTGTCCATTGATTGCAGCATCTGTGGACTGTTCTGCATCTCACATGTGGAATCTAATTATAGCCTCATTTGCACTTCAGAGTGGGTGATGGTGGGCTTAGCTTGGTGTAATGCTTGCAAAGCCGTGCTATAAAGAGATGTTTTATTGAATCCCATCAGTAACATCCAGCTGCAACATCAGTCAGACATTTTTTTCTTTTTTTTACCTAACCTGACCTGTTAGTTGGTGTGAACAGTCTCAATAGTGATTGACGGCTATATAAACATTTACCAACTCTGAATGGGAGTGAATGCTTGACACATAATCTGCAGGCTAAATTACCCTCCTGGGCGCATTAGATGAGCCCTAATCAGCACTCACAAACAACTTACACAGCAGCGTATAATCACACCACCAATCACTCGGCTGCGATGGGAGGATGCTCTCGATGCGTCTCTGCCATCGCACGAGTGTGATGACAGCGAGAGGAGGGGAGCAGCTGTCTGCAGTCGCTGAACAACTCCCTGACACCGCGCTGCCACTCAGGAAAGTTTCAAGGACGCGATGAAGTCCCCAGTTTCCTGCGGAGCCCGTCCTCTTCCCCCCCACCCCCCAGCCCGGCTCTGTTTACAGCACTTCGCCTCAAAGATGCTGACTTGTGGAGAGGCAGGGTATTGTCAGAGCAGGAAGATGGAGTGCACGCGCGCCTCCCACTTTGTCAAAGTGGGACTCTGCTTGCTGCCTCGGCCGGGATTTCCACACAATTAGTCCAGAACCTCCAGAGGACGGTGGCTCACGAGATTCGCAGGGGGCTCGAGTTTTGTCCGTGCATATGTGTTTTTGTATGTCACTGAAAACAAAAAGGCAACTTTAACTTTCAATGTCTATCAACTAGGGGTAAGATTAGGACAAAGCTAAATATTTTATTACTCTTAAAATAGGGCAATATGCTGTTACAGCACGTTAATACAAAATTCATTCATTAAGGAATACACTACAACAAAACTTAAAGCATCAAGAAGTTGTTTTAAAATGGCAGCGATCTGCCAGATTTAAACTCTGTTTCTCCAAACCAAAGTTGTTCTAAAACAGGTAAGATGTTAACTGTTCAACGTTTCACCAGAACACTACTTCAGAAGGTCTGAACTACTCCTTTAAGGAGTTTTTTCAACAATGGCAAATGACCAGAAAGAGAAAAAGATGTCTTTTTTTGTTTTGATTTGTTGATTTGCTTAGTTCTTACCTTGTTGCTGTATGTTTAAATATTCATTGTTCTCATTGCAGCATAACTGCTTCGGGCCCCCAAACCAGCGGGGGACCTCCAAGAACGCCTAACAACCCACATAATATATGTTGGCACATATAGTTTAGTTGTCATCATATACATATATATATATATTTTTTTTTAATGTGTATAGTTTGATATTTATGTTATCAGAGTGATGATTTAATACTATTACTTATGTATTAATTTCAGCTGCTGAAAAAGTAACTGAAAAGGTTCAAGATTACTTCAACACAACAGTGAAAATAGCCAGTCCCCCTGATTCCACTGCAACTTTTTTACTTTAATTGTCAGTTCACTGTATTACAACTAGTTACTGTATGTGAAATGCACAAATAATAAAGCATGGACAATATAAAGAGATGTTTTTGGTGTTCTGGAGGCAAGTGGCGATGAGCTTAGGGGCCACATCCAAGCTGGGACTGGGCTCTGATTTATCTATCTGTGATTATATCACGCTTAAAGGAAAAGGTCAGGTGGCACCCTGGTTGTGTGTGGCGGAGTGGGTGGGGCTTAAACTCCCATATCCCGAGTGAGCAGGCTCTGGTTCCAAAAACACAAACACGGCAGTGCCCCTACACCAGGGTTCTGAGGCTGGTGGCAGCCGCATTTTGAGGAGCGACACCCACGAATAAACGTGTCATCAGTTTGTTAATTCACTCTGAGCCTCTTTCTCGGTTCCGTCAAGGCTTGCTTGTTTGGCTCTGATGTACACAGTTAGGAGAAAACTAACAGTAACAGGTATGTTTCACTCAAATGAAACGTCTCTGTGAAGAAACGTGAAGGTCTGACAGTGTGAGACAACTCGACACGGAGAGCGAGGAAAGGGAGATTGCAGGGGGTTGGAAAAGGAAAATTCAGTTAAATATTTCTTGTTTTCTCTTCTCTGTCTTTTTTTTTTTTTCTCCGCACCCCTTACACAGACTGAGAGGAAATATTTGAACCTCATCTCAGCCAGAAACTGTGTCTGTTGCTCCCCAGTGGTTTCCCTTCCCTTGTTACTCTGGCGGAGAAGATTCAACCCTGAGCGCTTCGCACGCTGACAGGCATCTGCCACAAACCGGCGTGCTCGCATGTAGTTTCGCACGCACAGAAGCCTCTGAAGAGATGCATGAGCATAGCTCAAGCAGATCCACTGGGGCTTTGCCGAAACATGTGAACAATATTAACAAGAAAGCACACAATAAGTGCAAACACGCTCCTGTAAGCAAACTTGGGGGTTTGAGTCGAACCACGTCTCGCTGCGTCATTACCAAAAGCTGCTGTGGAGTCAGCAGGTTTGTCCTTGAAATGATGTTTTCACAAAGCCTGTAACACAGATAGGATATAGTTTATTTAGTGCACAGACATCTGGAGTGAGGGCAACTTTAAGAGGAGGAGGGACATCTCGTACTCAAATAGGCCCCCGTCCTGCACAGATCCAGGAACTGTATTTTTACCGCTGTTCCCCAGTGCAAACAAACACTGTCCTGATCTCCGAGAGTCAGCACTTTTGTATGTTTTCTCGCAGCTCTGTTTACCTTTCTTTCTTTTTTTTTTTGCAAGATTTCTTATGTAGCTCTGCAGCAGCGTCCCAGGGCCCAGATGCAGAGGTACAGAGTTCTATAGAAGCAGTGGTGCTCCTGGGCAGCCTGAGAGCTCCCCCAGCTGGACAAAAACACCCTGATGAAGTCTTAGAATGACGAAAGGGTTCAGCCACTTGTCGGTGCAAAGTTGCATCTGCAGGAATCCACCTTCAGTTTGATTCCAACAACGTCTTAGCTGTTTAATGGGCACATGTTATTAATAACTCGTTTGGGCAAAGTGGAGTGTTCACAAGCTCACTAAAAGTTGCACGATAAGAAACAATTCGACGACTAGTTTTTGTCAGTGTAGTTGCTGAGACAGCAGAATAAACTACGATTGTTTCCTTCAAACACAGGAACGGAGCTCCACGGGCACACAATGCAAGTGAAGACAAGAGGCAGGACAGGCTGGTGCATGGGAGGGGGGATCTGAATGAAATGCTTGTCTTTTTTTTTTTTTTGCAGAAGCAGGCAGGGAGGGAGACGCAGGGCAGAGAAAGGCACGAGGTGCACAGAATGGTCTATTATTTTGCCGTCCAGTTTCCTCCAGGATGCTCCTTGGACACCACAGATGTTTGGACGGAACCAACGAGCACAAGTGAGGTTGGCCGGAGTTCAGACAGTGAATGGGAGGCTTTTGAAAGCTCTGCTGAGCCGCATGGTGCCCGGGGGCCCCAAGCTGGAAAGCCCTGTTAGACAAACCCATTATTCATTTACGGCTCTTTAGTTAGTTATTTTTTTCTGTTGTTGTTCTTGTTTTTTAAAAAGAGCAAATATTTTTCAGCAAATGGAAAGTTGTTGTTTTTCCCCCCTCTCTCATCAAATGTTCCACTCTGGCATTTGTATGCATCCCTGCTATCAGTATAAAACCACTCATCAGATAGGAATATTCCAGAACTGCTGTTAGTGATAATTTGTTCAAAGTTTGACAGGAAGCAAAACTTTCCTTTTTTCACAGCAATAACTCTGGGTTATACAACTTTAATTAGCGTTCACTTTTTAACAGGATAGAGACCATTTTAGGGTTCTTCATCTTATTTGATCTTTCAGCCCATCAAGTGAAAATTACATCGCCGGCTCCTCTTTGCAATTATAAATCTTTGAGACTTAGAGCAAAAAGAAACTTTCTTTTCACCCGTGAAATCATTACCTGCTGGTTTTACAGCGCGCGCACGGAGACGTCTGCGGAAACAAAACTCTCCCAGGGCTCCGTAGCCTTTTTCATGCTGATAAGAGGGGGTCAAGATATTCAATTATTAGGCGAGGTTAAAGATGCCTTTCTTCCGGCTGGTCCGATCGCAGAACACGTGCCCCAGTTAATTTGAGGAGCAAAGTCAAGGCAGGCATGGCTTAGGTAAAGTGAAAAAGAACTTAAAGAAATGAGAGGAAGGACGATGAGGACTAAAGGAAGGACTGCAGCTCGGCTCGTACGGCGTCAGGAAGCTGAAAATGTAATAGAAACAACTGGACCACACGAAGAACAACATGGGCCAAATAGATTTATGCAACAGATAAGTTTAGCTTTTTTCAGTGGAGTGAGAATTTTTTATTGATCTTTTATTTAATCATTGTATTTTTTTTCTCTTTTCAGGAAGACTCACCCAGATACACTGTCAGTTTTGCTGCAAAAGACATTTCTTAGCTACCAAAACGGATGAATCCACATATTGTTCCAACTTAAGTGAAAAGCACACTTTGCTTTACTAACATTACTTGAGTGGCTGATTGATTTCCATCGGTTCACATTAGTTGTTCGTTGTCGTGGTCCAGAAATCACTAATCTTTCTTTGGTTCAAAAACATTCCCACAAAGTATGTTTGAGAAAAACTGGGTCAGTGCAAACAATTGCACAGAGAATGGCTCTAAGTCCAAAACATGCTTACAGCATACGTGTCCGCAAACTACTTTTAAACTTGCCAGTGCATATGCACTGCATGTAAGTAAGTAAAAATGTATTTGTATAGCGCATTTCAGCGGCAAGGCATTCAAAGTGCTTTACATCATGAAAACATCAGTAGAATCATTACAGTCGTCAAAAACGTCACACAGTAGATCTTCAGAACATTAGAATCATCACACAAAATCATAAAAACCAGTATTCTTTGTCGGTTGTGTCTCTGGCCACCCCCCCTTTTTAAACGGAGGAGTTCTGTTCTGCAGCTCACCCTGTCAGCGAGGTCACAAAAATCTGACCTGCACATGTTTGCTCCCTCAAAGACCTGGTAGAGCCTAGAGATGACAAGCAAACACCTTGTATCTCAGTTTCTCATAATTGACATGTTTTTGTATGAATCAGATTTACTGGTTGCCCTTCACACCTCTATTGTTTTATGGATGACTAACCAGTGAAACGTCAAAAAAAAAAACAGGTTGGGGAATTGTGACCAAAGAGTTTATTTATTTGGAAAGAAAGACTTTCTTTTTCTGTTTCCTGAAAAGATTTTAGAAGTACAAGGTTCCCCTGCACGACAGCAACGATGCGGAGCTGCAATTTAACGTGTCTTTTGTCGTGAGGATGTTTTTAACTTATAATTCCATTTTATCACAAAGGCGCCACAAACAGCTTGTCGCTTCGGTATGTTGAAATAGGAAAAAAGTCAAAAACATATTTTTACCGTGTAAATTTAATGGAACGTAAAAATACCCCTGACTGACAGTGTAAATACATTTCCTAAATTGAAATAGAGACAATGATGGCACTCAGAAGGTTAAAACACTTCCCTTCTGCTGCTTGTTTTTCCCCTTTCTCCTCCGTTTCCCATCATCCGCCCACCATATCCATCACATCACACACGTTTTTGTTTATGAATACAATCTAACAGCAGGCACATTTCTTTTCCAACTTTAAGAAGAGTGACGCTGAATAGGAAATGTAGCCCTCCGGCTCTCGGGAGCTCCAAAAAATAAATGAATAAAAGTAAAAATAAATAAGGAAACTCCAGGGCTTTCTTGAGGCCTGAATTTCGAATAGCGGAAAACAAAAATGTACGGGACGGCGATGGGATGGAGCGAAGGACACTTCCAGGAATTTAAGTCATGACTCGTGGAAGAGAAGGTGACAAAGTGATCTATTAAAGCACGCTGATAAGAGACTAATCCGCTCAAAGAACTTCAGCCCCACGTTTGGAGAATTTCACTGTTGTTTCATCATTTAGAGCGGCGCTCCAACCTCTTGTTGTAAGCTGTTAACAAATACATTCTCAGAAGTATTATCTCGATGCAATGCCATCATATTAGAGAGCGCTCTTGCTCTATATAAATGTTTTTCATCTCTCCTGGAAAAGCTTCCCCTTTGGCCATGGCATAATGTTTCATTGCTTTGGTGTAATTTTTAATGCATTAAGTTTGAGCGCTGACGGTAGGCTTAATTCGACGCAGCCATGGTCTCTTAAAGTCTGAAATTGGATTTCACCTAGCTTCAGTCTTCCAACACAATTAAGTTTTGTTCTTTAAAGTTGAAAACGTGTCTCTCTTCTTTGGTGTCTTTATCCCGAATTGCCGTTCTAAGAAGTTAATTGCATTTTCAGAAGGTGTTGTTAAGCTGTTTAAAATGGCATTTTTATTACACCTCGCTCATATCGCTGGTCAAAGGCTGCCCTGTTGTCAGATACCTCACTGTGGGGTGAGATTAAAACTTTTGTGTTTTCAGCTCAATGGAGTCCGTTTCATAGCAGCAGTATAGACATTCAGCTTTTTTTTTTTAAATTTAATTGTGATATTCTTTTCTGTTTTGCTCCCATTCATTTTCCCCAGAACTCCATTTTTAGAAGCAGAAGTTTTCCTTCATTTTCTCTCTTTAGGTTCCAAAAAGGTGCTATGAAGTGAAAGACCGACCTCACGGAACAGGGAAAGATGGTCTAATTAAACTTTGCCCCTGAACCATTGTGCTTAACCTCTGCCTTTTATCTAATGACTTACTCAGAAAGAATAAATCTAATATTTATATTCCATTTATTCAGGGGCCCATAATTGAAAAAAAAAAAAAAAAATACTGGCCGACCCTCAAACAAAAGCTTTAAAAGTTGTACTCTGGGGTTATCACTTTAAGGTAATTATAGTTTTCAGAAGTGAAAGTTAAATATCTGGATCATTTCAACACGTCTGCATTGTTGTGTTTGGAAACGGTGTTGCACAAGCCATGTTCACAACAAATGTGAGGATAAACATTTCTGCACGTCTTCGAACAGTATTTTACTCTGAAACGGAAGATAATTAAAGGCCTTGGGTTCCTTGAAGGAGTACACACATCGCCTGTTGCCTTTCATGTCCGAGTTTTAAATGAAGTTCATCCTATGACGAGAACAGATGGAGTTAAACCTTAGAAATGACATTCTGTGCAGTCTCATGTGATGTGTTAGCACTCAGAGTATGTGTTGAGGATAACTCTCAGCCACTGCCGCACCAGACTTTAGCTTAATATCTGCAAAATTGCCTGAGTTGTAGATGTCCATCTGCTGATTACTTATTGAGATTTTTTTCTTTTGTCTTTTAAATCCATTCACCAGTTCATGAGATATTTTCTAACGCTTCAGGTAGACAAACAGACACAGACGGAGGCAAAACCATTATTGCCTTTGGACACAACAAGTAAAAATGAGTTTCTGGAAGTCTGGAAATGTTGAATCAAGCATGTGCTGCCCTGGAAGCAATAGAAATAAAAAAATTAACTGCCTTTTTAAGCAGGTAGAAAACCGTCCCTAAAGATGTTTGCATGCAAAATCTTGCAAGAAAAGACCTGAGTGTTTGGTCAACTTTTTCGTCCTCATCGTCCTTTCTCTGCACGGCTAAGCAGATGCGTAAAAAAAAAAAAACACACGAGCGTGGCCAAGACTGGATTATCATCACGACACGAACGCAATAAACTTTATGAAACTGTGCCGTGAGCTCCAACCACGCCGGTGGCCCCTAAGTGATAAAAACTCCAAACAAAAAATGTGCATTTTTGCAATGATTTGCATGTAATTGAGCGACAGAGGAGATAATAAGCAAACGAGGGAGGAAGGGAGGAAAGGGGGGGTGTCAGTCAGGGTGGGGGAAGGAGAGGCCGTTCTATCATCCCAGCCCAGACACCAGTGGGATTTATAGGAAGGGTAAGTGTGGAGAAGTGGAGAGGCAAATCATTTCTCTTGACCTTTGAAAGAATAGCTACATACAATAATAATCCACCAAAAGGGGGGGGAGTGGGGTGATGG